>NC_089885.1:304659-609318 GCF_040182565.1 Anser cygnoides | reverse complement strand
ATTCTATGCATCCAGTTCAACTAAATAATGTCTTCGTGTGTCATCATACTACCTCTTTTGAAGCAGAAAATGTAACGCAGTTTTTCTGGAATATTACTATGCAGCCTTTTGTTCAGAATGGCACAATTGGTAAAACAGGTGAGCTTTTCAAATTGTGAGTGAGCATTTTTGTATTGCATTTTAGTGCAGGGACCGAAGTCCTGTAATACAAAAAAAAATCCAACAGTTCTAAGATGTGCTATATTCGATAATATATAAATATCCTTTATGCCTTTCCTTGTTCCTGGAAAAATAAATTAATAGAGCAGATTTAGCTATATATTGTAAGGTAGATTGTTTTCATGCCAAAGCAACAGTCTAATAAAGTGTGTATTTCAATAATCGGGGTATTAAACACTACAGAACTGTTGTTGTAGACTAGATCATTGGAGCTTCAGGATTTTTAACTCATTGCCTTCTGTTTTCAGTGGTAGATTCTCTGCTTTTAAATAATACGGAGCCTGCTGTAGCTTGTAGTCTCATAGCTCAACTAGTCAGAATAGACTAGTACATTATCCTGCTACCTACAGCTCAGTAGTGTTGTTTACTTAGTTTGAAGCAAGTGTGCATCAATTTTTATAACCACCAAGAGTAATTATCTTTGTGGATGTGTTTCAGTTCAGTGTATCAGAAGTAGTATTGTTTGTGGTACATGGATTTAAATCTGTGGGCATTAATAAAATTTCTTAGAATAAATTGTAGCAGTTAATTGCTTGGCATCCTGTGCCATAGGGCAGAGTTTGAAACTCTTGACTGGGGATTAGCAGATTCCCAGTGGGCTTAGATTTCACCAGAGAAATTGGTATTTGTATTGAACTGACCTCTGGGTCATGAGACTTTAACCACCATTTCTATGCTGAAATTTGTGTTAAAACTTCTTTTCAGAGACTAGATGTCATGCTGATACGCCCACTGCTGCACCTACTGTTGTGCCTACTGCTGCCAATGTAACTACCGCATCCACCACCACTTCATCGCCTGCTCCAACCACTGCTCCCAAACCTGTTGAGAATCCAGTCACAGGAAACTATTCTCTTAAATCTGGAAATAAAACTTGTCTTCTGGCTACTGTGGGGCTGCAGCTGAATGTTTCCCAAGACAAGGTGCCTCTCTTATATTTTAGAATCATAGAAGAGTTTGGGTTGGAAGGGACCTTTGAGACTATGTAGTTTCTACCCACCTGCCATGGGCAGGGACACTTTCCACTAGTCCAGGTTGCTCAAAGCTGCATCCAGCCTGGCCTTGAGCACTTCCAGGGATGGGGCATCCACAGCTTCTCTGGGCAGCCTGTTCCAGTGTCTCACTACCTTCATAGTGAAGAATTACTTCCTTATATCTAATCGGAATTTACCCTCTTTTAGTTAAAAAAAAAAAAAAAAAAAAAAAAAAATTACCCCTTGTTCTATTACTACATTTCCTGGTAAAGTTTTTACCATCTTTCTTGTAGGCTTCCATTAAGTATTGGAAGGCCACAGTAAGGTCTCCTTGGAGCCTTCTCTTCTCCAGGCTGAGCAACCTCAGCTATCTCAGCCCCTCTTCATAGGAGAGGTGCTCTAGCCTTCTGTTCATTTTCATGGTCCTCCTCTGGACCCGCTATCATAGGTCCATGTCTGCCTTGTGCTGGGGGCCCCAGAGCTGAACACAGTGCTCCAGGTGGGATCTTAGGGGAATGGAGTAGAGGGGCAGAAACACCTCCCTCGACCTGCTGGCCCCACTTTTGATGCAGCCCAGGGTACAGTTGCCTTCTGCAAGTGCATGTTGCCGGCTCATTTTGCATTTTCCATCCTTCAGTACCCCCACATCCTTCTTTGTGGGGCTGACCTCAATGCATTTGTCAGTCAGTCTGTACTGGTGTTTGAGATTGCCCTGACCCTGGTGCAGCACCTTGTACTTGGCCTTGTTGATGTACTTGGCCTTTTTGAACCTCATGAAGAAGAGTAGAAAGGTTGTCCAAACTGCTTCTCAGTGTACATGACACCTCTCTGGCATCAGGATAGTTCTGCGGCATGATATGTAATTAGCTTCAAAACCTTACCTGCATTAAACTTAACTGGTTACTGGAAGCACCTCTAAGGTCATGAAAGGCCTGGAACTTTCTTAGCTTCTAAGGCTGTTGAGCCCTGCAGATGCTGTCTTTTCCCCCAGAGGGAGCCAAAGCTAAACTGTTGTTTTAGGAGCACAAAAGAAAAGCCCTGACCTTTGCTTTTTTTTTTATTTTTTTTTTTCTTCTCTCTCAAGTCAGGATAAGATACCACAGGGCAAGTTGTTTGTGTTACCAGCATGTAAATGTAACTCAAACAGCCTTGGTTAGGTAGTAGCCAGACTAGGACTTCATGTTGTCCTCTCCTTCATGACAAGTTCTTCTAGCTTGAGACTGCTGTTGACTGAAATAATAAATTACTGATGTTAGCTGAGCTGCTTTGACATGGTATGTATTTCAGCCTCTTTTGATCAACATCAATCCGAAAACAACTAGTGTGGATGGGACATGTGGGAACACATCAGCTACTCTGAAATTGAACGATGGAAACAGCACATTGATTGATTTCACGTTCATTGTTGTAAGTAACTTCTTTTATTTTTAACTAAGATTTAACTTTTAACAGCATTGCATGATGAGCATTTTTGGTTTAAAAAAACAAACATTTGTAACTTGCTGGTGGTAGGCTGCTCCCATATAGGAAGTGGAAGTGGCAGCTCGCTGCCTCAAGACAAATGGATAACTGGGATAAAGTTGTGGGAAATGTAAGACTGGTAAATGTGATAGGCTTTGGAAAGCATGTGTTACTAAAATTAAAAATGCAGAATGGCACACTGACAGTTGATTCTTGCTTGTTAAACAGAATGCAAGTGCAAGTGTACGAAAATTTTATCTGAAAGAGGTGAATGTTACGCTACTCAACCACCTGAATGGTTCTGGTAAGAGATAATACCTGCCTTAAAGCAAGTGTAAGCTTTAATTCTATGTCTATATCAGTTCCTTCTGAAATAAATACTGCTGGTGCTTACTGTTACTTCCTGCTTTTAAATCTTTAAGTGGGTATGAACCAAGTATCAACCACAAATGGCTACAAAAGTTGCTCTAAACAACAGTGTAGGTTTGTTTTTTCCTAGGCTTCTGCTCATGGAGCCTCTTTTTGATAAATATAAATCAGGTGGGCTTCACAGTTCTCAGTAAAATATTTTTTTGAGGTATGAGATAACTGTTGTGTCCACTGTGAAGCTCTTTGTCTTTCTTGGTCCATCTAGATTCAGCTCCTTAGTCTTATGAATGTATTAACATCTTTCTTGCATTTAAAGTGTGTGCAAATTCCTTTTTTTTTTTCTTTTTTCTTCCCCTTTGTTTAGTCATTTTAAATGCAGATAACAACAACTTCAGCAAGTGGGATGCTTTCCTTGGTAATTCCTACATGTGTCGAAAAGAGCAAACTCTTGAGATTAATGAAGATCTTCAAGTACATACTTTTAATCTGTGGGTTCAACCATTCCTCGTGAAGGAAAACAAGTTCGCAATAGGTAAAAGTTCTTTCTTTTTACTTGATTGCTTTTTTGCAACAACTCTTGCAATGCTTGCAAAATTCTTACTTGCTAAAAAGTACTAGAGCTGGACATAAGTACTTTGCTTTTGAAGCTCTTGCCCCACTGGTTTGTTTTTTTTATATACATGGAATGAATTGAACTTCTGAGACTGACATTCCAGGTCAAGGAAGACTGTCAGCTTTGTTCTCATCACTTAAGGAAAAAAAAAAACAGTCTGCTAATTATGTTGCTCTCCCTCTCAAAGGATCTAGAGACGCTGAAGAGGGACTTAGCATTGCCTTGCACAGTAGGTTAGAAGTTCTCCAACATCTTCTTGACATACATACAGCTTTTTGTAGCTTAAATGTATAAGAACATGGGATAAAACTTTAGTGGAAGACCTTCTTAACACCATTAGGCATTTCTTTTCTTTAGACCTGTGGGTCTAAGGAATAGGAATGTTGGGGAAAAATGAACTGACAGAGCTACTTTTGGAAACAGTCTTGAATATCCAAGACCAAAGAAACAATCCAAAATGATTGTTTGCTGCACTATCCTGATTGTCTGGGGAAAACTGGAATGGTTTAAATGACCTAATTCTTACCCTTTGGTGTAACCTGGTATTCAGACTGTGCTTCATGATAATATTTGTAGATTAATCTGTAGGTAAATAGACTGGGTGCAGATTTTTGAACTGTTTTTCCCCTTAGCGAGAGGTAAGTAACCTCCCTAGATATAAACAGGGTAAACAGTAATTTTACTGTTTACAGTAAGTTTACTGTAATATGCTGTAAAGAGTTAGTCCCATTTTACCTTGTAGTTCCAGTTGCAGCTAGCTGCTTCTTCTTTCTTCTAGCTAGCAATTTCATCTCACTGTAACGTCTCTGTTCTAGATAGGTTCTCAACACCAAATCCAGGTTACTTTATTCTTAATCAGTAAATGTACCAGGCTTGCCTTAAGCATGAAATAGGTAAGCCTGGTTTTGTCTTAGCAGTAGAAGAATGGCTGCTCCATTGTCTAGTACAGACCTTGTGTACATGAAAACTTGTACGCCAGGACAGTTCCTTTAGTTTGTTAGCTTATCAAATGTTCCAAATGATTACAAGGATTAATATATGCTAGTAATACCCATGTGACCTCTACAGTTCTTTTAGCATAAAGATATAATCATACTTGATTTTGAGCATCTTCATATTAAGGAAAATAGATTTTTATACCACACTTGGCAAGTATTCTATCTTTATTTATTCCTTGTTGCAACCTTTCTCTCATCTACAGCCCAGGAGTGTTCGCTGGATGATGACACCATTCTAATCCCAATTGTAGTTGGTGCTGCACTTGCTGGCTTGATTGTCATTATAGTGATTGCTTACATAATTGGCAGAAGAAAAAGCTATGCTGGATATCAAACTTTGTGAATCTAAATGTAATCACTGTTCTGATTTCACTCTAAATGAAGCAAGTGCAAGTCCAAAAAAGCCCCAAACCTTAGGACTAAGTGCTAGCCACGGCAAATTGGAGTTGGGAAACAAAGGGAGAATGTTTATCCCAGATGAAGCAGAACTACATTCTTAGTTTTTCTGCTCCAGAGAAGACGACGTGGGTTTCATAGCTGTTCCGAAGATGTTCATATACCACTATTGGATACATTGCTAGGCTGAGTATTTTATTTTGGAAGAAAAACCACTGGAGTGTTTAGGATTCATTTCCACTTTTTACAAATTGTAGCCTGAAACTAGAACACGTTCTAAACTGATGTGCATTGGGCAATTCCCAGGATTGCATAGGATATGTACTTGCTTCTCCCTTCTGCGTTCCTTACTTGTCATAATTGTCGGTTAAGTTGACAGCATTAGTCACTATGTTGACTCACGTAGTACTTACGGATTGTATGATGCCCAGTAATAACTTTGTTTTTCATAGAGTTGAACTTCAGGCTGGTAATTAAGTGGTGTTTTGAAGTGGCAGCAGTAACTTACTTAGCTTTGACGGAGTTTGAGTAGTTTACTCCTGCCTTGGTGGTTTCAGGAACCATTCCCATACCCTGGCTATACAAACAAAGCGGGTAACGTATGCTTGCCAGGTGGTTGATATGTTGGAAGACTTCAGTGCAGTTTCTAAATGCTTTCCAAAAATAAAAAAAATACTATTAGGCACTGAATTCTTCATCAGTTATATACCTTGGCAATTCCCTGAAATAATTCAACTGAGGCAGGTTTCTGCTAAAGTCATGCAGACTTTTTTTTTTTTCTGGAATCAGTTTAAAGGGAATAACTGGTCTAAATATTCCAGAACTTTAAAGTGCACTTAACTTTATATCATACCTTGCACAGAACTGGTCTGTCTTGTTGCTTTGAATTACCATTGTTTAAAGATGCTTTCATTTAATGAGCCAGTATCTGTTGCTGCAACTTGAGCTGTCTTTAAATCTTCATCTTGAATGGTTCTCTGCTAATCAAAATCCACATAACAACTGTCTGCCATTGGCATCCTCAGTGTTTAATGTACTTTGTGTTTGTTTGTTTGCTGTGTACCATTTATTAACGTTAAGAATGCAAAAGCCAAACAAGTTTGAGATAGACAAATTACACCTATTTTTCCTTGCTGTGTGGAAAGGCTAACTAGCTTAAAAAATGCAGTGCAAATGGACTGTTCTTAAGCTGCAGCTCTGTAGAGTCTTAACCCTTGCTGCACTTTTTTTTCTGGCCTCCTTGTGCTGTAATACATAATTTTTACTGCATGGAAAAAAACTCTTTTTCTAAAATGTGTGACCTTTTTGCATATGTCATAACATGAGCTGCCTAAACTAGTCATTTAATGAACATTATGTCTCTTCTTTAGAATGAGTTTAGCTTGCATCAAAACTGGTTTAGTGTTTTATTGGTGTTTTCTAGGCTTGTAGAGATGTCTGTGGCATGTTTGTGTACAGATAATACACTTTCAGTAAAAAGACTTTTTTGGTGAAAACAGTTTTACCTTGACAGTAGCTAAGGAAGCAAGAATGGGTGGATAAAGGTTACTATAGCTTGTAGTCTGCAGCTTGAATTTTGCATCAGTTACTGAATCATTTTAATGAAAGTGGGGAGCTACTATAAGTTTAACCTCAAAACAGGCTTCAAGACTTTACATGTTAATTAAAAACAAAATCAAATAGTGGATCTAATGACTTTATCATATTAATATATCATTAAATGCAGAAGTTCCTATAGATTTTTAGCGTTTTCCTGACTGATGTTCAGTGTCACCAGTTATACGTACATTTCTGTTATGGAGTAGTCACCACACTGTATTCATTTGATCATGTGCATTTTTGATCTTTGCATGATTTCCAAGTGACAAAATAGAAGATTAGTGCAAACTGCTCCTAAAATCCAACAAAACTAAATGCACCTTTGCAAAAACCCGGAGCTTGATCTTTGTTTGCAACTCTACTGGCTGAGAGATTAAAGTGCTCCTAGACCGATGTGCAGATAACTGGTTCAAAAAACATCTAAGTTTCACCTGACTGCCTGTTGTTATAAAACCACTAGTTTTCCTGTATGTATTGCTCCATAGGGAATTGTCAACCCGCTCAACATGTGCTCTAAATAATAAAGATTGTTCTGTTTCTTAAGGAAACTTGTTCATATTTTTTAACCGATTTGAAAACAGACATCTTGTATTACCTTTTTTTAAAGAAAATAAAATAAAGGAGTAAGGCCAACTTAATCAGTCTATATCTGAGATTCTGTTATGTAACTTGTGAAGGTGCTCCTCAAAGAGTCCTTGGTTGCCTGTGTCTTATTGCTTTGTTTTGTAGCACATTCTGCAGTGTGCTTGGGTACAATCCTCTAGCAGAAGACAGCTTGAGAACTAATTGAGACACTGTGTCCCATTCATCATTAGAAATTTGCTTGTAAACTCTTTTGGCAATTGTTGCTCCTTCCAGATAAGATGCCATTACAATTTCATTTTTGCTAGCCATCTTAAACTGGTGTACAGTTGTGAGTAGTTCATTTTTTTATTTTATTTTTTTTAAGTTGTCTTGGAAAATGAAGTAAGTCCCAGCATTTAGCAAGAGTGGGAAAGCATTAGGGACTCTTCAGGGAGCTGGTTAGCAGCTTCATCCTCTAAGGCAGAAGTTATGTTGGTCCTCTCTGTGCTGCCAGTTCTTCTCATAACAGTACTACTAAGCACTTTGGCTTCTTCTGCATCAAGAGAGACACTAGTCTTCTCTTTACCATGCCTCTTGCTGGCCTGTGTTGTGAACTCAATGGTGATATGATGGGAGGAAAAAGTACAATCTAATCACACACCCTTTCTTCTTGATTCTAGCCTGCACTGCATATGCCATCATTACATTAAAGCTACCTTCATGTCTGCTACCTAAAGACAAAATAATGTTAGTACCTTTCTGAACTGTAAGCTGAGGTCAGCTGAAGTGTTTTAATGTGAAGAATAACAAATATTTTAATAGGCTCTTTTTAAAGAGCTTAACAGTTTCTGTTCCTGAGGCTGTAAATCAAAGTGAACTTAAACTACGATGGGACTGCAGGCATCAAACTGCCATCAGCTTGTCAGTACGTGTCAGTCTGGCTGAGTCTGACAAATCTTGAAACAAGCAGCAATTACTGTTGTCCTATAATAAGCATAAAGGTTTCTTAACTTTTTTTTTGTTTTAGTCAAAGCATTACTATTTTGATTGTAGTTATATCTCCAGTATTGCTCTCTGTCCTGGAGACTTGCAGTTGGTAACTGGTCACTGGAAGCCGCCTGTGTATACAAAGGGTATACAATAATTATAATTCTTTATATAGTAATATACAGATAGCTGCTTTTCAACAACACGTATCATGGAATTATGAATCTGTTAGTATGATGTTTGGGAAGGGGGACTATTGCTACCATATTTTGGGAAGGGGGGAGGAGGACAAGGTTTTCTGGATGACTGTCTTAATGCCCTGATGGGGAAAGGGTAACTGTTCTAAATAATTAGAGGGTGCTTATAGTATTAAATATTTATGTTGAAATGCATTTCTTTTTCAAACTTGCCCTTTTTCTATTTAGCTGAAGACTGCAGCCCAGAGGTGGACAACTTCATTGTACCCATAGCAGTAGGAGCAGCTTTGGGAGGATTAGTTGTCCTAGTACTTATGGCTTACTTTTTTGGCCACAAGAAACACCGTAATGCTGGATACGAGCAATTTTAAAATGGGAAAGTTTAACTTTCTTGAAGCAAATTAATAAAACTGAACTCAAAAGACTCAGAACAGCAGCTTGCTTGCACAGTCAGGCAAATCATAGGTTAAAACTAGCATCTGGCTAAGAACTGATGTGGAATTTATTGTCATGGTTTATGTTTGAACTTTATGACGTGCAGAGTATGTTCTAGTTCTTAATCAACTGATGAATTAATTTCAGTTCTTCTAAAATACTACATTTCAAATTTCAGAATTGTGAAGACATGCAGTGGCACTATAAGAATAAACAGTTTTGTTCTGGTCTGTGGAAACAGCATTTAATATGTGTGCTTGTGGATGTTGAATATTAATGTATATAATCTATCGTGCACTGCAGTTTGTTTTAATTAGTATTGACTGTGCCTTATATACAGTTTACTAAATATGAAAACTGTGCTTTAAGATACCAAGATTTCTGGTCTTTTAGCTTAAAGATGCCATGGTAGTAGTCCTCGAAAAGTTTTTTCAGCTGATGAATGCTTCCTTTTAAAAAGTAAAAACAATAAACACTATGGTGTTCTTTATTGTATAGCCTATACCAATAAAAACATTACAAAGTTTTGGGCTATTAGTTGCATTTCATGATTGGAATTAAAAGGGAAGCTAGCTTTTTATACCAAGGCTAAAAATCTTGGTAGCCAAGATTTCTGGTTATTTTGAACACAGACGTTCAATCTAATGTGTCTAAAACATTTAACCCTTTTTCTCCTAATGGCCTGAATGTGAAGTCTGTTTATGGTGATGTATGGTTTCCAGGTGGTCTGTTTGGAGACGCTTCTTTGAAGCTTCTCACAATTGTACAGTGGCAATATTTAAACAGACGCAAGCCAGCAGCGGTGGCAAACTTAAGAGATGGGATGTTTCTGGTCTTAAACTTTAAACCTTCTTTATCCTGTTAATTTCTTGCAACGGTGCTATATTGTAACATACATTGCAGCAATCTCCTTGCTTTTAAAAAGAGAAAAAGGGAATTTCTGTTGCTGCCTGCTGGGCACACTTCATCCCTAGCAAATTGATTCACGGTATTAATTACCCATTATGCAGCATGTAGTAATTAAATTGTATATGTTAATCCTCAGTGATCAAAGGTATAGCACAATTCACGCTTCTCTTTTAAGATACCTAAATACTTTTTTTAGTAGTCTGAATGTTTTGCAACAGCTCATTGTACAAGGTGCATGTCCCATTCCTCTTCTTTCCACTTTAAAGTGTTGCTCAGCTTGGCAGTCGGTGCCTTCAGAGTGTCAGATCAGTATTTTCAGGTGCTGAGCCCCCCGACGTTCTTGTTTTCCTTTTTACAAACCAAAGGCCTTGCATAGCCTTTCTTTGAAGGTTGGTGGTCACTGTGCTGGACTGTGAGTGAGCTAAATCAAGACAGTAAACTTCCCGTAACTAAGGCTGAATGACACTCAAATGGTTTAAATATCCACTTTAATAGCTGGTAACTTTTGATAAAGCATTGAGTGTGTGCATGATGCTTATTCTGCTCTAAAACTTGAGCACATTCTAAAATAAACTTGAGCAAAAAGGAAATTTCTAAGGAGATGCTTTAAAAGCCTCATAGCCGAACACCCTCGCGGTGCTGAAGCAGGATGCTGACGCTGAATCTCACTGAACATCCCATTTCTTGGCACCACGTGAGTGGAACCCAGCCCTCTCTTGAAACGGGTGAAGAATGCTAAGCTCTGCTTCCATGTGTGCTCCAGGCTGCATTTGAAACAGGATCCCAGCTGTGTTTGCTGATATTTGCATGAGTGTTTGTGTCGGGGAGGAGTTGGTCACATACTTTTCAACTGGTCTGTTGAGAAGCACTGCAGTGTCACAGCTGTCTCCTCTCTTCTGTTGATTTCAGTAAGGTCTGCCTAATTCTCAGCTGACAATGGTAACCCTTTTCTTGTACTTGAATTGAAAATAAATAAAGTTACCCACCCAAAAAGAGTGTCCCTCAGTATTTTCTGCTCAGTGCTTTCAGCATTTGCATCTTGGCTGCCTTTTAAAGTCTCCAGTAAGTTTCTACTTTCAGTTACTTTGTTGCCTTCTCTGTTATCTCTCCATGTCTAAAGCCTAGAGCAGGTTGGTGATTCAAGGGTTTGGGAAATTGCTTGGACAAGACAGCAGTATACCAGTCTGGTTTATGTTCCTTTATTGCTGTTAACTCAGCTGTAATTAGCCAGGTGTAATTAGCTAGTGCATGCTCAGGCTACGGTCTTGTCTTCATGTTTCTAGTATATCTGAGGGGACGGTGCACTAGAGCAAGATGAAAGTTAATGTACAAATCAGGAGTATTTTACCAAGCAATGTGCACTGTATATATGTTTAAAGAAATACATCTTTATATGAATTTTTTTACTTAATGGTGATGTTACTTCAAATGTATTATTTACATAATACAGTGATACGTATTAAAAAATG
Source organism: Anser cygnoides (assembly GCF_040182565.1). Taxonomy (NCBI): domain Eukaryota; kingdom Metazoa; phylum Chordata; class Aves; order Anseriformes; family Anatidae; genus Anser; species Anser cygnoides. The sequence continues at coordinate 598,128 of NC_089885.1, read as the reverse complement.
TAAGCATCTTCTTGTTCCTTGCTGTACTTGGATTCTAATGCTTGGTTTCCTTTACTAATTTGTTCTCCCTTGCCTTTCTTTCTTTTTTTTTTTTTTTTTTGTTCGTTTGTTTTTTTTGTTCTTTCTGCAGCCGAAGAATGCCTTGCTGATTCTGACCTGAACTTTCTTATTCCCATCGTGGTGGGCATGGCACTTGGCTTCCTTATCATTCTTGTCTTTATATCTTATATCATTGGAAGAAGGAAAAGTCGTACTGGCTATCAGTCCGTATAATCTCTTAGTTCTGTATCTGCTGCCACCTCTCCTGCTCTTCTCCTTTTCCCAGACTCACTGATCTGCCCCTAAAAAAGAAAAGTTCATAGTTTATTAAAAACAAACAACCCACATGCATCATGACAGAATAACTTGCCATGAGATGACTTGGAAATGTATTTGAAGTCCCTGTATGGTTTTGGAGAAAGTAAATATTCTGAGGACCGTAGGACTGAGCAGAGTTAATGTGTGCACACGTGAGAAATGTGATTATTTTGACTACAGACAACATCTAAGAGACTTTATTTCTGTTGTTTAATCTTTTTATACGAGAAAATTTCTAGTTGTGTACAGCTTATCTCAGATAATGCTGAAGCTAAAACCATGTGATAATTAAAGGTATGAGTGCTACGTAGAAAAGGATTGTACGTGCTGTGGGAGAAGACTACCAAGCTCTTAACAGACTTCTAGTTGGAGCTTGGCTTATGGCTGTTGTCTTTTCTCATTGCTTCGCAGCTTTTTCTTGTGAACCAGTCTGAATTTCCTGTTCCTTCTGAATGTAAAGGTAGTACCTGGCCTCACTAGTAAATCAACCTAATACGAGAACAGCTTATTCTTCTGGTAAATCCACGTGTTTAATGCCAGTATGAAGAAGGTGGTTGCTAACGTGTGTGCAACGGCTTTGCATTAGCATGTCTGTGCTCACTAAGATAAGTCCTGGTGAATTTCCACTACTCAGAGAAGTCAGCAGTCTGCTAAAGCTAACGTTTTTAATTTGTGTTTTTCTTCTTGTTCTGAGCCCAGTTGTGAAATGAGGACGGGAGGCTGGTGCTTCACTGGCAGCAGCTTGTCTCAGTTTTGATTCTGTGCACAGACGAGAAACCTTGCAGCCTTTCAGCCCTGCTCCATACGAGGCTTGGCTGTTCTGAGCGCTGACTGAGAGCACAGCTTGTTCAGAGATTCCTGCAGCTCCATTGGAAAGCTTGCATGGGTTAGTAGGCGATCACTGAAAAGCTGTGGTCTAGGAATGTGTTTATAGGATTAATCTGGCTTTAACCTCCTAGTTATTACACACTCAGAAATGTTTAGCAGGGTAAGGGCACAAACTTTATAGTATGAGAAATGCTGACCATAAAGCAGAAACTTCAAATATATATGTGTGTATATATGTGTGTGTATATATATATATACACACACACACGCATGCTAAAGAAAGTGGCTTCTGAAGGAAAAAATATCTGAGGTTGCTTTCTTTGTTACTTCTTTTGTTCTGTATCTAACCTGTTTCAAAACAGAAGCTAGTCATTTGAGGTTGAATTCATCTTCGTTCCCACTAGGTTTGTGTTGATAGATGACAGAAGCCACTTTCAGCCTATTTGGTCCAGCAAGGCAAAAGCCTTTTGCAGCTTGTGAACTCCGTTCCCATTTTCTGTGCGTGGTTTGAGAGCTGCCAGGTCTGCAGAGAGGTGCTGGTGGCTTGCAGTGTGGTGTTGAGTAAATCTGCTTAGTGCTGAGTCTCTGTGCGCTGAGCCTGTACCTATGCCGTGGGGAGGGCACCTTCAATAACTCATCCACAAAGGAGGCAGTCAGGAACGTTGTTTAGTAGCTCACATCTATTCAGGGGAAGGGAGATCGCTAATAAGATAGTGCTGATTGAGAAATACCTGTGTGTTCAGTTATTTCTGTCCTCAGTGTGACCAAACCTAAGCTCTACCTGAGTCTGACATACTTGACTTTTGCACTGCAATGGGTCCTGGAACCGTCCTGGAACCGAGCTGTCTTTTTTTTTTTTTTTTTTTTTTTTTTTTTTTTTTTTTACGGAGTATAATTTAATGCTGCTGACTCAGACTGGGTTTCAGTTTTGGTTGTCGTGGTCTTTTATGTTGTATCTTTGCTATCACAATACCTGATCTCCCTGCCAGAGAGCTGAACGGTGAATTATTTTGAGGCTGGTAACTTCTGCGTAACATCTGCTTGTCGAGGGGCATCGCTTCTCTGCTGCCAGCAGGTGGATTCCAGCCACGGTTTCATGCTCAGGTTGCAATCTTGCATCACTTTTTTGCATCACGTGCTAGGTTGTTTTATTAAAATGTGGTGAATTCCTGGTTGCACACACACGTATATTTTATATATGTGTGTATATATAAAATATATGTATATAAAAGACTATTTTGGGCTTCAATAGAAGTCAGAAATTGAGCCAGCACTTAAAGGTTGTTGTAGCATGAAGAACAGTGTGTACAGCTCTCCAGATCTTGGAGTGACAGTTTGAACCTGCTGGAAGCAGAATATGTGTATGGCAAATAAAGTTAACTCTGATGGTTGTAAATGTTTGCATCGGTGTAAGTAAACACACATGCAATTTCCCAGAGCTTTTCCAAGGGGCTTTTTAACATGCCTAAGTCTGGCTGTTGGGGTGACAAAAAAAGAATTGTGTATTGGTACAGCATCTGCCAAAGGACAGTCCCTGCTGCTTCGTGAATCCTTCCACCAGGCAGGCATGGAATGGATAAATAATGCTTGATCCTGTTGCTGGCTGGATAGCTGTTCATTTCTTGGCCTGAAGCACAGTGGGGTTTGTTTCCTTTCAGGATCCTATAGAAACAGAAGTGCTTTAAAAGACCTAAAGCAGTTGGCAGGCTGGGAAACATCTGTGGTTTTAACTTAGTTCTGATGTCAAAATTAGAGCAACTATCGCTGCAGTGCCTTCATGGGCAGAGGCTGTTTTCTGTTAATCAGAACAAGCCCTTTTGGGTAAGTTGTGGAGGAAAAAATGATAACGTTGCCCTATCTCTTATCAGTTTCATGTGGATAATCACATCTGAGGAGAATTAACTCCTAAAATACCAGTATTTAATATTTTTAAGGGTTCTTAAGAAATAGGTTTTGCCAAAGGGTTGATTGTGATACTTGCCTTATAGTGAGACTTGCTGTGCTGGACTTCTAAACTCTTCAGAAAGTTAATCAAATGCTCAAAATTCAAGGATTACACACATTACATTCGTCTTTGAAAACCAGTCCCTAGCTGGCCAGCAGAGCCCACAAAAGTTACAAATTACGTTTGTTACATTAGTGTTTTAAGAATGATACCATAGAGTTAATTTTACTGTAGTCACTTTATTTTTAATACAAAAAAAGACTTCTTAGAGACTTATATAGATCAAAATTGATGGCAGATTAAGTATCTGGACTAGGATGTAGGACAAACATACCATAATGCTCTTGTTCAGTCAGTAAGTAATTTAATAAGTGTGCTTTCCAAGCAGTACGTTATCCTAAGGTGTCCTGTCCTGCTCATAGCTGATAAGAGAGATGAAATATACTCTCTGTATGTTAAATGTGAAGGTGTATAATAAAAAAAAATCTCATTTTCCAAAGAATCAAAACTACTTTAAATTGAGTTTGAGTGTCTGTAGAAACAAAGTGTTTGGCTGTAATAGATGCTGAAATCACCACTGCTTTGCCCTGGGGAACAAAGATAGCAAATACCTTGATCGACATGAACACGGATTAAGCCTTGTAACGCCTCTCTGAGCTAGCTCAGCCCTGCTTCCACCTGAGGAGGCTGGGGATGGAGCAAAGTGGGGGCTTCCCCAGGGAGGAATATTTTTCACGGGCACTTCTGGGCGTGAGCAGGGGAAGGAGGAGTTGTGAGCCGTGACAGGGAGAGAATAAAGAGCTCCTTTCATTTGTCCCCTGCCCAACAGACTCGAGAGAAGTACTGAAGTGAGGAGGAGGGAGAAAGGCACTTGTCTGCCTGGGAACAACTGGAAAGGTTCAAGGGCTGCCCTATGTGGCCTTTGCTCGAGCACCTGGCACATGCTGACCAAGCTGCATGAGGTGCTGAGGCTCCTAGGAGGCATCCTGAGATTTGCCATTTTCACTTCTTAGCTGTCACTGCAAGCATAATCCAGATTTTTTGCTGTTTATTATTTTAACAAGAATAGTACTTATAAATTACCATCTTGTTAGCATTTGCCTGAGAAATGCACATAAAACTATGGTGAAGACTGAAATTTAAAGCCAGGAAAAATGCATTCCGCAGGGGTGACTTGTAAAAGACCTTATGAAAATAGTGTTCAGATACCAGAGTTCCTCTAATAAAAACTGAAATGCTCTTGCAGGTTCCCTGCCCAGGGTATAACTTAGCTTTTACTAATAATGATTTACATCAGCTGGTAAAAGATGTGGTTCCACACTGTTGCATCTCATTTGTTTCCTAACTATAAACAAAAATAAATTAAAATTTTCCATGTGTCTGTTTTCCTAGCAGGAAAAAAAATGCTGCCTTTATGCTTTAAAAAGGAAAAAGCCTCTGCCTGACAAAACCTAAGTGCCCTGTGTTTGCTGTGGCTACTTCCCGATGCTGAGCATGAAGATGATCCGGCCCAGGAAGCGGTCGCTGTTAACGTCATTGACGATCCCTTTCCCGTGCAGGCTGCACTGAATGGGGACCAAAGAATTCCTCTTCACGTCTGTGAAGTGCATGGCCACCAGTGGGGACGTGTAGTTGACCTGAAAAGGAGGGAGATTTGCTGAGGGAGCAGGAAAGCAGGCGATGTTCTGTCATGGTCAGTAAATATCACGGGTAATTGGCTGCATGACCCAGCTCAGCCCCCACCAGTGGGACCAGAAACACACTGGTGTTTTCCCGCTCTGCATCAAGCTGCTCAATTTGCAGTGCTTTTGTCATGTCTTTAATAGGAACCTCATTTTAAGGGGCTTTTCCTCCTGTGTTGCCTGTCACCTTCCCCAGCACCCTAGGAAAATGGTGGTGTTGAGACCAGTGTTAGTGTTAGTTAGCATCCCCCCAGAGTTAGTCTGGGGGACTAGCACAGCCAGTCCTGGACTCCAGGCAGAAAAAGTAACTGTTCCCACTGCTGGCAAGGGAAAACCAGCGTCCCTAAAGATTCCCTGCAGTTTGTCAGAGACAAAAATAGAGCGCTGCAATCCCAGTGCCCATGGCCTCCCTCCTGCCTGCAGCTGCCTGAAATAGCCAGTGAGTGCATCTGTACCCTCTGCAGTAGCTCCTTCCCAAGGAGAGGTAACAAAGCCACCAGAACATCCGAACCCTTACTTACATGTGTGATCTTGCCGTAGTAGGGATAATACATGAGGTCAAACGTGCCATTCCCAGGGTAGAAGTCCACTGACCTCAGGTCACTCTCATTGCCTTTCTGTGATGGAAACAAAAAGGTACTCACGTAGCATGTGGGGCACAAAATAAGTAAGGCAAAGGAACTTTAGCACAAAAATCTCCTGCAAATCCCCACCATGGCTCAGCTGCGCCAGCTGCTCACTCACTCATGGCAGGTTTGCTCTGTGAGCCAGTGGCTGCTGCAGCAAGCCAGAGCGAAACTGCTAGGAGGGTATGGGTGAAGGTTACAGCGTTTGCTGCCCATGGGTCTCTCTCTGTGCTTGGCTACTTCTTTATCACTCTCTAAGGGTATGATCCAGCTGCTGCCCTGCATGGGAGTCGCTCCTGCTGCTGCTGTCGGCTTGCAGGGTGCTCTCCGTGACAGGGCTGTGGGTGGATGCCAGCAGCTCCAGCCTCCTCCCCCAGCTCCGGGGGCTTTGGGAACCAGCAGTGAGAGGGTGAGGGCCAGGATGGGAAGCAGGAGGCTCGTGGGCAGCCCTCAGCAGACCACCTTGCTTGGGCTGGGGGCGTGAGGAGCACAGGGCCTTGAGAGGGCACTGGGCTAAGCTGAGGGCATGGCGCGCGGCAGTACCTGCACTTTGCAGTCCACGCTCACGGGGACCCCAGCACCAGGGCGGTAGCCTATGATCTGCAGAGAAAAAAGACATTCGCGCTTGTAGGAAATGCAACACCAAGCACGTGCTGCCTCCCTTTCTAGAGCTCTTGTGCACGGCAGTCACATCGCCCAGGAAGACCACAATGTGTCAGGAGAGGTAGAGCAGGGTGCTGGGAGCATCCCTGGTATAACACAGCCACCTCCCCACACAGCTCGCTTCCCCCCCTCCTTTATTTTTCCAGCAGCATGCGCTGAGCTGCCAGAATACTGGAAATTTTCTAATAAATTTGGTTCTGCAAAAATACCCATTATAAAGAAATGAGGGCCTGAGGTGTAGCCCTAAAGCTCACTTTAGGAGGCTGGCACAGGTGCTGCCATGTACCCAGCCCTTCATCAAATCAAATCTGGAGAGTTTTGTAGTGCTTCCTTTTTAGGTTTTCTGGTAGGTACAAGCCAGCAGGTTTGGGGTTTCTCGTTCCCTGTTTCCCTGGGCCTGAGAACAGGATGAGTTTCGGTCCCCGCACAGTCCTTAGTCTGTCCCACTGGGATCCACTGAAGGAAGGAATTACGACAACCAGATTTTTTTGTACCCGGTTCATCTTCAGCAGGATGCAGGGCTGGCCTCTGGAGTAGCCAAATGTTTGATCCTCGATTCCCGAGCAGTTCTGCAGCAGCGAGCGCTTGAACTGGCAGGCCTTCTTCTCTTCGCTCTCATTGCCCCCTTGGATGAAGTACTGCCCCGAGATGCACTCAATGTTCTTCTCCTCTTGAACCTTGTCATCATAAGCTGGTGGAAACCAAGCGACTCATTAATGCTTCTCCAGACCTGCTCACATCAAATCACTGAGTGCACCCTCACATGAAGGGCAGTCCCTCCTGGATCGGGAAGTTTCCTCCCACAGAAGCTCCTGAGACCACCTCATGAATCCTCCCTTTCCAGGCAGGAGATGTGAGGCACCCAGAAGTGCTCTGCCCCACGGCCCCCCAGCACCCACCTGCTAGGAAGTGGTGCATGCTGTCCACGTACGGCTGCCATGTGCTGCGCTTGGAGATGTTGAAGGCGATGGTGAATCCATTCAGGTACGGCCTGATCATCACTCCTGAAGAACAAGATGGACGCCGTCAGAGCAGGTATGGGGACTGGCCATGGGCTGGGGAGCACGTCGGGTGGGCTGGGCACGGGCATGGGCCAGCAGCACCAGCTCTCAAGCAGGCAGTGACATCGTTATCATCCTCATCATCCCCATCCTCATCTTCCTGCAGCACGCAGGGGCCAAGGGACCCCCATGCTCTCAGCCAGTTGTGGGCAGGGAGAGGGCCAGGGGGTCACTTGTTCCCCACTGACATGAAAGCCCAGGGAAATGCTGCTTCTGCCATGGGGAAAGAAGGTTTTGAACATTGTTCCCTATTCCCCCCCCCCCCCCCAAAGGAAACAAAACCAAAAAAAGTGTAAAAGCTACTCCTGATTTGCATTTTGGTTTTGAAGGTCTGAGGTATAAAAGGGCAGCAGATGAAATGAGTGGGTATCATCTATGAAATGCCTAAACTTGCCTCTTTGAGAATAATCAGAATAATTGAGTACTTACAATAACAATTAATATAATCTGAACAAAGGCTTCACGTGGGGGCTATTTAAGACATCTGGTCCTCTCCAGACAGCCTGATGGCTGGGGAGCTGCAACAGCATTGCTGCTGCACTGCACAGTAGCACCCTGGGCGATGCCGTTTAGAAGCACTTTGCTGAACCAGGCTTGGAGCCTGGCCCCCACAACAGATGGGGACAGGTCTTCAGCTGGTGGAAACCCAGTAGGGCTCTGCCTGGATCTGCAGCAGCTGGGACTTGGCTCGGGACAATCTCTGGTGAGTCTCTTTGGTTCTTTATTTCTGCTTCAACAGAAGCTTCAAGATCTTACCTTGACTCTCTGTCCATTTGCAAAGAAGGTAAGAAAAAAGACCTCTACATTTAGTCTGCAAAATTTCCTATTATGTCTATTATTATTAATAATTATTATAATTAATAACAATTATTATTATTAATAATTAATACTAATAATATTTCTTTCTGCCTACCCAACTCTTCCGTCACAGCTTCCCTGTGTGTGCCAGCAGAGGCACCCGAGGCCGGCACGTACCTGGTGGAGACACGCGGTCCCGGTAGGTGGGTGTGTAGGGGCTCAGGGTGAGCAGCATCACGTACATGCAGAAGGCGAACATCCCCGCCAGGCACGTGTAAAAAACGAAGTAAAACAGTAAGATCAGGCCTGCAGAGCAGAGAGGGCATGTTGCTGTCAGTGCAACCCAAGCATGTCCCATGGGGATGCTGGCAGCCACCTCCACCCTGACACCAGAATTTTGGGGCATGGGGCTGTTGGATAGACTCCCTGCCTGTCCAGGCCCTGGCGATGGATCCTTTGGGTCTGTTTTGTGGCATAGCCCTTCCCAGAGCTGGGTCAGGACCCAGGAGGGGGCTGCGTGGAGGTGCTCCCACCCTGACCTCCCATTGGCTGTGATGAGGACCCAGGCACTGGGATCGCAGCAGACGGCATCACCCAGCCCGCGGCACCGCCGGCATCTCAGCCCTGACGTCCAGGCACGGGGTTTGTTTTCCTCAGGGCCAGGCTGACGGCTGAGGATGTCTCAGGAGGCCACGGCCTATGAATAAAACCCAGTGGCGCGGAGCAAAGCAAAACCTAACCCAAACATTTCCCAGGAGAAACGTGCCGGCAGCGTGGAGGGAGCCCTGGGAACGCAGCTGTGCGCAGGCATGGGGCTGGGAACTGCTGTGGGGCTGCGTCCCGCTGCGGGCCAGGATGGGGCAGATGGGGCTGTCACCACCAGGGGTGGCATCACTGCCCACCCGTGGGGCACCAGGAGGTGCTACCCGTGTGCTGGTGCTCACTGTGCCCTCCCCATGCCTGCAGATGTGCAACTTCCAGCACTGCTTGGCTGGGGACGCATCCATGCCAGCCCAACAGTTGTACCCAAGGAGCAGTGGGGGGATGGGGAAAGGGACAGGGACAGGGACGAGACCGTCCTGGGGTGCAAGGAGGGCTGTCCGGCCAGCATTCACTTCAGGCCCACCACTACTGCCACCTCACCAGGTGCAGAGGGCTTGCTCCCTGCTTGCACTGGCAGGATCCAGGCCACAACAGAGCTGGGGTCCCCTGCATTTTCTCCGTCTCTTAATTTTTTTCTAAACTTTTGCTCATGAGCTCTTGATAAACACTGGCGTCCAGACCAAGGTAACTTTTTCTAGGTTGTCTCCTTGTCCTCCCCCTTGCCAACTAGCTGTTTTTATTGCCCCGCTCAGAAATGTGCACCCCTCACTGCTGGGACGGGGTGGTGATCCAGGCTAGTGAGGATGTTCGCAGGCAAGTGCATCCACCATGAAGGAGAAAAGGCACCAATCCCTGAAAACGAGGCTCAAACAAGGACCTACCCCAGCTCTTGGCTGTTCTCCCCAGGCAGGTTCTCTCCTCTGGGTTCCACAGGAAGGTCTTCATCTCCCCGGCCAGGTCTGCCCAAGTTTTGTTCCCCATCTCTGCCTTGGTCTCTGCTTCCCCTGTGTTGGGATCCTGCACTTTCTCTTCATCCTTATTTTCCTGGAAGAGTTACAGAACACAACCCCCACAGGCAGGCTGAGCATCTCATTGGCCAAAAATAAATGCAAAAGCACTTAATAGCTGGAAATGTTTCAAATTTCCATTTTCCCATCATCACTCTTGAGTTAAGGATGGCGGTTTCTGGCTGTTCTGACTTATGATCACTTAGATTCCAGTGTTCTTTTTTTTTCCATGGCACTGCGGTCACGCTGAGTGCCGTCTCCTTGTCCTGGCATTTACAGAAGTTTGTCTTCTCTAACCTGCGTCAATGCGACCACAAGAAAGCCTGCAAGCTGGGCGAGCTGGGGCTGTTCCCACACTACCACATCTCTTATCACATGCGCGCATTTTCCGTGCTACTGCGGATGACACCAAGCAGCATCACTGAAGAGGTCATCCGCTTTATTTTTCTTGGCGTGCAAGCAAGTGTTTAGTCTTTGGAGAAATCCCTGTGATGTTATTTTTTGAATTACACCAAGTTCCCAGGAAAGGCGCATCCCCAGGCACAGAGAGAGTTTTCTTTGTGCCACGGCCCTGGTGATGAAGAAGCATTTATCTGGAGCTCACAGACGCTAAATTCTCTCTCTCTGGCCATGAGTCACTGGAGATGTGATTTAGGGCGACTGTCCCTAAATGCCTTGAACCTGGGGAAGCTCTAAAACCAGGCAGCAATGTGGGACGGGGTGCAGCCCTTGCTTGGAGCTCAGGGCTGGGTGACCCCAGAGCAGGGCTTGCCCACCAGGAGGAGTTTCTCCCCAAACCCACCTTTCCCCAAAGGAGCAGGCTTAGTGTCGAGGTTGGATGCCGGGAGAATGGGGGCTGAGCTAGGACACCAAATGGAAAGCATGCAAAACTGGAGCCCTGGACTCGGCCCATCGCCTCCCTGTGCCGTAAGGCAGAGCTTGGGTGCAGTTGGCTGGGTCTGGCCGTGCTTGCAGCGGGCTCGGGGAGATGGGGCCATGCGGGCGAGCACAGCCGGACCCCACAGCAGCTGCATTGGCAGCTTGTGCCAAGGGCCGTGGAAACCCACTGGCTGCGGACACCTGTTGGGCCAGCGATGCATTTATAGCCTGCGGATTGCCCTGGGACGCGGCCAGTGGCTTAGCAGAAAGTCTGGCTAGGAAATCCCTCCGGATCGAGGGGGATTGAGCTCCATTCAGATACTGCGAAGTAGTGAGAAGTGGGGGAAAGGCGTGGGTGTGCGAGGCAGAACACCTGCATGGGGCAACTGATGGAGAAAGATGACAAGAAGGAGGAAGAAGAGGATGAATTCTCCTTCCTCCCAGTCTCCTCCCCGCTAAAAAGAGCCGTAGCAGGGGAACACAGGCTCCATGCTGCAGATGCAGCACCCAGTGAAGGTCCCATCCTGCCAGCTCAGTGGGGTGGGCTGAGCGGAGCTGGGGCAGCTGGCTGGGGGCCTGGAGCAGCTCCCCCAGCACTGGCTGTTCCCGTGAGGATGTCCGGGTGCTGAGGGTGCATGGCCAGCAAGGAAGGACAGGGCAGGAGTCCAGGACAACCGTAAGGATTTTATGGAAAGCCGCTCACAGGGCTGCAGCACCGCCGGCCCCGCTGCCTCTCCCTTCCCTCCCAGTGCACAGCGCTGGCATTTCGCAGGGGCATCAGGCAGCATTTCCTAAAGCAAAGCTGCCACTTTCACCCGCCAGGAGGTGAGCTGCGTGGCTGCAGCCCCTGCCTCGCCTCTCGGAGCAGCCCCCGAACACTTACCGGCCTTTTGCCTCCTGGGGAGGCAGCGTTCAGCTCCATCCCTGGCTCTGAAACAGACAAACGTGAGCGTTAGCCCAGGGCTGAGCCCAGCGCCTCTGTCCCCACCGTGGGGCCCGTGGGCACAGCCCCCTGCCCACTGCAGCCCCCAGCCCCGCTGCTGGCTCCAGCTGAGCGAGGCTCCCCCAGCCCAGGGGGGCGGGAGACCTTTGCCTGCCCGCAGTGGTAGCGGCTGACGAACCACGGCTGCTTTTGCTCACTCACCCAGAAGACTTCAGTGTTCAGGAGTGGGTCAAAAAATAACTTGCTTTCCTAAGAGGGGTGAGCTCAACGCAACAGAATCCCGTTCCGGGCATAAGGCCCCTGCCACCTGGTGCCCTTTGCAGCGGCCCCGCAGCGTACTGTACTGCTGGAGCCCCCCCAGCAGCAGCTAACACCCGACACGGGGAGCGGGGCGCTGTGCCATGGGGAGACGGGGTGTCTGTTAACAAACACTCGGCAGTCACTAGGGCTCTCGGTGGCTGTGTGGCTGTCAATATGTGCTTGTCAGTCACCGCCGGACCCCGCTCCACACTTGCAAAACCTCTCTTGCAGCAGAGGGGCAGGTTTATATTTATCCCTTTGAATCGAGGCAGCACCTGGGGGCACACAGCGTCTGCTCCCCAGGCATGGCCAGCGGGACATGCTCTGGAGTGATGCCTTGCTGCATCTCCGTGCTGGGGAGGATCACATTTTCCCTTGTCAGTGAATTATGGGCACAGGAGGCTGTGTTAGGGTACAGGGTGCTAAGGTCCTGTGGCTGTGAGGGACCTGCATGCTGGGAGCAATGGGTTGTGGGTGGGGGGCAGTGGGGGGATGAAGAGAAAAGCCTTGCTGAACCTCCTGGAGTAGCTCCAGCAGCATGGGAGCTATGTGAGAGCCACCGTTCCTGTTGTGCCCCATGCAGCTCTCGAGGAACAGTGGGGTTTGTTTTACAGCGACAGCCTGAGCTGGAGCATGGCACCAGCCACCAGCTCAGCTCACACCCCCAGCACATTTCAAACATAGCCAGAAACCTTCCTTTCTTCAGGCCCCGCTTAGCGGTGAGGAAATGCTGCCTTGCCACAGCCCTAGGCTTTGCACCGAGGCATGGGGACGTCACAGGGCCGCAGGAGCCGAGTGCCGTCTTGCACCGCCTTTCCCGCGTGTGGCCGAGAGCTGCTCCCCAACTGCGCTAGCAAATGTGCCCAGCAGGAAGGAGCGGGATCTGGCAGTGGCCCCGGGCTGCCCCATGTCTGCCACTGGGCACATAGTGGGGCTAGCATGGTACCAGAGCCTGTGCAGGATGGAGCTGGGATGGGGCACTGGTGCTCCACAGGGCCTGTGGGACTTGGGGTGCACGCAGCTCCCCGTGAGCACACGCACGCCCCTGTATCGGTGTGCATGGGGCTGTGCCGGTTCATCCAAGGTAAATAACTGCTGCTTTCTCTGGAGGCAAAGCGTTCTTTGCCATTAATTGATCTGGGCATTTGTAGCTTGCCTCTTGCACCGCTGTCAGTGTGTGCTTTCTCTTTGCTCCCGGGAGAGGCTGGTAATTAGGCTCTTATCCAATAAAAGTGTGGGTTTTTGAAGTAGAGATAGGATTAGTTTCTTTTAACTTGATGAAATATGATTTGGCTTGAAATAATTACATGATTTGCACTTAGCGCCTCTCAGCCCAGGGCATTAAAAATGATTTACAAGCAATTACAAAGCCTGCTGGGAAGATGCTTTTATCCCCATTTTACAGACACTATTTGGAAAACAGAGGCTAAGGGCCTGCCCCAGCTCCTCAGCCAGGGACATGAGGTGCTCGTGGGGCCTCTCACGATGGGGCCTGGGCAACATCAGGCACTGCAGGGAAACCGGAGCACTGGGAAGTAAAAATCTGCACCAAAACACGGGGGGACAGGGGCTGGAGGTGCCCAAGTCTGTCTCTGATTGTGCTGGATTCACCATCGCCCCGTGTGGATGGGGAGGACAGGGACGTTTGGCAAAGGATGGGAGCACCCAAAGCAGCAGGGAATTGAGATGGGGGGGAGCTGGTGGGGTGTAGAGAGGCCAGGGGAGCGATGTGGGGAGCGGGGAGGATGAGGCAGGGCAGCCCCAGCCCTGAATTTTGTGGTGTGCCACTGGTGAGCGCAGGGGGCCGAGCGTTGCGGCACAACTTGGCTACAGGGCAGCACTTTCAGCCCTCCCATCCACAAAATAACCCCCTGGGCAGAAACACCCCACCGCACCCCAAAATGTGCTAACGGCTGTGAGGGCCGAGTTGTAATTCTGGCGGGGAATTAGGGTGTGTGTCTATAACGCCCCTCCCCTTCTCCCCTAGTGATATTGGGGCTGCCACGGGGCTTCACGGCTCGGAGGGTGCTCCTAACGGGGCCGAGCCAAGCGAACCGGCCCGGCCCGGCTCAGCGAGGGGTCCCTCAGCTCAGAGCTCGGACTCCCGGGTGGGATTTCGGGCGTCGCACGGAGCCCACAATACCCTTAGGGCCCCACAGCGAGGCCCCGGCCCGGCCCCCACCAGGCTCCGAGCCCGCCCCCGGCCCCGCAGCCGCCTCAGCCGCTGCGCGCAGGCGCCGCGGAGCCGCTGCCCGGGCCGGGGCCGGGGCCGGGGCCCGGCGGGCAGCATGCGGCAGGCCCTGACTCAGCAGCGGCCGGGCGGCATTGCCTTGCCCGACTCCGTGGGTAAGCGGGGCCGGGGCCGGGGGCGGGGGCGGCGGCGGCGCGGCCATGTTGGGCGGCGGGGCCGGGGGCTGTAGGGGACCGGTGGTTACTGGGGGCTGCCCCGCTGCACGCTCGTCCCCCCTCTCGCCGAGAGGAGTCGGCGCTGTGCCCGGCGGCAGGAGCTGGAGCACATCGGGGCCACACGAAGGTAGCTGTCACTCCGAACTTCTGCAGCAATCTGCAGAAAACCACCCTGGTTTCGTAGGGGGCTCGCCCTGCTGACACCCCGGTTGGTGGTGGGTTTGTGGCTGTTGTGCTGAGGACGTTTCTGGGGCTCGATGTAAAAATGGTCTTAGTGAAGCCTGAACGCATTTCGAGTGCCATTCCAGTGAAAGAATTAGGTGATACGCAGCGCTAATTTCTTTACATCTGCCTCACAGACTTAAACGTGAGCTGCCTCATATGCTCACACTGCAAGATACCTCTAAACACGGCAAGTTTAGAGGTATCTGGATAAATCACAGAGAAAAGGCTGTTACTGCCTTTTAAAAGGAGAGATGGCAAAGCTGCGCAGCGCTTGTGGCTTCGCTTTGCTCTCCTGCACGTAAAGCTGCACCAGGTTCAGTAGCAAAGAGGAAAATAGCCAAGCTACTGGGGAATTTCGCAGCAAAAATTAATGTCCTGATGGGTGATTTAGCCAGGGCAGCCATCAGTGGGCATGCTGTTTACAAGCCACAGGACCGCTGAAGCAGCTGCAGGCGTCCTTCTGGAAGTACAAAACCACTTTATCAATGTACGTGTAACAAAGAAGCTTTTCAGAGAAAGGAATAATGACATTAGTGTCCTAGAACAGAGATGAAGTGGAGATGATCGCATTATCCGTGAGATTTCAAATTAAAGGGTTATGGTGGTTTTTCTTCAGACCTGGGATTAAAGCATTTGGCTTTTTTTTTTCCCCTCTCTTATTAAGGAATATTTAGAAGATTTCAGAAGTTTTTTGATTGGAAACCTTTTGTTCCACTCTATCGCATGTTAGTGTGTGTCACTTGTGAGCTGGGAAACAATGGAGAAATGCGAATGTGGGGAGCACGGTTGTGAAACAAGTTCCAAGTGCATATGTGATGTTTCAAGCTTCTTGTTTTAGAGCATTTTCTTGAAGAAAAGTTACTACAAAATACTCTGGTTTTGAGGAAGATGGCATATTTTGCCATTTTTCATTGTGACTTTTTGAAGGATCGATAATGGGAAATGCAGAAGGACCGGTGTGTAGCTCCATGTGTATGCCACGCACTCATTCAGGCTGGCTCTGCAGGGCTGTTTGACAGGCAAACGAGGATCTGCACACCCACACAGCCTAACCCTAAAGAGTTTAAGCTGTGTGAGGAACTTATGGCTGTTCTACTTCTCATTTACCAGCCAAGCTATAGTGGTGATCAGAAGGTTGGTGACCTACTGTGTGTTTAAGCAAGACAGGTTCTTCCCTCCTTCCATTCAGAACTAAGCCCTGTAAAAGGTAGTAACTTGCTCCCCCCCCTTTCTGAAGCTTTTTGTTCAGCTGAACCTTTAGTCCCAGTGGTTTGGTATTTCATGACATTTCTGTGATGCTTGCATTGAAAGGATGACATTGGAACTGGAGCGTTGCACAAGCTCTGGTATTTGGGAGGCAGTATGTTCAGAATGGCCTGGTATCTTGATGGATTTTAAACACCTAAAAGTCCAGATTTTATATTATTAGCTTATTTGGCAGATTTAGGAGAATAAAAGGAGGGTGCTGATAAAAGATCCAGCCTGGGCCCTAGGGATGCTTTAGCAGTTATTTGAAATCTGTGTTTTATTTGGAACTAGCACCTGTCTAGATATTCACTCCAGCTAAGAACTGACTAACCACTTGTCAGATCTCTTGCTTTTGGACCTTGTGATGTCCCATTACTGCAGTTACAGATGTGCCCAAGGGCACAAGCAGGAGAAGAGCTTTCCTTCCAGAGATGCTAGCAAGTCAAAAAGGACACTGTTTTTCCCTGCAAACTCCTCCTGCCTTTTATCTCCTTGTTGTGGGGTGGTAAGCCTGCTCAGGACTCGGCTGTGCTTTTGAACTCATCTGCTTTTTGTGGATGTGATGGTTCAGCATGGAGCTGATTGTGGCTGTGCCAACACAGAGCATGGACCAGCTTGGTGAGGATGTGCTGTGGCTGGTGGTGGGGTCTCTGCTTGACGGGGAGAGCTGTCCCTGCAGAGGAAGGAAGTGGTTTGTACCAATGTGCGTCCATGTAGCTGTTGTGGTGAACACAGAAGATCTCTTTAGCTTTGTTGCAAAAATTTGCAGACCCTGGAGAAGGTGCAGGCCCTTCTTTACAGTCTGGAACATCCATCGTCAAGACAGCAAGCTGCCTTGTGAGGCCTGAAGTGCATTTACCTTTGGAGAATTTCGGCAGGACAGTGGTGTTTGGCTTGGCCAAGTCCTGTCAGCCCGTTGAGTCAGCAGTTCCTTTCGGCGGCTGTTTTTTCTACCACATGCAAGCTGCCAGAGTGCCCTGCTCACCTCAGATGGGGGCTCCCAGGGGTGTTTTTGTCCTGGTTTTGGCTGGGATGGAGTTAACTTTCTTCTTAGGAGCTGGTATTTTCCTCCTAAATCCAAAACACAGCACTACATCAGCTCCTAGGAAGAAAGTTAACATGTCCTGGGTTTGGCTGGGATAGAGTTTTCTCTAGGGAACATGCTCCATGGTAGAAGCAGCCCCTTGCTCCTGGGGTGCGTTCCAGCCCTGCTTTGAAATACCTTGCAAGGTGCTTGTGGTGTGCACACCACTTGGGAGCCTCTGGAGTGGGTAATGCCTCTGCCTGCTCCCTGGGTGCTTTGGAGAGCCCCGGGCTGCAGGGATGGGATTTGGAGTGGTCCCGGCAGCCGCGGGGAGCAGGCGCAGCCCCGGGGCAGGCAGGGGACCGTTACAGCCTGTTATCCTGCCAGCTGCTCGCTTGTGATGGGTTGTGTTTACATAATGCATGAAATATAATCAAAAGGCTTGTTCCACAAAGTGATTTAAAGATTGCAGAATACACACTGAACAAACACCCCTAAAGATTTTGCTGAGCGTAAGATGGCAGCCAGCTTTCCTCTTGGCTGATGGGATCACTATTTTATATTTATGTTTGTTTGGGAGATCTATAAATACATTAAAAAAAAAAAGAATTAGGCAGCTGTATATGAGTTTCCTTAACCCACAAATTCATTATTCAAACATGTAAAAATACCTGGCCCTTGCTGAAAGTAGAGGATGATACCGCAGGGGAAGTGGCTGTTACTGGTGATGTCTCATTTATATGGAAAATTGTGGATGCCTTCTGATATGTTTACAGTGAACAGTGAATTTCCCCCTTCAAAACAGGTGGTGTAGAGTGTGGATACTTGGCTCGATGTAAGCAGACATATCAGAAAAGAATACCTAATGGTAGTATTTCTCATTAGGTCAATTGTCCCAGACTCGAAGGGACTGGAAAGCTTTGTTTTATCTAGGTGAGCTTTGCCAAGTTACAGTTCTTAAGGCTCTCTTCATCCATATCCAAGCAATGATAAACAGATGTGAATTCAGATGCCCTAGTTAGCAGTTGATAAAGCATGTTAGTGAAGGTGAAAAGAGACAGCCAAAACCAAAAATATTCTCACGTTACCAGAAAGGAAATTCACTGTTATGTGGCTGGTGGTGGGAGGAGAATTTTGCGATACAGTGACCGTCCCCAGATGGAATTAGCAAATTCTGTTGTGTATGTGTGTTTTTAGGGTCGTTCAATAGAAGAAAAAGAAATTCCCTCTACGTAACTGTGACTCTCCTCATTGTGTCAGTATTAATTCTAACGGTGGGCCTAGCTGCTACAACAAGAACCCAAAATGTGACTGTTGGAGGTTATTACCCAGGGGTTATTGTAAGTATAGAACTCCTAGGTAGGTCTAGAAAACTTATTGCCTACAAAGTCCCTTGTGATGCTGCAAATGTTGTAAAGGGTGATCTTGTCCTGAATATTAACGTATGCTCAGCTACTTCATTGCAATTTGATTTATTTGTTTTATTATTATTTTGCACCTGCTGCTCATTCCCATGCAAAAATCCCATCCAGTCAAGTGGCAGTTTCCCCTGAGCTTAGGTAATTACATGCTTTTGATCTAATAGTGAGACAGATAAATAGGTGTGACGTCAGTCAAAGCAACGCAAGAACTTCTTTGTTTGCATGCATCAGATTAACCCCAGCCATAAGTGAGAAGGACCATGAGGTGCTAACAACAGCTGAGAGACTGGGTTTTAGGATAGACTAGTTCAGCTGAAAGGGACCTACAAAGATAATGGAGTCCAAAAGCAAAATACTGTTCATATGAACTCATGGTCAAAAAGTTCACATGCAGAAGTGTTTAATGGTTGGGAGTCTGAATGGAGAACCACGCTGGCAATAGCTTTGGCAATTTGCCAGGGAAGCATACATATCAAAGCGGCTAGCACATCGATTTTTTTATTTTTATTTTTTAAATCAATAAATGAGAATGAGGAAGGATGATCTTCAAATTGCTTAATTTAGGGAAGACCACTGGTGCCCAGCCTTCCTGCCAGTAGATGTACAACCGTCTGCAGAAGCGTGTGGGGACAGTACATTGTGCACCTCCTGGCTCAGAACCACACGTGTGCACTCTGTGGTGCTGCCCAAAAAGAGGTCCAGCATGAGCTGGAAAGCACATGCTGGGCTGTCCCGATGTCTGAGGCATGCTCGTACAGGAGAACCAAAAGGACTGAGCTGCAGCTAAATCCATTTCTTAGGAGCTGAGCACAACTGCAGCCCTCGAGCTAGAGGCTCCTGGTGTAACAGCCAAAGGCTGCTGTGCGCTTAGGTTTGGAGCCCCAAAGTCGGAGGTTTAAAGCCAGGTCAGATTACTAGGGGGAGAGTTGTTCTTGCCTTATTGCTATCTGATTTATTTACCATGCACTGCTGATCTCTGGGAGGTTTTTACTTCCCTGTGGACAAGCTCTTCTGTGAGTGAAGAAAGCCCCTTTGTAGCCATTTGTGTGGAATGTTATTACAGACAGCATTTGGTCTCTTTGATTTAGGATCAGTTTTCTGGCTCATGCAAGTAACTCTGCTTTTGGACCTGATCTTTTTAAAAGAGAACTATCGAGGAAAGGTGTTGCGAAGGGTGACGATCTGGCTTCCAGCTCTCCAGGCTAAGCCTATGCTGTCAGCCCGAGCTGGACCTCGTGCCTCAGAGCAGGTCCCCCAGACTGCCGCAGATGGTGGAGCCTGGTGTTTGCATCCCTGTGACATCTCCCTTGCTATTTATTCTCTGGCAACGTCAGCACCGCTTGCATGTTTTTTGAGACTCGATCTGCTCAAGGGCTTCTTGAGTTCCTGTACTTGAGAAGGGTGTTGAGTCACTCACTTTATTTGGAGACCCCCTGATTGTGTCTGTAGGCTTGTCACCAAATTCCCTCTCTCAGTCCACTAAGCTGTGGAAATGCACAACCACCTCGCTGCTCTCCTGAGCAGGAAAGCATTCCCGTTTGCTGCTGGGTGCCTCAGCAGGTACTTAAAGTAGCTGATGTTTTGTAACAAGATGGGATCTCTCCCTTTGCTGTGCTGAAAGGGCGTTGGTGAGGTGTCCCTGGGCAGATGACATCCACAGGCAGTGGCTCCACAGAAGTCGTGTCACCCACAGCTTCACACTGAGGTTAGGCCCACACATGTCTCCACGGCATTGCTGGTGCTGTTACTCTGTGTCAGTGAGGAAAAGAGAGAGCCCCAAAGCTCTGTTTTGGTCTAGCTTTGTGCTCCTCAGCCTAGGGCCCTGACATGTGCGAGTAGATGAAGCAGCAGGCTCCATCTGTGGTCGCACAGCAGCCCTGTGGTGATCTGGGTGGACGTTCAGCTACCCTGGGTGTGATGGCTCCACATATGTGCTGTCACTGACACCTGGCTGGCACTGGCTTCTCTAAAAGTAGATCTGTACTGTGCCATTTGGCCGCCAGGGTGCCTCCTAGCCCCCAGGCCTAATGCTCCTCCCTTGGATCGCCTGTGTTGGGTATAGAAGGAAGTGTATGTCTGTGGGGAAATCACCTTCCTAGGCCTCTGCTCCTGAGGAAGGACTGAAGCAGGCACTAGAGACCTTCCATGCGTCAGTGGGGTTTTGTTTTTTTCACAAACAGAGCAGTTCCTCACTGACACAGCTGGAGGAGCTGAAGCAGAGGGCACGAGGACGTGTCCCGTACCTAGGCTGCCTTCACTGCCACCCTGACCACTGGTACCTTCACAGCTACTTCTGTGAACACCTCAGCGGTGCCTCCATGGGAAATAGCATCACCTGTGGCTGGCTGACTGATGTGGGCCTGGGAAGCCCAGACTACAAGAGTGATGCTCAGCAAGCAGGAGTAATCATCAGGTACAGAGGGCAATTACCCTTATGGGAGTGGGGATCACAGGTTGAGAGGTTAGCTTAAAAATCCTGCATCTTTTTAAAGTAATAACTCACAAGTTTCTTCCATCTCTTTTGTGAATCTTCAAGAAAAATGTTCTTCAAGACTTCTCAGCTGTGAACTCCAAGAACTCTTTCGCTTTGTACAGTGGAAGAGGGGTGTCCAGCAGCTGCAGAGGCAGCCAGATGTGGCACAGCTCTGTGCAAGACAGCCGGATTGAGGAATGGGACAGTGCCTCTGTGAAGGCAGAACAAGGCTTATAAGAAGCCTCTTCTCTGTGTTGCCTTGTTAAAGGCCATCCATGTGGTACAAATGCTCTCTCCAAGTTATAACAGCTTCTGGCATCAGTGTAAATGATTGACCTTTCTTAGGCTTTGAGTGAAAAGCCTTTTCTGTAATGGCTCCTTGTCAAGGAAGTTGGCCTCGGGCATTCTTCTGGAAAAGCACGTTCATTTGTACCCTGTCCTCCTTCCAGACAGATGTCCCCGGGGGATCCTATCCACCAGCAAATAACAGTGATGCAATTAATGCAGATTACTAAGGGCTCTGATGAAGAACTGCTGTTTTTCCCATTAATGCAGGATGAGAATCCACCAACTTATTTGATCTTTGCCCATTGGATGTGCTCAGTCACTCTGATTTTTTTTCTTTTTTAGTTATCTTAAATTATCTCAAGTCTCTCACATTTTGGTTTGGGGCTGCTCTGAAATGCCATGTGCACTTCTCTTAAACATGTCAGATCAAGTTTAAAGGGTACAAAATGGTTTTCTTGAATGTTTGCCTTAGGTGTGTATTGCCAGACATCCTCTTTGCTGCTAAATATCACCAGACTGAAAATATTACCTGGATCCAAGTCACTGTTAATGCCTGGATCGCTCAGGTTTGGGGCTTGAAATTGAATTTTAAGACTCTTCTTACATGGGAAAGGTGGGGGTTTTTGTTTTCCCAGGCTGAATAAAATAATAAAAGATCAGCCCAGAAACATCAGCAGATCTGTTTGGGGCAGTTCAGCCACGCCCTGGCTCTCTTCCCTTTTAGTGCCTGCCCTCACTGCTGTGCTTCACACCGTGGTGGCTGGTTCCTTTGGAGCCCAATGTGGGTCCGCTCAGAGTGCAGCCCAGACAGCTGGGAAGCAGTAGCTAAGTCAGCTGCTCTGCTTTAATCCCCTGCTGTTGGAGACAGCACTCTTTGCTGCCTTTTGCACCAGCACCAAATGTTACAGGGCTTAAGCAGGGCATGGTAAGTTTTAACACCAACTTTTTGTCACGTTTCTGCCTGCTAATCTCTACTTATGCCCCTCCTTGTTAATACTGGATTTGTTAAACCATTCCTTTCCATTCCTGGATCTTAAAATACCGATTTCAGGTTGCTTGACCCGTTCTTGAGCCACTGCAACTTGTTTTGTGCCTTACTTTGCTTCCTTAGGAGCTGGCCAGTTATTTAGCTTTCTCACCCAGATCTTCACTGCCCCCCTCATCTACTGAATGGATTTGTAGCCCGCTGAGTACAAGCAATGGCAGCTGTAGGACTTCCCAGCATTTCTCTTTGCTGACCAAGAGAAGCGGGGTTGTGTGTGCTATGCACTGATCAAAGACCTTTCTAGTTATGACCCTTACAGAAGTACGTCTGGATCTTCCCCTGTAGTCCTCAGTTCCCTGTTTTTAGCTTGGTTGAGGCATACTGTGTCCTAGAAACTTCTTTAGTGTAGTTAAATAGCTTAAGGCTATAGAGAAAGGTGGTAGGACACTGCACTCCTAACTGACTTCACTGAGCTGAAATAAAAACAGGGTTGTCAGTTACAGCAGCAAGAAAATATGCTTTTGCTGGAGTAGCTCATTCTGTTGGCTGGGCTGCTGTGGGCTCTTTTGGTGAAAGAAAGACACTGGCTGATGACACTTCACCCCTGGAAGTGAGGGAGGGGTAGCAGGTGGAGAGAAACTGCTGAGTCTTCGTGAGCATGAGCTCTCCCTTTTTTCATGCTTCACATCAAGGGACTCTGAGCTGAAAACTTAGGTGAAAGCTCGCATCCTTGGTGAGGTTACTAGAGCCTGGTCCTGCAAATGCTAGTGATGTCCTGCTAGGTTTGCATCTGAGGACTGCTGAACGTTGGCAGGGTTGTTCCAAGACAGCAGTGCACATCCTCATCCACCACCCATTTCTCAGCATCACCAGGGAGGGGATTGAGGTCAGAATTCATCCTTTTGGTTTTTACACACCTTTTAGTGTCACATGAGGGATACACTTGACAGTTCTAACTAGTGACAGACTCCATTGATTTCCTTGCTGAGGGAAGAGTGCTCACGCATCAATGTGTTCTTTTGCTGCTTCTGGATTTGTGTTCTGTCTGTATGTGAAATATGTTGGGTGTCTTCCTGATCTAAATGCTAACAATATGTTGTCTTTCAGCTTGGTTTTGGGTCGTTTCTTGGAATAATTGGATCAAACTTGATAGAAAACAAAAGGCAAATGGTAAGTTCACTATGTAGACTTTCAAGAAAAAAAAAGTGACAGTAACTTGAATTTTGTATGTGAAGAGTGTTACTAGTTTTCCTAACCCTTCCAGGCTAGAGTTGCATGCCTCTTGAGAACTGTGGATGGTTCTTGGCAGCCCAGGAGAACAAGGCTGTTAACCCAGATATTTTTTTAAATTTTAAAAAATGCTTGAGGAAGCACACAGTGACTATACACAGTCTCATTGAACTCAGTGGGATTTTTCAAGGGCTCAAAATAGTGTTTGGCATTTTCAGGACACTCAGTGCTTTGTGGACTCACTCCCAGCGCTTTTTCATTTGAGCTGTCACAGTATGTGGCACAGAATAGAAATAGTTTAGGTACAATACAGTTATTTTAAATCTTTTAAAATAAATTCCTAGAGGCTTGAAGCTCTGCAAAAATTGCTTTTGGTGGCTTTCTATTCTAAGCAAAGGATAGAGAGGAAGATCAAGCACGTGGTGAAACAGCCAACCCAGAGACGAGGCGAAAGCCTCTAGAAGGCCCAGCAGAAAGGCCTGTCTTGGCTGGGTCTCTCATGTCCCCTAAGGGTGTCTTGCAGGCTCTGTTTCACAACCTCTTCCTCTTCCCACCTGTGCCTGGAGGTGCTTGGAGGTGTCAGCAGCTGCAGTGTCCCTCCCAATGGCTGCCCCAGGCCCTGGCAGCAAGGTCTTTCCAGCCTTCCTCATGTGAGGTGGCACGGGGGGACCGTGCTGCAGCTGCCCGTCCTGCGCGCCCACCACCACTGCCTGCTTTTGCAGTGATGGAGCTGCCTCTGCAGAGAGGCCTGTGGACTTGCTTAGCACCATGTGCTGCTGACAAAGGTAGAAGGGGATCTGGAGAAATTCCTGCTTGTACTGTCAGAGGCTGGGCTGCCCTTTGCTTTGCAAGCAGCGTCCTCCCCCCAGAGCACAGCCCTGGCAGCAGGGAGAGGATGGGACAGACCCTGCAGGAGAGGAAACCTTCCTTTCCTACAGGGCTCAGGGTAGGTGGGTTTCCTGATGGCTATTTGTTGTTCTTGCACCAGCTATGTGAGAGCAACATGTCCTGCTCCTTCTGTCCTTGCAGCTTTCCAAGCCTCTTGCTCATCGTGTATTAGAAGCAGATCAGAGCCTGGTTGAGCGAGCATCATATTATACCAGTGCCATGTTCACAGGGCTGCTCGTAAATGACAGCGTGGCTCTGACCTGGCTTGGTTGTTTATTCTGAAGAGCCCTGGGTAGCAGGTGTCTGTTCTTCTCATTTCTCTGTCATTTTTTGTCCTAAAAAGCATGCGTGACCCAGCTTTGCAAGGATTGCATCACTGCCACCTCAGTTTGCAGGCTAACGTGAACCTGCTCTGACTGCAGAGGACGCAGAGTTGCTGCCACTCATTGTCCCCATACTTTATTCATGTTTCCTCTTTACCCAGGGGCACTTAATTTTACAGTGGCACTTGAGCCCATTACATGTTTCCTTAATACCACTGGCAGTGCAAGATGGTTTTATTTTTTTATGGACTTCCTTGGTGTCCTAATTTACTAGAAGGCTGTCTGCATTGCTCATTACTCAGTCTCTCCTCAGTGAGGGCAGGACGAGCTAAAAGCAACTTTTATAGCTGTGTTCCTGTGCATGTTTCTCCCCATGAGCTGGCTGGGGGGGCACGAGGAGTTAAGTGTGCCAACATGGCCAAAGGGAGAACTAACCTGAAACTTAATTCTGTCCCGCCTGCTGGCAGAAATAGATGGCTCTCATTCCTCCCACCTTGGCATGCTGGCTTCCCTGCCGTGTGGCTGCTCCTCTGGCTTGTCAGAGCGAGGGAGAGCTTTCAGAAGAGCTTGTTCCTCGGGGGCAGCAGTTTTCAAGTGAGGAGTCAGCATTTTGTGCAGCTTTCTGACAGTCACCTATGCCATGCAAAAGGAGTTGCCAGCAGCTTTGCATCCCGCGTATTGCTGGGATGTGGCCTGAAGGAGACTTCAGACCAGAAAGCTCCTATTTTATAGTTCCTACTTTATCCAAAATCAGTTTGTCTTTTCTTGTGCAAGTTCAGCTCCATGTAACTGACATCAGTGACAGCTACCTGAAGAGCCACTATCTTTTTCTTGTTAGAGTAACAGTATTGTCAACTCTGAATCAAAAATCTTCTTGACAAATCATAAGATTAGTTGAAAACCACACAGTTTTTAAAATGCCATTTTATACTTTAATTTGCCGTTTTATTATCTTTCTCATAAATTCTCAGTGTTTGTTTTTCAGGCTTCTTTTTCTCCAGCTCAGAGAGGAAATCGGGGGTATGTAAAGTTAGCAAACCCATTTCTGACTCCAGATCCTCAGATCCTAGTGGGGCTGTTACGAAAGTCTTAAGAAAAATTAAAGTCTTAAAGAAAATTAAAGTCTTAAAGTCTTAAGAAAAATTAACCTTGTGTCATTTGAAATAACCACATTAACAGCTCCTGTCTGCAAGAGGGGGGCCAACAGACAAATAACCCAATTGTATATACTTAGGTTTTGGCTCAGTTACCATCTCCAGTGTTCGTGCTTTTTAGGGAGAACATCCTCCTTTGTGTGTGCATGCAATGAAGGAAAGTACAGAGGGAAACTTACTACAGAATAACCTAAGCCATAAAAAACATTCCTTCCACTGAGATTGTACGAAGTTGTGGTTTCCCCCGTTTTGTGCTCTCACTGGTTAGGGCAGAGGAGCGTGACCGTTGTGAGTGATGGTCCAAGTTGTGCTCCAGCCGTGGAGATGGAGTGGGTCCAAGTGGGGAGGAATTGCTGGTGTTTACAGCAAACAGAAATGGGGTCCTGACCCTGGAAAACTTGTTGCTTGCTACCATCGGCAGGCTTATTGGGGCATCTAATTCCAGCAGCAGCTTGTTACTGGTGACAGTGACTTGTTTTTGCAGCAGTTGGATTAATCTTAGTCTGCTCTGCCTACCACCACAGTTTCTCTTTGCAATGGGGCAGTGCAAGTCTTGGAAGCATGCTTGTGTGTCCAGGATGATGTCTCATTCCATTTGGCTGAGGAGGAAATAGGATTGTTTGAAGGTCTGGATTGGAGGACAAGACAATAGGAGCCTTTCAGGGTTTTAGCAAGGTTAAACTTTTACTGATAATTTGCTGAGGAATTATTAGAGGCTTGGTAAAAGCACATACGTTCCAAATAAAGGAAAAAGATATAGGGATAGAGGGATGTATCACCACCTGTGGATTCCACATTGTCTTGTTCTGTTCAGGTTCTTGGGTGGTGGCTGTTTTCCAGCTTGGGTGGGGAGGGAGCACCCTGCCTGCCCTCAGGCCTTCAGGGATTTTTGTGGTCTCCCTGAAAACCGCTTCAGACTCAAGGAGAGAGAAAAGGTGTTTGAGATAGAGAAATGACTCCTCTTCCTTCAGGATCACCGAACAACTGGCTGGAGAGGCTGCAGCAGTGGGAGAAAAGTAGGGGTGTCTGCTCTTTGTTGGCACTGCTTTCACAGAATAAAACCAGTGTGAGTTACCTGAAAATTCCAAGATACTTAAAAAAAATACATATAGGATCCTTTCTGGCTTGTGCTTGTCAAGGGTTTTGGTTTGTCCTCCTGAGAACTGGCTCTTTTAAGCAGTGCCAAGAACTGAGTTTTTCAAGTTAAGTATTACTTAACAGCTGGGCTTTAAAACAAACATCCCCAGCCATGCCCAGAGACCTGAGGTATTTGTCAGTGCTGGCCAGGCTAGTTGTTACTTTTGTGTGTGTATTATTAATCACTTTTAATGTTGCTCAGAACTCCTAATTACCAGAATCACCTCTGTACTTGTGGAGAAGCAGCTTTTAGCAAGCAGCACTTGAAGACTACAACCTCTGGAGTTAAAAACCACTGGGGAAAAACTCACCAAAGCTTTCAGTTCTTTAAATGGAAATGCTGCCGTTCCCAAGTGTGTGAACCTGTCTGGTAGGCTGCTTAGTTTGGAGGGCAAATGCTAATACTGACAAAATGCTTGTCGTGCCCCTCAGTGCCCCCCTGCTTTCGGTGGTCTCCCTGCTCGGTGTCTCTCCATCCCAGCACAACACAGGGTGCGACATGGCCGTGGCTGACTCCTTGCAGCCCCTCCAAGCCAGAGGGGGCTGTTCTGGCACTCACCTGGCACAGGGTACAGAGGCAGCGCACGCACCTCTCCTTGCCAGCTGAAGAAGCTGCAGCCCTCAGCCATTTGTTGTGCCAGCCAGCACAGTCACTGAGGTCCTGTGTGGCCTTTGCTGGCTTCAGCAGAAGCCACCGTGGGCTGAAATGGCCTGAGGGGTGTTCACGGGAGCACCTTGTCTGCAGCTCTTTGGGGTGGGGGAGAAGAAATCCCTCCTTTCTCTTCAGGGAAGAGTTAAGGACAGCAGCAGCCAGAAGAGGAGGTGTATCCCCAGCCTAAGTTTAGCACTTTGGTGTCACGGAAGAACTTGCATTACAATATCACATCCCCAGAGAACCTGTCTGGCACAGTGCTGCTGCTCCTACTGTGTTGCCTCTACCTCTGCATGAGAACAGGCTCTCCTCTGAGACACGGATCCCATCGACTTCAATGAGACCAGTCTGTGCAGCCCAGGCAAACGTTTGGGTCATTGATTGCTCGAGGGCTTATTGACTGTGGTTTCTGTATTCTTGTGGAGCGGGCACGAAGCATTTGGTTGTGGCGAGGCAGATCATACTTTGCTTTGTTTTCCTTTCTCAGCTGGTCGCATCGATTGTCTTCATCAGCTTTGGTGTCATTGCTGCGTTCTGCTGTGCCATAGTAGATGGCGTCTTTGCTGCCAGACACATAGTAAGTGCTTCCAGGAAAACACGGGGCCTGCCGTCCTTTTACTCGAGGAAAAGAGGTGATGTGTCCGCACGCCACAACAGACTGCATCGAGCTCTGTAAATACGTGTCAGGTGCTGAATGCTGGTTTAAATTACAAAATTTAGGAAAAACGTGTTGGCTTTACAAAAATATATTTTGAAACTTACATTAAGCATTAAGACCTGGAAACTTTGCTTTAGTTCTTTTGTGCTTTGTGTGCTTACTGAGACTGAAATGTATAAGGCGTAATGTGAATTACAGCTAGTGTCAAGTGATAATATACGAGCAGTAGCATCAGTCTTATTTTACATGCTTGTAGTGGTCGTTCCTAATGCTGATTGAATCAGTGTATGTTCTAGTAGAGGGAAGCAGTTTGATACAAAGTTCATTGCGGGGGTGCAGTCCAAACAGGAAGCACTCACTGGGCTCTAAGTTTCTATTTGATGACTTAAAAACCAATATGAGCTGCTGCTGGCATGACCAATCACTAGTACAGCAGGACATGCAAAAACTTCAGCTGTTAGGATATAAAAAAACCAAACAAACGTGATTTCATTTGAAGTTTTAAATCAAAATTTATAACTGCAAACAGATTTTTTTTTCCTGCAGCTTTGATGTTTGATGATTTTGTTTTTGTTTGGTTTTAATTTTTGTCAAAATGGGATTAAAAAGACACGCTTAGAGTTTATTTGCAATCAGAGTGGGAAGCAATTTCAGACTGTCACAGTTACCATGAAATGGAAACTCCGTGTGTCAGCTGGCTCTTTATTCTGCCTTGTAATGCAGACTCCCCTTTCTGCCTCTGAGCATCCAAGTGGTAGAGAGATGTTGGGATGGCAGGATTTGCTGGCAGAGCACACGACAGCAATAGGTCTCAGTCTGTCGGGATGTGATGAGTAACTCTTGACCACCTCTGCCTGCCTCTCAGGGGCTCGTGAAGCTTTGATAAACCCTCTCAGGGGCTCATGAAGCTTTGATAGAGCACCTCTAGAGCCTGAGCCCACAGGCCAGCTGCGTGATTTGGGGCGCTGACCTCGTGGGCTGGGTGACGGCGTGAGCTGGCACTTGGTCCTGCCAGTCGCTGGAATGCCTGTGCGTCTGCAGCAGGGGCCGTGTGGCTGGGGAGATGAGGGCTCTGGTTTCTGTCTCTTGATTAATGGGCGTGCTTTCGGCCTCCCCTAACCGTGCAAGAATGTCGCTGTCTGGCCAGAGACGTGCTCCTGCCACCCGAGCACATAGTGTTCCCACTGTGGCCCTGCCACTGGGTGCTCTGAGTGACACACAGAGAGTGGGCCCGGCTGCCTGCAGGGGGGGTCCTGGGCATGGGTTTGTCCCTACTGCACATCAGCCAGCATGCACAAGGCAAAGGAGCTGCCACCACCCTCCCTGCCCCGAAGGGAAATTTGGCATTGCTTTCTCTGCAGGTTTGGCCGGGGAGCAGGCTGTCCCTAAGCGAGGCATTAACGTGTGTTTGCAGGCTGAGCCACCCGTCATCCTTTCCCACCATTCACTCAGGAGCCCAGAAGGGCAGATTTCCCGATACTTTAATGATAAAGCGTTATGATTCAGCATGAAGAACCCTTGGAAACATGTTAGGTGTCCCTGGGATGCGTCTGGGGAAATGAGGAATGAGTAATTCAGCTCAGGGTGGCTGCCCTCACCCAGGCGAGGCTGGCTTAAGAGCCCGCTGCTCCCATGTTAGCTGCCACAGATATGTGCCTCAAAGGACCAGAGCTAAAAACTGTATGGGGCTTGGGGGGGATGCCGTGGGTGGGTCCTGAGGCAGGAGTCTCTCCAAAGCCTGGCCTGCTTCCACAGCCCAACTGGGTAGCAGATTTTTGTTTTAATGTGGTGCTAATTCTGGCGCTTTTCCATCGGCAGGACCTACGGCCGCTGTATGCAGGGCGATGCCAGTACTACTCAAAGAGCACCACGCCACCAGAGGTGAGAGCAGCTGTGGCTCTGCTGTCTCCTTGCAGGGGTGGCTTCGTCTTGCAGGTGGAGAAACCTCCTGCCAGGCGGCCGCTGCCATCTTCAGAGCTCTGCGGAGCGGCTGGTAGGCTGGGAATACCTTTCTCCATGTTTGGTGCTGTGCTAGCGGAGAAGTAATTAGAAAGGAGGAGATGGGAGAGGAAAATACACTGATTTCTTTAGCTCTTCAGCTGCACGTTCATTACAGGAACAGGGTGTGGATTTAAGAGTCCAGACAGCAGTGATTTCTGTGGATGTGAACAAAATGTACCTTCCTCTGCACCTCTGCTCGTGTCTTCTCCTGCTGGGGGCAGGTGTTCCTGCCACACAGTGACAGTGTGTATGGGACACCCTTGGCTTCTTTTCCTCTAAGATTTCCTCCCAGGTGTCTGAGTAGCTGTGAATAACCACTACATTCCACATAAAAATGCCTGCTGGAGGTGCAAATAAAGTGCTACCCAGTGGCATTGGTGGTGTCCATTCCCTTTTCAGCCCAAAGACCATCCATGTGAACTTAGGTGTTAGCACCCACAGGCAGCCAGTTAACCTCTTTGCTCAGTTATTTGCCGATATGGGAATCTTTCCCTCAGTTAGTGTCAGCCTCTTGACAGTTCTTTGCTCTACATTGCCATCTGGGGAAGAGTGTTAATTCAGCAGGGTCTTATCTCTTTGCAAGAGTTGTACAACCCCCTTCCTATGCAGACGTGTGCTTATCTGTGACTTCCCCATGGTGGAAGGAAAGCCTGGTCTGTTCTAGTCATGTGTGTCTTTATTGCAGTCTGCCTACTTTATGAGAGCTGTGCTGCAAGATAAGGGAAGAAAAATCTGCCTGGGGCTTGTATTGGGATCAGTGCAAAACCTACGTGTAGAGCAGGCCAAATGGCAGCGGAAATCGTGTTTGGTGATTGTATCCTCATGTGCTTTACGTATTTCTTCTGGATTCACACAGGCAATCTGTCATCCACAACGCCGTGCACCCTGCACACCGAAAATAAAAACCAACACCTGCTTCTGTTGTGACCTGTACAACTGTGGGAAGTGAGTAAGCTTTAAAAAAAAAAAAAAAAAAAAAAAAACCATTCATGCCATGGGCAGAGTAAGCAGTGGTCATGCTGTCATGCTGTTTTGCAGGTGTCTGAAGGGCCAGGATAAGGCAGGAGCAAAGTTTTGGTTAATGACAGCTGTTGTAGGAAGGGAACTGAAGCTGTCGTTGCTCCCCATAAGGACTCCCAGTCAGAAAGAGAGTGAAGGGGTGTATGAAGTATACTAAATCTATGCCAGCTACATGTAAGCATACCCCACGCCAGTCCAGCTGGAAAAATGGGTGTTACTTCCCATTATGGGTGTAATGTTCCGTTACTTCCATTCCTGGTCCCTTTTTTTTTCCCACTGTTGAGTGTCCTTTGTCCTGACACCTGTGGGTACCACTTGTTCATTGGGTTTTATTTCATTTTAGTAGATAAAGACTCTGACACTGTTCTTCCGATGCTGTTCTTCCTCACCTTCCTCGCTGTTTTGTTCCCCACCCTAGTAACAGGGAGGAGAGTTCACAAACTAGTGCCACCTGCATGTTCATAAATCAGCGCCCTCTTTGCCCAGCGAATATCTTCTATGGATACAAGAGTGGAAAGCGCACCAGCAGTGTGCAAGGCTGAGTCAGAAGGGTCAGAAGCAACAGAGCACTCTCACACAGTGATCACACCATTGTTTGATCCGGCTGCTGTGCCTAAGCTAACTGTGGAGCATGCAGTTCTTACATCATTTGGAGTGTCTAGTGTGTGTCAGCAGAGAAGAAAATGATTTTCTTAGTGCTGGCTCTTGCCTAGGGCTGTTTCGAGGTTAATGTTTCTCATCATACTTAGTTGAGCTGGCCCCAGTGTAAATCATTGACTGTGGAGGGAGATCAAAAGATGCTGTTGGAAGAGGGTGGCTCAGCATGGTGGGAAGGGTAATCCCTTGTCTCCGTAGTACGTCGTTTCTGTGTGAGCATTTAAAGAACATGATTGCTTTTTACTAACTGAAGGGAATGATACACCTAGAAGTGACTGGAACAGAAAAATTCGTAACTGTTCTGTATTAATGGGTGTTTATTTATTTATTTTTTCCCCAGCCAGCCTGGTTCAGGGTTCTGCCTTGGACCCATTTTCCCTTATTTTGTACCAGTTGTTACAATCTTAATCTTGCTTGGTGCCCCATAAGTGCATTGCACTGTGGAGATGCTGGTTCTTTTGGGATCTCAGTAAGAAAGGCACTAAAGGCTGGTTAACACGTTTATTGTGTAAAGGATGGGAATTACTGAAAAAGCGAGGCAATTTTACGTCCTTTGTGATGCCAGGAATGCTGGATGCAGCAGTATTGTATGAGCCCCTTCATGCTGAATGCTGTGCAGGGTTGCCATCCCTGGTGAGATTCAGCAGCTTCATGGTTCTTCACGTCGTTATAGTATTCTTTAAAGTCTGTACAGTGCTGAATGTTCTTGATGGTGTACCAGGGTTCACTGAGAGCATTATGCTCTTACGCATCTCCATAGGAACAAGCTCGTACAAGCAGTAAGTACAGGTTGTGTTGTTAAAGGCAGTCATGGTATGTGCTTTCTCTAGTTCAGGTTGTTCAGGCACTTCACAGCCAAGGCCAGTGGTTAACCTCTGCCTCGATTCTGCTTGAAATCATCTCCTCATTGCAATCTCTTCTGCAGTGGCCCACTACAACAAGAAAAAGGAAAAGAAGAAACTGGAAGTGAGTAATAGGGGAAGGAGGCTGGTTTCCCTACTGATTCCAGGACTGGTATGTCCTTGGGAAGCCACCAGCATGAAGGGCTGGCTCTGGAGATTTCAGTTGATGGAAATAAGAGGCAGGTTCAGACTCAAGGGCATTTTGATATTAGTAGGTCTCGCAGGACTTGTTTGTTTCACAGCATATCAGGGCATCTCTGCTGCCAGTATCATGCAGGGAGATCTCAGATGCCACAAGAATGGGATCTAGCAGGCTTTACCCTCACTCTCTTCTTGGTGGTTAGGTCCAGGCAATCATTAAATTGCAGTGTGTGTTTTACTGCCCAGTGAAGAGCTTAGGTTTTATTATGTGGTGCGTTTTTTTATCATTATTGTTTTATTGTGGGATTTTTTTTTTCCTAATCCAGCAGAGTAGAGATTTCTGGAGGCTACTATGAATACATTGATGTCAGCAGCTGCCAGGACATCATTCACCTTTACCACTTGCTTTGGTCGGCAACAATTTTGAACATAGTGGGGCTATTCCTAGGGATCATTACAGCAGCGATACTTGGAGGCTTTAAAGACATGGTAAGGTGATACCAATTTCTGTGCAAATCAGACAAATTGCCTTTTTAAAATAAGCATGGAAACAGCTATTGATATTTCAGTGCAAATGATCTATGCATCACTGCAATCAGGCCAGGAAGAAGGACATGAAATAATTCTAAGGAGAAAGTGAAAATGATTAACTTTTCTGATCTGGTGTCACTGCCTGAACACAATTAGAAAAGATGAAAAGAAATAGGGATTTTATTTTCAAAAGGAACCTTCTCGGAAGTGTTGGCAATACCAGTATGAATAAAAATGAACTTTTTCTTTAAAAATGATCTTTCTTTTCATAGCACTGACCTTCAACAAGGAAATGCGTGGTTGTTGCTCTCAAATTGTTGATTTTATAGCAATAGTAGAGTTCTGAACTGTATTACGCAGCCCTGCTAGGCTGAAACTCTCCATCTAGTTTCTTAATGGTGCAGAATCTGAGAAGGTAAGCTTAGGACCAAAGCCAGGCAAGAGAGTGCAAACTTCAGAGAGTGGAAAAAAATGCTGTTCTGGCACCACAAGCTTTGAAGTACCCTCACTCAACCAGGCTGCTTGTCACGTCCCATACAGTTTTGTTCTGCCGAGAACAAATCAATGGGGAGAGCTGAACATTCAAAACATATTTCTTTTTTCAGTCTCTTGTGACTCATTTGGAATAATACAAAATGAGACACACAGAAAAAGAGCATTTTTTGTCTCGGCAATATATTTTTCTTACAAACAAATCTTGGGCCCTTCGCCAGGGGTGCCTTATTTCAGAATTTTGAACTTTCCTACTCTGTTTTCAGACCCACTAAAATCTTCCCAAACGCATCTTGAGATACATTCCCAGCTGTGCGTTACAGTCTTTTGAGATTTGACCCACACCAGACAGTTTGTAAACCACTGCAAAAAGATATATGGAAGTGTCTGTGAACAGCAGCACAAGAGGATTTGAAATATGCCGATCTCAAAATGCACTGAATAATAGAGTAATCAAAATTAACACTTAGCACCTTCACAAATAGGAGAAATAGTCCAAGCAGTCACTTTGTTTGAGTACTAGCATGCACTGGGCTATTGCCAGGCTTGTTCTGGGGAATCTAAAGGAAACAATGGATTGGTAAAGAATGAAATGACCTCAAGACTTGCCTGCTGCCTAAGAGGGAACTGGATTGCTAGCTGCTGATTCAGCAGAATCAAGCTCTAGGGAGACACTTTGCTCCTTTAAATCATCTCTGTTTTCATTCAGCTGTCAGTTTTTGGTGACTCTGAAGATGTCCTGGTTAGCAGCTGAGATTCTCTTTGTTTTAACAGACTCCTTCCCTCCCTACGCTGAACTGCACGGTTGAAAATGCACATCCTACGGTGTCCTATTACTCGAGGCCACAGGTGACATCTTACAACACCTACTACCACAGCACTCCTCACCTGCCTCCGTACTCTGCGTATGACTTTCAGGTACAGAACGTTATGGGATGTTTCCTTGTTTAGCTAGAAAGTTAAATATAGCCCAGTCTGCAGGACTCTGGAGGCCTGTCTTCCTGTCATTTACACGGTTTAATTTTCCTGTTCATACAGAGAACACCAGGCCTTTCTTACTATCCACTGCTCCTTGGCAGCACTCTCTCTGACTAAGACAAGGTTTTCCTGAAAGCTTCTCCTTAAGGAGAAGGCAACAGGACGTGCTGCCTGCTTCCCCTGTCATTCACCAGCAGAGGCCACATTAAAAATAGGCATTGCCTCTGGCATCTGTGATGCTCTGAGGATAGAGGCAAAGCAAGATGTTCTGGTGATAGTTTTTATTAGGCCAGCTGCTGTGCCCGAGAGAAACAGATGAGCTTTTGAAAATGAGCTCTCTGAGCTCCTGGTATACCAACTGAAAACCTCTTCTGTTTTTCCGACATACTTCAGCTGTTCTAAGAGCAGTCCCTGCAAACACCACTGCTGCTGCAATCCCTGTCTCTTCTGAGTTATGGACCTGTGATTTCACTTGAACCTTGCTGTCAGCATCAGTTTTCATTTGTAGAAATGTCCATATCTGCTTCAACATCAGTTCTTCCTTCAGGTGGATATTACCAGAGTGGTGATGTTAATTTAACATCATACATTTTCTTGGCAACCATCATGGCTGGAGACTTTTTTTAATTAACAAGAGCTCAATTTCTTAGACGTCAGCTAAGAGATGTGGTCTGCAGTAGCCACAATCTCCCCCATCAGACCCATGCACTAAATGTGCCTTGCATCCAAACCTTTCTGTTTTTACTGCTAGTGCCACTGGACAACACTGTTGTTGGAATTTCTTAGAGATATTTGAACATCAGAAATTCTAGGACTTATGTATACAGATTCGTGACTTATTTTTTGAGATTAGCACAACCTGGGACAGTCAGCAGTGTTGTATAACTTTTTCCTGTTACAGAAATGCCAACCTCAGCATATACCTAAACAAGCTCTTCTGTGAAGTCCATTTGCCAGACACTCAGCTGATAATAAGCACTGTTTAACTCTGTGCTTGTCTGTGCTGCTACTGCACCAGCAGTGAGCTCAGCATGGGTTGATTTGCCCTGCTTTTCAACTAAAAGTACTGCTGGGGCTCTCCTAGCATTTACATCTCAGCCAGCAGATGAAAGCCCTTGTTTCTCACTGCTGTGATACCACAGGTGTTGGCTTAGGAGCTGGCCAACAAAAGCTGGTTGTAAATTAAGGTAATCTAAATTTAAAATAGCCAAGTCTTGCTTTCAGACGCAGTTCTAAGTGTGATCCTTTCTTGTCCTCGAGGAAATGTGAGAGCCTGTGTGAAAGCATTAGCTGAGGGCTCTGGTTGTGTAGTCTCTTTATCTTTTCTGATCTGAGCAGTGTCTTTACCACACTGATACCTTCTCCCCTGCTGTTCTGTAGCATATGGAGCATGCCCAACCTTGCTCCTCAAGGCCCTCTCGAAGGCTGCAAAAATTCTGGTGCTAAAATTGGCAAGGTCAGTACTTCCCACTCTAAGTGACCTCTTTCCCAAGGAAAAGAAAAGAAAAAAATGCCACTCCAAAGTCTGTAAGGAAATTTGTGTCCCCGCAGCATCTTTGCTTTTCCACACAATGTAAGATAGCAGAACTGGCGCTCTGGTTTTTGCCGATGGATGTTGGCAGTTACTAGTACTCACCATGGGAAGGGACATCCCCCAGGAGGGCGGGCTCTTCATGGTGACAAAGTCTTTGCGATATGCTGAGACAGGAACTGGGCAGGAGGAAGCTGTTCTGGTGGGGGTGGCAGCCTGTATGTTATTCTTCCCTTTGCATGGTCTGGTGGCCAGGGGACAATTAGCTGAGCACATCTCAGTCCTGCAACGTTTTGCCTTCTGCAAGAGGATGCAGATGAATGGTTCATTTCACCGCAGCAGCAGCAGCATGTTCTGCCTCTTATCCCCTTTCGAAAGAGAGGTATTAGTGCTGGCTTCGTTAATAAAACCGGGCTGCTGCCTGAAGCTGGAGCAAGCCAGGCCGGCTCTGCAGCTGCAACAAAGGCAGCTCTCCTCAAAGCCTTGGGCTGTTGCCAGGCAGCAGCACTCAGATGCTTTGTTGTGTTTGAAACCCAAGGCTGCCTTTGCTCAACGGTGTCCGTGCTGTGCTGCTGCAGCAGTGTCTTTCCAAATAAGTGGTTCTGCAGGCTCGGGGTTGCCACTGATGGGGGCTGCTGTGTTATTTAAAATGAGAATGAGCTGTATGGCTTTCTGTGGCCACCTAGATGACCAAGCTGGGCTTTCATGGGTTATATATCCAATCAATAAACTGTCACAGGTCAGTTTTAGATAAGTGATTTAGTAAGTAAGCATTAAAAAAAAAAGCTGTTTGAAAACAATTTACTATCTCCACAGTCAGTCATCCTTGCCCCGACCAGGATAAAATCTGACCTTGAACGTTGTCTGCAGCTCAGTCTTGCAGGGTGTGAGTGCCCTGCTCCAGTGCTGATCCCTCAGCAGTGCCATACAAATCCTCTCCTGGCACACGTTTTGTCATGCTGGCTCTGGGTGAGCAGTGCCTGCCCGCAGCCCATGGGATGAGCCAGCCTGAGGGTGCTTGCTGCTCAGTGCCAAAGCAGGAACACTTTTCAGAAACGCAGTGTGCTGATAGCATGACCCTGTCCCTTCCCCAGGCTGCCCTACGAGTGCCTCCTTAGGATGGGCCAGGTGGCCAAATGGTAACACAAGGTGCAGCTTGGGAATATGATTGCCAGGGATAAAGATACCAGTGTATTGGTGGCCCAGGAGCCGGTGTAAGTGACAGTATTTCATTACCTATTCAGAGTTAATTTGTCTGGCCTATTTGTGGACAGAACGCAGCATGTTCACAGGTCTCTCACAGTGCCAACGTCATATGACTTTAGGCTTAAGGTATTTTTGATAACAAAGGTATTTTGGAGAGCAGAAGTTAATTTTCAGGCACGCACAAATTTTCTGTGTAAAACCTTTTGAAGCTTTGTACTTACTGAAGGATTTCACTATCTTATTGCCATTGTTTTTCTTTTGGTTGCTTTTTTCTTTTTTAATTAGTGATAAAAGTAGTACAAGAAGAAATGATCTCTAGCCTCTTTGTTGCCACTCACTGATGTATGAAACCCAAGATGTGAAAGAGATTAATCAGTTTTCAGTTGGCCAGGCTATGTGAAACGCAAGCAGGTACGCAGCAGAAGTGATGAGAGAGAAATTCTTAAATGCCTCCTTGAGTGCAACGAGTTATTTGAATGCTTCCTTGTGTGTACACATGCTTTGCAGAATTGAGTCTTGAAATATTAATCTTACACTGCTCGGTAATGAAATCTTATTTTACCATTGTCCTTTATTTAGAAATGTTACAGCTTTCTCGCTTTTTTCCTGCAGCATTCCAGCGTGTTTCCAGCCTCCACTCCTTCTGGCCTCTCCGACGACCCCCAGTCAGTGTCACCTTCTCCCAGCTATATGTGGTCTTCCAATGCACCGCCTCGTTACTCCCCGCCGTATTTTCCACCTTTTGAAAAGCCACCACCTTATACGCCATAAAGAATGTGGGAGAGAAGAAATACTTGCCATTGAAATAATTGTGAACATTTTGTATTTATATTTTACTGTGGGAGGTAGCAGGAGGATAGAAACAGAAGATAACTGCAAATATGACTAGTTGATCAGACTGTTATTTCATGCAAAACTTATTTCAGAGGTTTATCAGTGGGGTGTGAGGAAGGGGATATACTGCGGATGTTTTGCAGTGGTGGTGAGTAGCAGGGGACCTAAATTCCAGCCTCCTCATTTTCCAGTGAGGTTCATATAGTCATTGGTTTTTAATAAAGTGTCACGACACGTATGTTAGATTCTGGTCTGCCTTACTCCATCTTGAGCCAAGCCGAAGTAAGAGTAGCCAGGACCAACAGTTGCCCAAGAATATCTATCTGTTCAAGGTGAGTGTGCTTGCAGACAGCTCAGCTTGATGCTTGTTTTGTTTGGTCTTTGGTCTCCAGTTGTTGGGATTTTGTGGGGCCACAGAACCTAGCTCACGTCACTTGTTGATTACAGTCTGTGTAATGGAAATCCTCGTGAGGAGCCACGACAGCGTCTCTTAACACTAAAACTAAAGAATAGAGATAACTTCATAGGGTATTTTCATATGTGTCTAGCAGAACAACTGGAATATTGCTTTTTTGACAGGAAAAACTTTAATAAGCTTTATTAGCTGGTTTATTTTGGGTTACTTCTTAAGATAAAAGGTGAAATGCAGTTGTTTGTCTCTGAATTCTGTATATGTAATGCTGAAATCAAACAGTTCGGGTGGTTGCACTGCCTAAATCTTCCTTGTATTCCTAAAAAGAGCATCAGGAACTATCCACAAGTCACTGAAACAATGCAGTGAAAACTTTTTTTTTTGCCTTCTGTTTGGTTGGGAATTTTTTTTACGCTTCTAATTTTAACTTTTTTAACGGGTTGAATCAGCACCCTGAATAAGCACCGTTTTAGTAGCTGTATTACAGGCTGCACATAAGGAATTTCCACTACTAGTTCTCCAAGATGTAAGTCTCACATGGATAAAATTCAACACCATGTAATATAGGGTGAAGCTGATAGGAATTTACAATTATTGTCGTGACTTTCATTTAATCTTCAGCTGATGACTGTGCTGATTGATCTAGATTCCAACAGATTTTGCATGCATCCTGCATAACAAAAGAAGGTCAGCTTTGTTATGTGATACAATAATGTCCTGTAAAGTGTGGTTCTACTCCAGGAAGTGACTTCAGATGACAGCTTTTAGATCTGAGCTGCTCAACCTGAGCATTCTCAACTGCTTGCTTCAGAGGTAAAAAAAAAAAAAAAAAAAAAAAGGTATTGACATTTTATTCCTTATTTCCTAAAGATTTGATTTCCTTTGCACCAAACTGTTGATCCTATTCTTAAGTGGTCTACATGACCTTCAATTTGATGCAGACAGAAAGGTACCAGAAAGCTAAATCTGGCATGCAGAATCTGGAAGTGGTATACATGCTAGGGAAAGAAAACAACAGCTAGAATTTAAACTGTAGCATCTCTCTGCTCTTAAGCTAAACAAATTGAAATACTGTCAAAATGGAAAATAAATGCTGAAGTCCCTGATCTCACTTTTCAAAGTATACCCACACTTTATAATGCTGTTTTTACTACTATGCATTTGCAAAGCCTTTAGCTCGGCTGTGTGTTAACCTTATCATTCCACTGTCAAACTCTAGTCAATATATCAGTAAGTTAAAGGATGACACCTTTTATCCAGAAGCAAGCATGTACCTTTTCTCCAGCAACAAAGAAAAATAAATAGCTGGAGAAAGCAATACAGCTCTTGGGATTTAAAGCAGTAGTGTATGCAGAACATTTCCTGGTGACATTTTGTTTTACTGAGATCGTTGAAGTGCAGCTCCTGTAAATTTGCATATTGAAAATAAATTTGCATACTAGGGCTTCATCCATTTTATATTACGTTTTTGTGAACGAAATATTGTTAAAGAGATTCGTGTGCAATTTCCAAATAGGCAGTACCTCTGATAAAACTCCCCACAAACCTAGAATTTGAAGGATACATACATTTAATATCAGAAAACTTTTTATTGCTGCATCCTTGAAATGGAAGCTAACAGTCCTGTCCCACTTTCAACAAACATACTATACCATTTGTGCCTGTCTACCAAATAGGGCTAGAAGGACTAGGGGACACTATAGGACAGGACTAAGAAAACTCATGAGGGGAGCACAACTTAGTGGCAGAGAAACAGTAAGGAAATGATGGTGTCATTGGTTTCGACTTGACAGATATACTAAACTTAGGAAATTATCCAAATTCTTGTTTTTTAAGGAACTCTAAGGAATATTTAAGCAAAAA
The DNA here is from genome assembly GCF_040182565.1 of Anser cygnoides. Lineage (NCBI taxonomy): Eukaryota > Metazoa > Chordata > Aves > Anseriformes > Anatidae > Anser > Anser cygnoides. The sequence continues at coordinate 557,756 of NC_089885.1, read as the reverse complement.
TTACATTGCTGCTTTAAATTCACTGTAAAAGGATAAGGCCATTGTCACATTTATAAAAAAAAAAAAAAAAAAATTACCAGTTGGATTTTTCTGTTGAACTACCCACTACCTTCTGCTTGAGTAAAACTGTTTAATGTAACTGCAACATTCTGCACTGTATTCATTATTTCTTATGCGAACGTAAAATTGTGACTCATATGTACCCTTTTATTACTTTACCAAAGTTAAATAAAATTGTGTGATTTTTGTAAACATTTATAACTTGCATTTTACGCTTTAGCAATGGTCCTGTTTCACAAGCACCTTTAATGCTAGTTGAGGAATTTGGTTTAACAGCATGCATTTAAGAACAAACAAAAACACAAAACAACAGGATTTGCTGTACTGGGAAATGGGTGGTTCTACCAGGAGTAGGCAGAGATTTGTTTTATTATTAAGTTCTGTTTTGTTAAGCCTCAGATGTCCCCACACATCATAGTTTTGCAGCCCTACCCACATAACGGTGCACGTTGATTTCAGTCACTGTAAAGTCATTGCTGCTGAACTTCTGCTTAACATGGGTGAATAATCCATCCAGTTAAGAGTTTCATGTACTTTTGTGTTTATTGTATTTGGGCCTAATTCTTTCCTGATCATGCCAACTGCTATTTGATGTTAACAGAAGTAAGTGGAAGACCTGTGCCAAGTAGATAAAGACATCTAAACTATCATTTTTATATATTACTCATTGAATTGTATCCCTTATCTGTGCTAAGCTCAACTGAAGTCAGTAATTTTCTCAATGTTAGCCACCGTTCCACAGCAATCTGACTATTCCATATGATAACCAGTTAAGAATAGAAGACCTAACGCTGAGCTAGCTGAAATGCATTGTGCTGGTCACTATATATATTTTTCTTGATTTCTAGGTCATTTGCAACCACATTAGTAGTTGGACAGAGTACTCTACTGGTCTGAAGGGTAAGCATATATAACAAAATTCAGCTTAAAAATATGCAGAGGAGTGTTTCAGCTAAAATGCTTTCTTGGAAAGTGCTCAATCAAAGGAAAAACAGAAAAAAACAACAAAGAAAACCTCAAATAAAAATAAAAACAACAAAAACAACCTCTAGGGAGAGTTTCCTGCTATTCTTATAGACCTGGAGAAGAATGTTACAAACTATTAGCCATTGAACATGTTAGATTGCAGAAGCTGATTTGTGATCGAAAAGAAACATGCTACACATCTCTGGAATTAAACTTTTTATTTTTTGACATAGAAAGCTCAAAGACCTAATATCAAGTATTGATTAATGAAAAGTAGAACACAACTTTAAAAAGTATGTTAAAGAAAGACTATACAAGTATATACATTACAGATCTAGCAAAAATTATTGATTTTTCACATGGAACAGTTCATAGGTAACAGGTGTAGAACTCAAATGTTCAATGTATATAGTTGTCAGCTTCTGCATCTTTTTATAAGCTGCATGCCTTAACAGTACAAAATAAATAAGCAGGTGATTTTTTCTTGTTTTTTATTTTATTCATATACTGGAATGCTATGGGATGAATCTCCAAAGAAACCATACAATGAGGATGCAACCACCATCATTACATTTTGCAGCAGATCCGTTAATGTTTTTATATGTGTATAAATGACTGAGGTTTGCTAGCACTCTGTTGAAATTGTTAATTTTTATATAAATGCTTTTTCAGATTCCAACTTTTTCGCTCATTACCCCAAAGCCAATTTCTTAATATTTACATAAGTTTTTTCATTAAGTTAAAGTGGAAGCTAAATGTTTAAAAACAAACGAACAAATATAAGTGCAATAGCCAGGAATCTAAATATAAAAGCTCATGACCCCATAAAGTTTAAAGAGGATCTAACATGTTTCCAAATCAATAAATATTGGAAGTAAAATTAAAAAACGCTTTATGTGACCTCTGGACTTTGGATATCAAAAATCACTTCCAAGGAAAACTGAAGACCCTGAGACACATGCAAGCACGAGTCTTCTAGCAAAAATACAGTTACAAAGCCCTAATTTTCCAGTTTTCCTCCAAAGAGAGACCTTTAGTAGGCACAGTTTAATTTAAGGTTTAAATATATCAGCAGCAAATATTGATAGCCATTATTTTTTGTTATTACTGAACGCACACTTTGCAGTGTATCCTTAATTCTCTATGTGTCATGTCAACTACAGAACCATCGCATTTTTTATGACCAAAAGTTCATGAAATTTCTACACAGCACGCAGCCAGCTACGTCAGGCAATCAATACTTACTCCTTGTGAGGATTACATGTGGCTGCTGCAATACTATCTCAGACTACATCCAACCTGTAACATTTGAAAGCATATTCCGTTATACTCAAAGGCATTTGCAACATGATCTGGGAAATAACCACGTATATAATTTTTGGCCTACAAAACAGAAGTGCTGAGTATTACACGTAGAAAGTAAACATTCTCCTCTTTCTCCCATCGTTATGCATTTCTGGTACCCTTTTTTATAGCTCCAGTTGTATTTGAACCATTTACCAGTTAAGTATCTTTCTGTCAGGAAGGTTCATATACAACTGGAACCTTCATAACATGCCTAAAATCTTTGAAAGTCGTAGGACCAAGACGCTTACTTGAAACAGGAGAAGAAAAACTTTTAGCTGTAATTTAAGCAATGAAAGGTTACAATAACTAACTAGCACTACGCACAACAATCTCGCTCAGTCAGTCATTGCTAGAATTTCTGTGCAGTTTTCGTATTACCATTTACAGAAATTCAAGAAGTCACTAAATCTGACATGCTAAACTATGGTAAACAGTTGTTTTTCTCAGATCTACTGTTTCCTGTTCAGGTTGGACTTCTTGGATCATCTCCTGAGTCTAAAAATGTACCAATTGCAAGGAGAAAAAACAGGGCAATATAATAAACTTGAAACTGAAAACAGATGACAACTAGGCAGCTGTAGAGGAATTATACTGTGGACTATGAGGGATGAGGGGTATTTTTTGATTGTTGGTTCATCATTATTACATGGTTACATTCCTTCTATAAATGGGAGAAGGAAAAAAAAAAAAATTCCTGTTTCACTTAAAAATCTAGCCAAATAGACATACAAGATCCTCAGCAGTCTCAGTCCTAAGCTGACGCAGCACTTGGGTTATTTCTCAGTTTTAAGAAGCAAATTTCAAAGCCTTCAGCTAGCAAAAAAAAAAAAATATCATAAGGATTACTTTTTTTTTTTTATATACCAGATTGAAACCTTTCTCCATGAAGAGCAAAAAACAGCACTTTATTCCAAACTACTGGTATCTTCTGTAATAAGAAAACCTAACAATATTCCTCAAGATTTGAAAGGGCAAAATTATCTTCCTAAGCATTCCAAGTTTCCTCGCTACGGATCACTGACTTTTTTCCCTGTTACAAAGAGTAAATTATAATGGTCCAGACACTGAATACTCTGCTCACCATACTGCCAAACACAAATATAAAGTTTGTTCAAGTTAGCCCAGACTGGCTAACGTGTTGGCAAGAATACTTGCATGAAGACAGATGATTCATATTGCTTATAAAAGCAAAATGAAGATGCTAGTTCAAAAATACACTACTCCAAACTCTGGACCCTTGCAGTAATGCATTGCTCAGAAAAAATAAAATGAGTTGTGGGATTAATTTTTTAAATGGTTCCACATTCAAGAGACTATGATGAATATTTTTACTGTTTTCTTGATTAATGTTTAAACACAGTTCAGCATTAAAGTGCTACCATGAAAGAAAGGGTTTACATAAGAAGTGTGGGTACAGGAAATACATCGATTACTTTACAAATGACTTTAGATCTCTAGTTCTTTAGAATAAACTGTACCTTTTTCAAGTTACGAATCCCCACAGTTTGATCAAAATTAACATACTAGCAAACACTGCTAGCTCCTTGGAAATGTCGTAATCTGTATTCAAGTAAACTTTCAGATGAATTGCTTCCACAAATTGCTTGCAGCTACTAACGATCCATCTAAGTACTACCATTTGATGACTTGGTAGAACAAGTTAACTTGTTTTCACTTTAACAATTTGTTCTGCAATTATTTTAACAGTTCATTTAAAACAGCTGCAGTGTTTCCGCACTGAAGCCCTTTTCCAGCATTTAATGCATTTCAGTAAGATTCTGGTATTACAAACTCAAATTCAGTGCTACCCTCTGATTGATTTTGTTTAAAAATTGCTTCGTTTGCCTGCGGAATGAAAATATCATCCCAGGTCATTTGTTTGGCTGGAGGATTTGATGTTGTTCCTTCGGTGCTCTCTTTTCCTGTGTCAACACGATAAACAATTCCATTCTCATTTAATACCGGTATACTGCTTGAACGATCAGTAATGTATGCATACTGTCTGATCTGCAACGACCTGCAAGGGTGCAATCGGTAAAGCTTGGTGTCTCCAGAAGGGTCTTGGCTATGGACCGATCTTACGTGTGAGGCCATGATTTGGTAGTTGATGAAAGACTTGCCACACGTCAAGCACTGGTACCTCCGCTCGCCGGTGTGGTGGATTTCATGCTTTGTACGGTATTCTGCGAGAGGGAAAACCTTATCACAGTATCGGCACGGATACTTCTTCTCCCAGGAATGAACGTTAAAATGTCTCCGTAAACTCGTCAGACACACATAGGATCTCTTACATACAATGCAGATGTAGTAGACCCTTCCATCCACTATCAGCTCGTAGTGGTCGTCGTGCTTAACTTTCATGCGTTTCCTGCCTGGAGAATCATCACCAGATGTTTTGGGCGTTTCATTACGCTTGGCTTCTCCTTCCTCGGGATCATCCTTTACGGGAATGACTATGTCATAGGTGTCCTCACCAATGTTTGCATAGACCTTACAGCCTGTGGATAAGCCTTCTATTTCAGTGGCTGTATCTAATGTTATGATTTTCTGCCCTTCTGCCACATGTTTTGGTGCAATGCCTGCACTGAATTCCCTGTTGTTTCCAGTAAGGACATCTGAGATTTTTATTTTAAATTCTCCAGGCTTAGAAGATGGCTCTTGTGAAAACGTAACAACCTGTTTTTTCTGTACACCTGATCCTTCAGAGGCTGTGGCCTTGGACGCAGCAGGCTGCTGAACCAAAGAGCTATTGCTGACTGAACCAGGACTAGAGGAGCTAATGACATCGTCGTCATCTTCAACCACCTCTTCTACATCATCAACAGCAGTCGTTTCTGTTTCAGCTGAAGAACTGTTGTTAGATGGCTTCTGGTTCTCCTCAACCAAATTAATCGTAGGGGTCACATGTGTTTGATGTGAGGAGCTGACACTGGGTGGTGTGTTAACTGGAGGCCGATTTAGCAAAATAATCTCAGGTGTCAAATGCTGCGGTGTCCCAGAGATGAGGGATTCCGCACTTGATTGTGTTTGGTTTGGATGCAGCTGGTTAGCAGAGGAAGAGAGTTTTTGAGTTGCTGTGGGGCTAGTCAATAGTGGGGAGCCACCACTGCTGCATGATTTTTGGTCAGAAACTCCAGCTGCATTTGGGCAAGGTTGGTTGTGGGTTGCAGCACTTGTATCTTTAGTACATTCTTTTGGAGGAATGATCTCAGAGCAAAAAATGACATCATCGTCATCATCTGAGTCGCTCACTGTTATTTTTGCAGTCTCATATGATATGCCATGCAAGGAGAACGATTCAGTTATAACCGGCATCCCCCCCAATACATCCCCACCCTCTTGCCTGATTGCAGGTACTTGTGTTTCAGCATCCTTTTGAGTGGGGGTAGACGTTGAAGTTTCTGAAGCAGCATCTTTGACCTCGTTTGACGTGCTTTTTCCTTCAGAAGGTGGTATGCACAGATCGGCTATGAATTTAATGCCCAACAGTTGCCCTGATTTAATCAATTCGTCAAGTAAGTCAGATCGGACAGAGATTATTTTGGAACTATACATATAGTTAAGTATTTCCGCAAAGATTTCGGCTCTTACAAAGCTCAGTTCAACCACTTGCCCTGCCACCGAGAAAAGCTGGTGAAAGTATGTGCTTGAGGCAGAAAGAATGTTTCTGTGAGCTCGAAATTTCCGGTCCTCCACGATGACAGTAACATCACAAAAAAGTCCGTGGCCACGTTGTTCGTTCAAAGACTGAAGGAGCGCACTAGAATACTGCGTGTCTGTTGCAGAGATCAGTTTTTCCCCCTCCATTCCTAAAAAGAGAAAGCAAGAGGTATCAAATAAGCAAAACCACGGATTTATGGCTTTAATGGTGTGACAGTGTCCCACATTTGCAGTTTAATAATTTTGAAAAACCAAATCTCGGCATGAGATACTAAGCATAAGCTTAATGCTACAGCACTCTGCGAATTTGTTTTTTTTTTTTTTTTTATCTGTCCCTTTGCCTCCCGTGCAAGGTACGTGCAGAGCTGAATATACCCTCTGTTCTTATCTCCTAGAGAGGAAAAAACCTGCTGGTCTAATTCAATAGCAAATAGGGTAAGTTTGAAAACCAGGATGCCGTATGGGTGTTCCTCAAAGGGTCTAAGCGTTAACAGAGGTTTGTTTTCAGTTGTGGAATATTTCCACCAGTATTTAGGAGAGGCTCGGCAGCGTGTTTAGGGCCCGGCCACCAGGACCCGTGCATACCTGCCCCGGCGCCGCTGGAAACGCTGCGGCTACCTCCCTTCCCTGCCCAGGAAGAGAAACAGCCCCGCTCCCCGGGCATCTGCAGGGCCGTTCCGGGGAGGCGAGGCAGCAAAAGGGGGAGCGGGGCGCCCCGAGGGGCCGGGCAGCCCCCGGGAGGAGCTCCCCGGCCGCGGCTGGACGCGGAGCCAGCGCCCGGAGGCCCCCGGGGGCGGCGGGCCGCGCTGACAGGCGGCGGGCCCGGGCCCAGGCCCGCAGCTCCGGAGCGGCCCGGCCCTGCCCGGGGGAGCGGCGGCGGGGAGCGGGGGGCGGCGGGGGACGGGGGAGGGTGGCGAGGGTCCGCGTTACCTGCGCTCCGGCCGCCCTTCCCCTCACGAACGGCCGCCGCCGCTCCTCGGGCTCGGGCTCGGGCTCGCGCTCGGGCTCAGGCTCGGCTCCGCTCGCGCGCCGCCCCCGCCGCGCCGCCGCCAGGGGGCGCTGCGCCGCGCTGCCCTCCCCCGCCGGCCGCCGCGCTCCGCCCGAGCGCCCTCGGCTTCCTTCGGCTGCGACCCGAGCGGCCTCGGCACCCTTCGGTTCCCAACCCGAGCGGCTTCGGCACTTTCCGGCTTCCCGCCCCGGGAAGCACCGCGCCCCGCCGCCCTTGTGTGGCGCTGACGGAGCGCTGATAGGCCATGGCCACGGGGCTGGCGCAGCCGGGAGGAGAAGCGGCTCCTCTAACGGAGCGCTCGGGTCTGAAAGGCTGCAGAGCCAGTTCCTGATTGTTTCTGGGCTTGTTCTGAGAGTTCAGTGACGAACAGAAAAGAGTAATCGGGAAAGATTGGCTTTCTGCCTTATAAAACCCTTCAGTTGGGTTCTCTCCTGATACAGGCTCTCAGTTGTTTTTATACAGGAGGTCACATCAAATGAAAATAGCACTACGACTGTTTCAAGTCTTAACATACAATCCACTGTTCTTTTCTCTCCTCCAAAAACATCCAGTGGTTCAAATTAAACTATCTCTTAGCCTTTTATCCCTCAGCTTTAGGGATTTTTCTTCATCTCATTGTCAATTCCCTTTCTGAACACTGACAGGAAAATTCAGATGAGCACGGAGTTGGAAGAAGCCCTGCTCCTGAAGCATCATCAGCTTTGAACAGTCAGGTTTTGAACTGCTTACCCTTAGGCACTGTCTCATGTAAAACATGATGGTCTAGCTGTGCGAGTCTCACCATCTCCTGGACTTCCCCTGCTTCACTGAAACTTTTCACTGTGGCAGCTTCTTAGATCAGATGTAAAATCTGAACTCCGCTGTTGTCTCACTGTGGGCAGGTCAGAGCTAATGCTTGAAATATTTTTAAATTTTAAAAGCTGGCCAGCTCAAAAAATTTTACTGGAGCTGCCTCTCATTTCTCCTGCACCTCAATGCAGAATTTCAGTGACTTTTTTTTTTTTTTTGTCTGACACACGCCTCTTAGGGTTTTGTTTTGTTTCTTTCCGCCTTTTTTATTTTTAGATTAGCCTAGAAAGTCTTATGTGACTTAATTTACGTAAAAATTTATGTAGTGACAAATTAAATGAACCATTTTTTCTAAGATATTGACAAGAAAGACATCTAGAACATTTAATTAAATGTGTTGTTCTTAGAACTGGAAATACAGGTGAGAGAAACAACGCCAACTTTTATTTTAATGCCTACCAGTGATCCAAAGAAACTCTGGATTAGAGATTCTGAAAATTACAAGTACAAATTGCAAGAAGTGATGTTTACATTTTTTTTTTTTGGGGGGGGGGAGAGAAAACAAGAAAATGCACAACCCAGCAACAAGTTTTCAGTTAAGCCCTTCAAAGAGCTCTCTTCTTTTTTAAAAAGGCAGCTTGTGGGAACAAAAAATTGTTTTAAAGACTTGACAAATCAGAGACAGAAGCATTCTCTGTCATAAAAAAGTGTATTTTACATTAAAATAAATTACATTGGTTAAACAAACCAATGAGTTTCCACTTGGGGACTTCAATAAAATAAAAATTCAACAGTTATCCTAGCTAAGACTACTTTTAGGAATGGAACTTCAAATTCTTGAAATGCCTGGGGGGAGGCTGGGGAGGCCTGGCTGCATCGCCTGCCCTTCCAGAGGCCTCAGGGGTGCATTCGTGTGCCACGTGGACAGGTCCCTATGTTAGGCATCTGTCTGGAGTGTTGGTGACATGAACTCATGTACCCGGTGCTGGGAGTACACGGCGGCCTGGACTTCTTCCTAGGGAGATCCGACTTCACATACCGCGGGGGTAGATGAACTCGGGCAGCCTGTGAGGACAGGTCGGTGCTGGGGATCACCCCAGGCTTCGGGTTCCTCCTGAGGCGGCAAGGTCCCGAGCTGTAGCTCACACAGTGCAGTCAGCTGGCAAAGTTACAGCCACTGCAGCTTCCACCTGTCTCATTCAGATGACCCCATATGTAACTCTTTACTGCATATAACCATGGCAAGTTGCCGTGTCGCGCGTGCACGATTTTGGTGGGACTACCCCCCATGCTGCCCAGCGCTGAATAAACATACCTACTTTACAATCTTACTGACTGTGGAGTCCGTTTTCTGCGAGTCAGTTTGGCGAGCCAGCCAGGAGACGCTCTGCTTGGCTGCGGGATTGACTGCGGAGCGGATGCCCCTAGGTGCACCCCGAGTATTTTCCTTGGAGGAGCCTCCACTCTCAGCCACTCACCACAAGAGCAGACAAAGACCTCCTGAAGCTGTGGACAAACAGTATGTTTTATAGTACAGGAAGGGCCTGAGAGAGGGAGTTAGGAGAATCTTATCAAGTAGAGATAGAGCACCGACGGCATTAAACTAGGATGCTACTTAGTGTCTTTGCTAACTATGGTGCGTTGTGCAAATTAACTAAAGCAAGAAGCCTTGGGCCCCTTACCAAGGTCAGTCTCTTAATAAGAGTGTGAGCCTATCTTAAGAAAGTGACAGAAACTGGTCCTGTGGATGGACAAGAGCCAAGGAGCGACTGAGTCTGCGCAAAGACAAGAGGTCAGCTAGCGGTGACGAGGAAGAGTCATCAATCTTCATCCCCACGACCCCCGACGACCACCACCAGGAGACACTTCACAAGTGCAGATGGGAGGAGTTTATGGAAATGACACCTTGGAACTAATTTTAATATGAAGCAGGGACAGGTTATGAATATGTGTAGGTGTATTGTGAAACTTTATGCATATGTAACTCTTTGCTGCATATAACCATGGCAAATTGCTGCGTCAGGTGCGCACGACTTTGGTGGGACTACCCCCCATGCTTCCCAGCGCTGAATAAACATACCTACTTCACAGTCTTATTGATTGTGGAGTCCGTTTTCCGTAAGTCAGTTTGGCGAGCCAGCCAGGAGACGCTCTGCTTGGCTGCGGGATCGACTGCGGAGCGGACACCCCTAGGTGCACCCCGAGTATTTTCCTTGGAGGAGCCTCCACTCTCAGCCACTCACCGCGGGAGCAGAAAAAGACCTCCTGAAGTTGTGGAGAAACGGTATGTTTTATAGTACAGGCAGGGCCTGTAAGTCGTATGCGTGGCTGGGGCAGCTGGTAAATCACGCAGAGACATCTGGCGTGGAGCATAGTCCCCGTAAGGGAGGAGGGTAACCTACAGGCTGACCGATAGAGCGGTCACAGGAGATTTGGTGACCGATGGAGTGGTCAAGGGGTATTTGCTGACCGATAGAGTGGCTGCTAGAAATCTTGGGAACAGATCAAGCAAATCTGAGGTTACCGCTGCATCTCAGTTTTGGGAGCCAGGATGGACCTGCTAAGGACTGTGTAAGAATCAGGAGACGGGTAAGCGGGCCTCTCGCAGTTGTGACAAGGTTATCTGGGTAATATTTACAGCTGCTGGAGGGCTATTAACTGGAGTGGTAATAATTGTATGTCTTATTTGTGGATGTCTGGGTATCTCATGTTGAAAGCATTTGTGCAAGTGTATGTGTTTGAGACAAAGTATTGTTGTGAAGTGAATTACTCCACGAGGAACACAGCCAGAGACGGTACAAACAAGTTTGGTTATTGTTTTAAGTGACATATTCTTGTGGTATGAACGAGAAGTGCAAGGGGCCTCTCTGTGTAATTGCGTGATTGTGCTGTGAGTGAGACACAGCATCGCTGTGATGTGAGTGCGGAGTTCCAATCTGCGGTTCTGTATTCTCCGCGAAGGGAGCGGCTGGAGATGAACGAAGTGCATGACAGACTGAAAAGAAGTGCTGTTTTAGCCAAGTGTTGACTGGTGGTGCCCAATATACGGGCCCAGTGGTGCATCTTATAATCCTATTTTGTTCTTAAATATTTTGAGTGTAACAAGGAGGAAGGCTGAAGCATGATCTAAGTAACAGTTTAAAAGTTTTGGTATATTCATGGTGGTGTTTGGTCAGTTTCCCAAGCATTGGGGGGGAGGGGGCTGACTGATTATCGAAGTGGTAGAACAGAGAGTCGCTTCTTTGGTGGTTCAGGCTTGAGCCCTGGGAATTTGGTAAGAAGGGGGAGAGCGAATTTATTTAGGCCTCAATACCTTTTTAAACCCCCATATTGACGGATATGCAGGAGTGATTCCTTGTTTGGTGTGGGCTTACTAACCAAGTGCATGAGAAAAACTGGCATTCAGCTTGAAATTCGGTCCTGTTGAAATGTAAATTTTGTGGAAAAGGTGGTATTGTTTGTCTAGAAGATGGAAGGCTGAGTGCTTCAGGTGTTTCCTGAAATCCTGTGGATTTATGATTGGAACGGGGCTCATTAATAATCTGAAATAGTAAAGTTTGTATGTGGAAAGAAGAGTTTAATCCCAGAGAACTGGGACATTTGGGAAGAAGATTAGGAGAAAATAGTAAAAACCTGCAATAAAAAGGTTTGTGTGGAAATTGAAACAAGGGACAGTAACTAACATAAATAAATAAAAGGGAATGGGAAGTCAAGGAAATGGGTAATATCCAAAACAAAGCACTAAGTATTGCAATCAATGGTGGCCACTATATAAGTTAAATGGCCACTTTATGGATCAATCGACTATAACGCTATCTTGCAATTAATATTTTTGAAGAGAGAAGGAAAATAGGATGAAATGTTGTATATGTTGTTTCAGCATCTTGGAGGGAAAAGGTATGGAATTAAGTTGGCCCCTGACTGAGGCTTTGGTGTTGGCATTAGAAAAATACAGGCTGGAGAAAGATAAAGGAAGTGTTAAAAGGGTTGTTGAAGGTGTTAAAGCTGTGGCTGTAGTATTTGACAGAGCTGTTTGAAGTTGAATGAGCAGGGAAAGAGGATGTAGGAATGTTAATAGTTCCACCTCAACTGGAGGCTGAGATCTCAGAATCATGGGTGTGAGCCCTCTGGAGCAGAGGGACCATGATGGGTCGGAGAGAGCTGTCATGGAAACAGAAAAGCAGCTAACTCTTAAAACAACCTGAGTTCATCTTTGAGCTCAGATTGCCAATGGGACCACTCAGAGAACTGTCGACGATTGCATTCCCCTGACCGACCCCCCACTGAGACCCTAATCACCCCAGAAATCATGTATGGTTATGTAAATACCAAAATCTGGTTAAATTGGGAATTGAGAATCTGTCCCAACAAGGCCCAAAAGAAACCCCTATGGAATTTTTGAATTTTTGGACCAACTTTGAAATGCAATGAAGGAAAAAACAAAACAAAACAAACAACAACAAAAAAATTGGACCTGGCTTCAGAAAACAAACAGAGGCAATTGGCTAGCCTCTTCCTAGGGCAATTGGCCCCTGATATCAGAAAGAAATTGTCTTAGGCTGCAGGCAGGAATGACAGGGACCTGGGACATCTACCCTAGCAGGTCCACTGGTTGAAATAAAGCTAGGGAACAAAGAGAGAGGCTTGAATTTTTTGTTGCTTACGGGAGCTTCTTTCTCTGTGTTAATAAGTCTGTAAATGTAATAGGAGCAACTGGCCAACAGGAAAAGGCGTTTTTTGCAATGCCTGAAATTTAAATTGGGAAAAATGATTGGAATTACAAAATGAGAAAAACAGTTGTAATGGGTAAAGCCTTGTTTGTTCATTAAATATTGCTGATGGGAAGGTTTTCAATGGTTAACTGCTTATACTCCCAATACCCTGTTGAAGGAAAAAAACAAGTATAGGAATTTCCTGTTAAGTTAACAATTGCAGAAGAAACCAGCTCCAAAAAAGGGCAAAATGGCATTCCCCCTCGCATGAGAACACACATATCAGCAGCAAAGTCATGACCCCAACGCAGAGGAAGGCAACGATCTTCATCCCCATGACCACCAGAGGACTGACGAAGACCCCCTAGCAACAGGCCTCGCAGTCGTAAGAAGACACCAGGATGTGCCACTAAACCCGGAACTACTAGGCTATAAATCGAGACTCTGGCAGGCTTAGGTGTGTGCCGTTGGCGGAGCAGGAGACTCCCCGGCCACCCAGAGCTGTTTTACTTATCGCTGCTTGCTGAATTGCTCAAATAAATAGAAATTCGATCTACCTTACCCACGATGTGTTGGGGATGATTTCTACCAAAACTAATTTATAACAAATTTTTGCCATGGCTTTGATAGTGGTAGCTCAGCTGGATCCCTCCCAGGGGAGGCGCGCCCCTCTGATTCTGCGGTCCCTGTCTGGAGGTCCCCAAGCCAACTCACCCCTACCGACGAACCTAAAGTTCCAGCGATAAGTAAATAAATAACCGGTAACCCCTTAATCTTTGTGCACGAAGCTCCGAACGAAGACTCAGGAGTGAGTAAGTATAGGCCGGTTATCTGTTCGATTGGGGTTGGGAATCTCAGAGTGTGCCTGTGTGAGACGTCCAACCGAGGACGAAGTGAGTGCGGACTCCCTGGTAGTGCGGTTCCCACCTCCCGCGAGGGACTGGGCCATGAACGGGAGGTAAAGACCGTGTGTGTGTGTGAAGGCACTCTGGAAGATGGGACAGAAGAGGAGCAAGTCTTCTGGTCCCATGGGTGGGTCGGAACCCAAGGCTAGGTTGCCCCCGATACCACCGGAGAGCCCGTTAGGGTTAATGATTAAACATTGGAAAGATTACCCCTCTAGGTGGGGTAAGGATAAAGTTAAGATGATACATTATTGTATGGAAGTTGGGTTGGGAATCAAATTAGTGGCTCACCCATTATATCGGCCCGTGTTTGGGTCCTTTGAGGAATGGATCTGTCAGGCTCTAAACCTTTATGTGAATTCAAAGGAGCCTTTCAGCCTAGAGGAGAGTGAGTATGCACACTTATGGATAGGATCTGAGAACCGAGCCAACTTATACCCATTAAGAGAAAAAGGGGGGAGGAAAAAGAATGAACGGAATGAGGAAGAAGTCCCAGTTTCACCCCTCCCTTATATACCCCCTCCTCCCTCACCTCCAGCCCCCCCCCACAGCTCCGGGCTACCATAGTGACTCTGATTCAGCCACGGACACCCCTCGGGGAACTAGACGGGTAACTTGGAGCCAAACTAGAAATCGAGAGGGTGAGGGTAGACTACATCCCCTAAGAGAGGTTGCAATGGGAGAGCCCCAATCCGGTATGGGATACGTCTCCATCCCCCTAAATACGGGAGACGTCAGAGAATTCAAGAAGGAGTTGGGAAATCTCTTAGAAGATCCTCTTGGAGTCTCTGAGTGAGTAGACCAATTTTTGGCATCTAATGTTTACACCTGGAAAGAACTCCAGGCCATTTTAGGTATATTATTCACTGCAGAAGAAAGGAATATGATCCTGAGGGCTGGAATGCGAATCTGGGACCAACAACACCAGCAGGGTCCTGTGGGAGATCTTAAATGGCCCCTACAGAGGCCTAACTGAAATAACCAAAATGATCAAGATAGGGATCATATGCAGGATTTAAGGACTATTATTGTACAAGGTATAAGGGAGTCAGTCCCTAGAGGACAAAATATAAATAAGGCCTTTAGTGAACATTAAAAGAAGGATGAAACTCCCACAGAATGGCTGGAGAGATTAAGGAAGAACCTCCAGCTTTATTCAGGACTGGACCCTGGTACACCAGTGGGACAGGCCTTGTTAAAAACGCAATTTGTGGCAAAATCATGGGGGGATATCAGGCAGAAATTAGAAAAATTAGAGGATTGGCAGGATAGAGGGATGGATGAACTGCTGAGAGAAGCTCAGAAGGTATATGTGCGAAGAGAAGAAGAGATTCATAAAAGGCAGGCCAGGATTCTAGTGGCAGCGGTCCGGGAAGGACAAAAAGGGCCCCCCACTCGCCCAAAGGGTGTTCCGCTACCACGAAAAAGACCTCCGAGGAGCCAGAGTGATCAGAGGGATCTAAGACAGAATGTTTTTATTACCAAAAGAAGGGACACATGAAAAAGGACTGCAGAAAACGCTTACAAGATGAGCGAATGTTTAAAGATTAGGGGAGTCAGGGGCTCCATCGACTGGGGACTTCTGGTATAACGGAGCCCTTGACAAAATTGAAGTTAGGTCCCCAGCATCAAGAAGTGGAGTTCCTTGTGGACTCTGGGGCAGAAAGATCGACTGTCCAAATGGTACCCCGGGGATGTCAACCTTCCTCGGAGAAATTACAGGTGATAGGAGCAAAAGGAGAGCCCTTTAGGGTCTCAGTAATAAAATGGGTGGAAATAGAGACCCCAGCCCAAAGTTGCACAGGATCCTTTTTATTAGTACCAGAAGCTGAATATAACCTGTTGGGAAGAGACTTAATGGTTAAGCTAAAAATTAATTTGGAGGTAGAAAATAAAGGAATTGAGGTTAAATTATACTGTAGAGGACGAGGCAAAAATAAACCCTGAGGTGTGGTATTCTCCCGAATCAGTAGGCTGTTTAGATATTAGTCCCTTTGAAGTCACTATCAGGAATCCCGAGACTCCTATCAGGGTAAAACAATACCCAATGTCTCAAGAAGGCAGGGAGGGGCTGCAACCAGTAATCGAGAGGCTACTACAACAGGGATTACTGGAGACTTGCATGTCACCTCATAACACTCCTATATTACCTATTGAGAAGCCTGATGGCTCTTATCGGCTAGTCCAAGACTTGAGGGAGGTCAACAAAAGAACAATAACCAGATTTCCTGTAGTAGCTAACCCACATACTTTGCTAAGCCAGCTGTCCCCAGTGCAGAAATGGTATAGTGTCATAGACCTAAAAGATGTGTTTTGGGCATGTCCTTTAAAAAGGGAATGCAGGGATTATTTCGCCTTCGAGTGGGAAGATCCTGCAACCCATCGGAAATAACAATTAAAATGGAACGTGCTTCCCCAAGGATTCACAGAATCACCAAATCTATTCGGTCAGGCATTAGAACAAGTATTAGAGAACTATGAACCAAATCCTGAAGTAACCTTAGTCCAACATGTGGATGATTTGCTGTTAGCAGGAGAGAGTCAGGAGGCAGTCAGAACATAAAGTATCAAGGTACTAAACTTCTTGAGCTTAAAGGGACTGAAAGTATCAAAGTCAAAATTACAGTTTACGGAGGAAGAGGTGAAATATTTAGGACATTGGCTAAGTAAGGGTACTAAGAAACTAGACCCCGAACGAGTAAATGGGATTTTGTCACTACAAGCGCCAAAAAGCAAAAGACAAGTTAGGCAGCTGCTGGGATTGTTAGGATATTGTCGGCAATGGATTGAAAATTATAGTAGCAAAGTGAAGTTTTTGTATCAGAAACTGGTTGGGGAAGGATTAATGAAATGGAGCCAAAGCGATGAGCAAAGCCTGATAGACTTAAAAATGGATTTAGTGAACGCTCCTGTGTTAAATTTACCCGATGCGAAGAGACCCTTTTATCTATTTATCAACATAAAGGAGGGGACAGCATTTGGGGTCTTAACTCAAGACTGGGCAGGGAAAAAGAAACCCATGGGATATCTTTCTAAACTTTTGGACCCCGTGAGTAGGGGATGGCCCACCTGTCTCCAGGCAGTGGTCGTGGCTGCGCTCTTGGTGGAAGAAACACATAAAATCACCTTTGGGGGCGAACTGAGGGTATTGTCACCTCACAATATAAGGGGGATCCTGCAGCAAAGTGAGTAGTACAATGCCCCCCCCACTCTAGAGATGGCCATACACAGGATCAAAGCAGGAGACCAGGTTCTGATAAAATCCTGGAAAGAGACCTCTTTAACTCCTCGTTGGGAAGGACCCTACCTTGTTCTACTTACCACAGACACAGCTGTCTGGACAGCTGAGAAAGGATGGACTCACGCTAGCCGAGTTAAAGGACCAATACCGGAGGAACAGTGGAGAGTGGTCAGCCGACCCGGAGACTTGAGGCCGACCATGCGAAAAGGGACTGAAGAGTGAATTTGTAATCGTATGATCGGTAACCCTCTCTAAGGAATAATAGGTTCACTGTAAACGAAACTGGGAAGTAGGAGAAGGTAAATTCTTTAATGTACCCAGACCCATACATCAGAAGGGTAATGCGCCTAAGGAGGAGTGAGTAACTGGGACTGGGAGTGGCTGGAACAGGGAAATCGGTACCTAGGCCCCTGAAGATTACCCTTGCTGCCGTGAAGAAAGTGAACCCCCGCTGCTTGAGGCAACCAAGTAGGCGGGCGAGGCAGAGGGGTACAACAGTGGGGAGAGTTATTTGGTACCCACCCCTATTTGAGATGATGGAGTCCGGCCGAATAAACCGCCTAGTACCCACCATAACTTGAAGCCGCCTCCCCAGAATTCTAAAAGGACGTTGCCCTGGTGTATGTTGGCGCTACCTCTCCTATTGAATATCCCCTGTCCGGCTGGGGCCGACCAGGGATATTCGCACCAGCCCTTTAAGTGGAGTTTAATTAGGTGGGAGGACCAAGTTATCATTAACCAAGTAACTACGGTGGGTGCACCAAGTTTTCTCACATCCCTTTGTCAACTGGCACCCCCAAACCTGTGTCTGAACCAAACAGATTTCTACCTCTGCCCCAGCTCGAACCCAGGAAGGGGCACTATGGAAATTGATGCAAGTAAGCTACCAGCTGTTAAATGCTACCAACCCTCACCTGACTGAGCGGTGCTTGCTCTGTTATGGGGTAAGGCCGCCCTTTTACGAAGCTGTGGGGGTCAATGAGAAGGCCCGACGGGTAAATGGATCCAATCCCTCACAATGTATGTGGGGGAAAGAGGGTCAGGGCATAACGCTGACCCAAGTGACTGGGAAGGGGAGATGCATGGGACAAGTCCCACCCGATAAAATGCACTTGTGTGCAAATCAAACTAACATCGGAAATATAAAGAAACTGGCGGAGTGGTTATTACCAGCGAAGGATGCTAGGTGGATATGCTCAAAGATAGGAGTTACCCCTTGTTTATCCCTGGACTTGTTCAATGGGTCTGCAGAATTCTGTGTTCAAGTAATAATCATCCCAAAGATACTCTACCAGCCAGAGAATTTTATGTATGACAATCAGATCAGTCAAGAACACCATTTGACAAAACGGGAACCAATTTCCACACTGACAGTGGCTACCCTAATGGTTTTGGGGGGCGGGGTGCAGGGGTAGGCACAGGAGTTGCTTCGCTAATCAAACAAGAAAGAGAGTTCACCTCTCTACGAACAGCTGTGGATGAAGATTTAGCCAGAATTGAGAAATCTATCACTGCTTTAGAAAAATCTATAAGATCATTATCCGAAGGGGTATTACAGAATCACAGAGGACTAGATTTATTGTACAAGGGGGATTGTGCACCATTCTCGGGGAGGAATGCTGTGTATATGCTGATCATACTGGAATTGTGAGGGATACCATGACCAAACTTAGAGAAGGATTGGAAAGGAGAAAAAGAGAGCGGGAGGCCCAGCAAAGCTGGTACGAGTCCTGGTATAATCACTCGCCGTGGCTCACCACTCTGTTGTCAACAATAGTTGGCCCGCTGATTTTATTAACCCTAGCACTGATGTTTGGTCCTTGTATCCTTAACAAAGTCATAGCGATTGTTAAAGGTAGATTGGAGGCTGCTCATCTGATGCTTATGAGGACAAAGTACAAATCGATAAATGATAGACCCATACTAGAGGAAACATGAATCCTGAGTCAATTAGAACTAAATAGATTTAATGAACAAAATGATACAGAGAAAAAGGGGGGATTGTAATGGGTAAAGCCTTGTTTGTTCATTAAATATTGCTGATGGGAAGGTTTTCAATAGTTAACTGCTTATACCCCCAATATCCTGTTGAAGGAAAAAAACAGGTATAGGCATTTCCTGTTAAGTTAACAATTGCAGAAGAAACCAGCTCCAAAAAAGGGCAAAATGGCATTCCCCCTCGCATGAGAACACACATATCAGCAGCAAAGTCATGACCCCAACGCAGAGGAAGGCAACGATCTTCATCCCCATGACCACCAGAGGACTGACGAAGACCCCCTAGCAACAGGCCTCGCAGTCGTAAGAAGACACCAGGATGTGCCACTAAACCCGGAACTACTAGGCTATAAATCGAGACTCTGGCGGGCTTAGGTGTGTGCCGTTGGCGGAGCAGGAGACTCCCCGGCCACCCAGAGCTGTTTTACTTATCGCTGCTTGCTGAATTGCTCAAATAAATAGAAATTCGATCTACCTTACCCACGATGTGTTGGGGATGATTTCTACCAAAACTAATTTATAACACAGTCAAGTTTGGTTCACGGTACGAGATTTAAAGGATGCCTTTTCTGCCTGCCTGTGGCAACTGAAAGCCAGAAACTCTTTGCCTTTGAATGGGAAAATCCTAATAGAGGAGGGAAAACAGCTTACTTGGACAGTGTTACCACAGGGGTTCAAGAATAGCCCCACCATATTTGGGAAACAACTAGCCTGTGATCTTGAAGCTTGAAGGACCCCTTCGGGAAAAGGAGACACTGCTGCAATATGCAAATGATAGCCACTAAAGAAGAAAAAGAATGTGTACAATGGACTATTAGTTTGCTGATTTTTTTCGGCACTAATACTGTGAACCCAGCCTCTTTCCTTAGTAACAGAGTTTCCAGATTACCCATTCATGATTGCATCAAGACCATGGACAAGGTATACTCCAGATGACCAGACTTAAAGGATACACCCCTAGAAGATGCGGAGGATTGGTATATAGATGGCAGCAGCTTCGTCTGCCAGGGACTTCGCCTCACAGGATATGCGGTAACAAACATCAGCCCAAAAAGTGGAAATCATCGCCTTGATAAGAGTTCTTGAGCTGGCAAACATTTGGACAGATTTGAAATATGCCTTTTGTGTAATGCATGCACACAGGGCAATTTGGAAGGAGAGAGGACTTTTATCTTACTGAAGTAACTCCAAGCGGTATACCTGCCTACTAAAGTTACATCAAGCAGGGGATACTGATATTGAAAGGGGAAATAGATTGGCTGATGCAGGAGCCAAGGGGGTGGCAGAACAGGCATCTGAGAGTCAAATTTTGGCACTAGTACCAGGAACAGAAAACCAGGCATTAACAAAAGCTTTAGAAAATGAAGTAGAATATTCTAAGATGTAAACGGAAACTGTTACCTACAGGTTTAACGTAAATAAATTATGGGAGAATTGTGATATTAAATTGAATGGTAATTGGAGAACATAATAAAGCATGCTGGGGAGCTGAAAAGTAAACCACAGACAGGAATCAAGTTCCAAACAGTGGTAAATTAATTTTTTTCAAACTCCCAAGAAAAGGGGGTATCAGTATTTATTGGTATTAACTGACACCTTTTCAGGATGGCCAGAAGCATTCCCTACCAAAACAGCCAGGGCTCGGGAGGTAACTAAGATATTAACTCGTTTTGGAGTTCCAGCAATTATATCCTCTGACAGGGAACCACACTTTATCTCCAAAGTGGTACAACAAATTAGCCACCATTTAGGTATAGACTGGCAACTTCATACCCTATATCGCCCTCAGTCGAGTGGCCAATTAGAAAAAAAATGAACCACTTAATCAAACAGCAAATTGTGAAGCTGGGACAAGACGCAAATTTGGTCTGGCCTCAGTCTCTTCCTTTAGCCCTTTTGTGTATACGAAGGGCAAAGGAAGGGCTAAGCTCCTTTGAAATCTGATATGGACAACCCTATGGAATACAAAGAGGAATATCCATGCAAGATGGGGATGAAATTATGACCTCCTATATGGTGGCCCTAGGTAAACACCTCAATTAAATTGGAAAGCATGTGAGTGGGACTCTGGGTAGAGGGCTAGATGGACCAGTTCACAATATACAACCTGGAGATTGTGTGTATGTAAAGTCTCTTGCAGAGAAGACCTTGGAACCACAGTGGGAAGGACCGTTCCAGGTACTCCTTACCTCTTTCAGGTGCCACCTGGAAGGTTACATTTCTCACAGTCTTAATGGTATCATTGGTCAAGGGAACTGAACAGTGGGTGCACAATACCTATATGAAACTCACCCAGGCAGTGAGTGATAGTTTCAACCTTTCTGACTGTTGTGTGTGCACACTGCTGCCTAGAGGCAACCTAGAATTCCCCGTATGGGGCATACCCAGTATGAATTGGACACTGACCTTTGCGCACCCAAGAAATGGAACATGTCCATTTGGCAAGGATGATTGTGAACATCTAGGGGAGAGATTTGAACTACTCCCACGCGAAAATGTTAACATATACACCAGATGCTTAAGCGATAAAACCCCATGCGTAGGTACAGGTCCACTTAGTTATTTAGCCCAGTAACCTGACAACTGTAGTATGGAAGAACATGTAGGAACTTTTAATCTTACTAAAATTAGAGATTATGGTGTAGGTGTCACAATATGTGCTGATAAAAAGGATACGAACTCAGGATCTCATGGCCTCAATTCTCTCACGCAAATTTGCAAGCTACAAGAAGGGTCCTATTGGCTATGCAGAGATGGGTGTGCTAGAAAAAGCTTACCCTTAAATTAGAAGGGTCATTGTGTTGGAGGCTGTCTTAGCACTCGAGGGGGTATATTCACTGAACCACCTCCGGGAATAATCCGGACCTTATGGAGACAAACATGTACTGTTTCAAATAACCCCTTGTGATGAGACCCATGGGAATCCATAGTTTGTAAGATGGTTGATTCCATCCCTGGGAATAAGTGAATTAGAAAAAGCTGTCATAAATATCTCAGCCACATTAGAAATTATTGAAAATGCCACAGCCGATGCTCTTTCGGCATTACAGTAAGGAATTTCCTCCCTACACAATGTAGTGCTTCAGAATAGGATGGGATTAGATATGCTTTTAGCCAAGGAGGGAGGATTGTGTACAGTCGTAAACCGAACTTGCTGTGTATATGTTAATAAAAACAGATTGAGACTGACCTGGAGAAGATTTGGGAAAAGAATAAAATTTTGCATGCAGTAGCTCAGGATGATACATCCTGGGGATTTACAGACTTGGTAGAAAAATTAACTTCTTGCTTGCCAAACCTAACCTGGCTGAAAAAGTTTATTACAATAATCATGGTCATGGTTTTGTCCATGGTTCTTTGCGTAGTGATCTGATGTACCTTACGGTGTTTTAAGAGTACAGAAAACTCCTACAGTGAGTGGAAAAAGAGCCAACTCAGATGGAAACTGGAGTCTAACAGGTATTTTGAAAGAGTGTTAGATGGGGAAACACTATATTGAACCTAGAAATAGTAAAAGAATTTATTAACTTTTTAGAAAAGGGGTGACTGAGAGAGGGAGTTAGGAGAATCTTATCAAGTAGAGACAGAGTGCTGACAGCATTAAACTAGGATGCTACTTAGTGTCTTTGCTAACTATGGTGCGTTGTGCAAATTAACTAAAGCAAGAAGCCTTGGGCCCCTTACCAAGGTCAGTCTCTTAATAACAGTGTGAACCTGTCTTAAGAAACTGACAGAAACTGGTCCTGTGGGTGGACAAGAGCCAAGGAGCGACTGAGTCTGCGCAAAGACAAGAGGTCAACTAGCGGTGACGAGGAAGAGTCATCAATCTTCATCCCCACGACCCCCGACGACCACCACCAGGAGACACTGCACAAGTGCAGATGGGAGGAGTTTATGGAAATGACACCTTGGAACTAATTTTAATATGAAGCGGGGACAGGTTATGAATATGTGTAGGTGTATTGTGAAGCTTCATGCATATGTAACTCTTTGCTGCATATAACCATGGCAAATTGCTGCGTCAGGTGCGCACGACTTTGGTGGGACTACCCCCCATGCTTCCCAGCGCTGAATAAACATACCTACTTTACAGTCTTATTGATTGTGGAGTCCATTTTCCGCAAGTCACAAGGGAGACCAGCCTGCAGCTGAGGTGAGGTAGCAGCTGCTAACTTTGCAGTTATTGCCTTTCACCAGCAGCTTGAGTCAAGAATTCGCCATGACCAGACCTTGAGTCTGTAGGGCAATTGTGGAGAATAGATGCATTTACTCTGTTATTAAGATTATGGTGCTCATCTCCTATCAATGGAAAGGGGAGATCCTTTTGTTTTCATTCAGGAGAATGTTCTACACTTCATATAGAATTAGTATAAGTAAAACACAGAAATATTTGCAATACTTTTTAATGCATAGCAATGGTGGGACAAATTGACTGTTACATTCAGTGAAATATATCTAAACATTCATAAAGCTCTGGGGCACTTTAACTCCACAGACTGCAGCATGGCTGTATATCCTGCCCATCGCATTCAACATCTGTGTCTGCGTGTGCTAGCCGTTTCCCCAGCCCTTTGTCTCTCTTTTCTTGATGCTGCTGCTGCTATGGGGAAAAACAGAGAGAAAGAACAACAGGATATTGTCTGGTTCTGGGCTGTGTGCCAACAGTGACAAAATGTTTTCTCCTCGGTTTTGGGATTCTTGTTGGCTTTTATTAGTCTTGGGCGAGCCTGAGCACGTTAAGATGTTTTTTAAATTACTGTGGAAACCTTGAGTCTCCAGGAGGAAGGTGGTGTCATGTGCCCTTGTGCGGACATTCCTGTTCTGGAGTATGACACCCTGACTCATGCAGAGGAAAAGAAGAGCCCAGTTGCAGACCACAACAGGAAGACATTTAGCGCTGCTCTTTGCCAGGATGACACCTGCAGGGCTGCTCAGGAGTGGAAGTGAGCCAAGGACTGGATGGGTAGTGCTGAGAAAACTGCATTGCTGTACAAATCTCACGCCAAACCAGAGCATCATTTTGGCTTCCATTCTCCTTTTCTGACACTTGTAGGTAAGCATGAAGTGCACTGCCAGATAGACTTCTGCAGCAAGTTACCAAGCAAAGGAATCATCCTGGGGTGCGGATTCACACCAAAGTGGTCTAGTTTAGCTGTCAGGATTATAATCAAGGAATATCAGCTGCAAATATGCTGGGGTTGCCAAGGCACGAGCTGGCTGCTTGCCAGTGCTTGAATGAGGAGGTGGCACCTGGCAGGACACCTGAAGTCGCAGGTGACATGCAGGTACATGCTGCTGAGGCTGAAGGCTGCGGGGTACAGCAAGAGGAGAGCAGGCGTACGGCCACTATTTTGGGATGGGGATGTTCCCATGTCTAATTTGACTCTGGTAAACTCATTTCACCCCCCAGTAATTCTGCTTTCAAAATAGGTTATTAGGGTACAGTGACACACTTTGTGATTTTTAAGAAAATCTTAGCTTTGATAATCTTCTTAACATGCAATAAACCCAAATAGTCTGCAACTTCTGTGAAATGTGGGCAAAAGCTTTCATTTCTGCGTGTTCTTGCGGTTGTGGGGACCACTGTCCCTTCTTTGCTGCACCCATACAAGGCACCAATGCTGATAAAGGCCTTTGTGAGAGGATGAAGTGGGGTTAAAAATGATAATTTTGCCAGCTAGTGAGTTGTATTAAAACCACACAGGATAAAATGGAAGTTTTCATTTCTGCAATAATGTATCATATAGAACACCTAAAGCTAGGACACAAATGTCGCAAACACTTTGAAAGATAAATGGCAGAAATTAAAAAAATCTGCTTGAAGTGTGAAAAGTGACAAAGTGAAATAAAATTACAAAGGTTTAAGAAATTGATGTGCTAATTACGTAGCTGTGGGACTACATAAGTAAGAAATGCCTGCGATAGGGGGAGTTTATGCAGTTTGTGAAGACTTTGGTATTGATTTAGAAAGGCTGAATTTATGGTGTTGCAACTTCTGTTAAGGTATAAGCTTTTTAAAGAACTTCTTAATAAATTGGCCTGTTATTACATTGTTTTAGTGTTCTAAGATGTGAAAAAGCTTATATGAAAGGCTACTAAAGGTGCCTGAGGGGATATTTCTTAAAAAAAATAAAAATAAAAAAAGTCACTAAGACTACACTGTTGGGTTTTATCATAGCTTTAGGACATGTATAGTCTGTGAGTTTCCTGTTTGTGATTCTGATTTGGGATTGCTGTGTTAATAGTTCTCTGTGTTCTGGGAAGGTCTGGGCTCTGTCTGATGAACTGGTTCTGTTGCCGATATAAAAAGCTCTTTTTTTCTGGTTTAATGGCTTTTTGGAGTTGTAGAGTTCTCTTTACTTTGAACTTCTCTGTGTCTGTGAAGAGCAACTATGTAAGACATAAGAATACTTTGTTTTGCAAATATTTGTGAAGCTTAGGCGTTCAATCTGTTGTGCTTCTAAGCTGTTCTTTCTGGAAATACTAAATAGTTGAGAAGCTTTGGCCAGCTCTAGTTACAACAGGGTCATTGACTGTTAAACAAGACTTAGTTTAGTTCTTGTTTTGCTTTAATTACACTTCTTTACAGAAACTAGAATATATTCTACTTTCTGCCTGGGAATAAATGTGCATGCTTCTTCATGGTGTTTTCTGATGTGAACATACTGATTTTTAAATTGATACTGCTGCTCTGTGTAGGTATGTCTAAAACAGTTGTCTTACAGACTTGTTTCAGTCTTGTTGAAATGTCTGTTGCTCAATAACTGTTATCAAAATTTTAGATATTTTAGTATAAATTAAATAATTTCTTTCTAGGTATACTTGTCAGATGCTTTCTGTGATCTTTCTCTGTGAATCTGCTCAAGCAATTCCTTCCTAAATTCACTTGAGGAACCTCATCTTGGTCCTTGTACTGCTTTAACTCCCAGAGAAATAATTAAGTAACAAGATTGTATAACCTACTGAAAACATATAATGACTGAATTCCTGGTTTGTTTTAGCTGGTGCAATGGTGAACAACCCCAGCTGGTAGGTAGATGCACAACTACCATCTTTTATCACATTTGTAATTTTATCTTTTGGTTATAATATAAAACACTTTTACTATCACGTTGTTTTGATTAAATTGGACTAAGTAATGGAAAAGCTAAGAATGGATGTGTTATGCTGTGTTTAAGCTTTATATGTTTTTTTGCCAGAAACTTTGCCTGTATGATTGTTTGCAGTTCTCAGACCCTGTATGTAGGGGACTGACTTTTCCAAAATTCAAGAAAGCTTTTGCTAAAAATCAAGTAGCAGTAATAAAGGTGATTTTGACCCTCCCATAGTGTGACCAGCGTGAAGCTTCAGCCTTATGGTGCAATTGCC
This sequence comes from Anser cygnoides, assembly GCF_040182565.1. Classification (NCBI taxonomy): domain Eukaryota; kingdom Metazoa; phylum Chordata; class Aves; order Anseriformes; family Anatidae; genus Anser; species Anser cygnoides. The sequence continues at coordinate 531,701 of NC_089885.1, read as the reverse complement.
TAAAGTAACTAGGAAAATAAAACTAATATTCACATTTTAAAGAAAATGTACAGCATTGAAGAGGCTTTCAGGGTAGGGTGTAGCTGCATTACCTGAGCGTTCCCTAGGCTTCCAATCTTAGATGCTACTGCACTGGCGGAACCTGGTGTGCTGACTCTGAGGAACAGTACAGAGCATAGAGTGGAGTGGAGACACCACGGCTAGGCTCTGTGATCAGGTGGGGACTCGATTGTTCATGTGCACACCGAGACTGATATGCTGCACTTTTTGCTACCCTGAGCCAACGACCTGTCATGTTTTGACAAATGCTGTACTCTAGTGTAATTTTGCTCATTATAATGTCATTATAATACCAAAACACACCTCCATCCCAAAAGCTACCCACCTCCAAGGTGCAACCACCCCTCACTGAGCACGCGCTCTGAATTTCTCGGAACCTATACCTTTAAACAGAGACGGGAAAACTTTTCACCAATCATAACTAAGATACGCTTGACTAGAGTCACTCAAGCTCCACCTAAAAGATAGGAAATAATATAAATTGGCCTAAGAGAGACGACATGTCAGGGAAGATACCATCATTAGGGAAGATACCATCGTTAGGGAAGATACAACCATCAGGGAAGGTACCATCACGAGGGAATCCTGAGGACCTCCTGACCCCTGGGATCAGTTGACGGGCTGAGCCTCTCTTCCCCCCCCCATTGGGATGCCTTTGGGTGAGATTTGAACACTTGGTTATACTGTGTGTCTCCACGGAAACTTAGAAATCTCTAGAGTCTTTGTGCCTTTTAATGTGTTAATTTCCAGGCTGCACACCTGTGTATTTCATGCATGCTAGCTTGCATTTGCAGACAGTAAATTATCACCAGCAATCCAAAGAACCTGTGTACCTGTTGCTGTAATAAATTGCACTTAACTGCATTGTTCCTAGCCGTGATAGTTCTCACTGAATGCGACTAGAGTAAGGGCGGTTATACGTTATTGGTGAATCCGTGACAGTGGTAGTTCAGTGCTCTGAATCTGATCAGACCCATATTGGTTAATGCGTTATTGGTGAATCTGTGACTGTGATAGTTCAGTACCCTGAATCCGACCGGACCCGTAAAGGTTAATTGGCTACACCCCTTAACGCGACAAGCCTGGTTGCCACAGGGAGTCACTGGGGGGTCAGAACTGGCTGTCTTTTTTCTTTGTTTGCCACTCCTTGTTTCCGTCTGAAAGCTGCCTCATATTTTCTGAGTAGAAACATACCTTCCTTCTTATAGAAGAGGTGTCAGAGACTGTACCGGAACATGATAGGGGAGCCAATGAACTTTTTCCACAATGCTCATGTTGGGACAAGAGAGATGAGTAGAAACTCTTCATCAGTAAGTACGCACTCTTGGATAAGCAGGAATCTCGGCTCAGTAGCCTGTAGAGCCACTAAATACTAAAATACTAGGTAATATCATGGAAGGAAAAAACATCTGTCTTCATGTTCACCCAAACCCCCCAGAATAGCTTCAGAACAGAATTGCCCCTTGGTCTGTAAGCATAAAATACTGTAGAAGATATGTTCCACAAGACAGTCTGACTTCCCCAGTGTCTCTACATGTGAAGAGAACCTTTTGGGATAATGATTCTGTGGGTGGAAGCACTTGATACTAGGTCCAGATTTCGCATCACCCAAAATCAAAGTTGTGTCAAGGTGAGAGATGTAAGAATAGTTGGACTTCGGACAGCAATACCCATTTCATACACTGACTTAACACAGAACTTCCAGGTTGTTGGTTTTTTTTTAGTTGTTATTTCTCCCCATTGCTGTTGGGACCTAGCACTGTCTGCTTCTTCAAACTTATGCTTTCAGAAATTGCTCTGACAACCAGACTTTGTAAGATGAATGTTCTAACTCACTCTACCCCTTCTTCTTCTAGACTGCATCGATTCAGGACCACATAAAGTCTAAAGGTGGTTACACAAACGGCACTTCTGCAACTGCTGAGCTGTAGGAAATGGAAAAAATTCTGACATTTGCCCTGTCTTAAGAAGATCTCCTGGGCTGTGCTTTCATCTTCTCTAAAGCCTCTTTATCATGAAGTAGAGAGAGTACTTGAATTATAATAGGTCAGTGTGAGCTTTTGCGTTCTTTGCACAATGGCTTCTGAAGGAGTTACTGGAAATTACCCTTAAAATGGTCTGTCGCAGTAGTGTTGTAGCAGCAACAGTAATTTGTCACTGGATGATTTCCGGGCTGTTCCAAAAACCTCAAAGTTTTCTTGTAGGATGGGATTGTAAGCTGGCATGAATTGTCTGGGGTTTTGGTCTCTCTCTTCCCCTCAAGAAACAAGATTGATTTTTAATTGGAAGATAACATATTTGCACTTCCTATGTGGGCTAAATTGAATTTCTAAGTAGGATCTTAGCCTATAACATTTGACCTAATTTTTGGATGGCTTACAATTAAGGTGTTAATTTACTGAGCTATACTTTAGTATTTTTCTCCATGACTTTCAATAGCGAACCAACTCTAATGTGATGTAGCTAGCTGAGTCTGCAAAACCCAGTGAAACTTCTGTCTTGCTGTGGTAACGCTTTTGTAGCTAAAAAGGCAGGTTTTACAGACCTGCCCACTCCCAAATGAGGCTTAGAAAAACAAGCATTTCTCTCAGTTACTGGCCTGCCTCCCCTCTGTATGTGCACTAGTATAACTGACAGGTATTAATACAACAAAACCAATGATATCAGGTATCAGTTAATTTGAAGTGGTGCTACAACATGCTCAAAACTTTATGCTAATTTTGCATGAATACTATGGAATTTTAAGCTAAATATATTTAAGATCTCTCTGTATTACCTATCTGTAATGATAAATGCACAGAACTGGAAGGGGTATCTCTTGCTTCTGTCTCCTTAATTTCAAAACCATTTTCTTAGATGAACTGAAGTCTTTCTTATATATGATTTTAAATGATATGGGTTAAATATAGTATGGTTTAAATGATAGAGCCAGGAGAATATTAAATGGAAACTGTCTCTTAGAGTTCCAGCACTTCAAAAATATGGATATTTAGCCATACCCAAACTACAGTTTCTATCTTATATCACTGAATAGAAAAAATAATAAGAACTGACAAAACTGCTGAACTAGAGATTTTCCTTTTATCACATCACTGACAACTGTTCTCTGACTTAAAATTATGAATGACTGCCAGTGCAGAAACTTTTTAAGTTTGCTGTCATGGGACTAACTAAATACAATTGTTAAAATTACTGTCAAATCAGCACCAGTTATACCCCAAGTCAGTGCAACTCTCCCTTTCTTGCTCTAGGCATAAGATCATCCATTAAACTTTTTTCATTAAAAATAAGAAACCAAAAGATTTGTCTGCTAGATTTTTGGAAGGCAGATTTTTAACTTCTATGATACCTCATGGCTTATGATACTTTTCAAATTGGCTTTGCTTAAGTCTTAGGCTGCCTGTTCTGAGTATATTAGGTAACTTAAAACATGAAAGGTAGATTTCTGTATGCATTATAAAAAGAAACATTTTCCCCATGCTTCCTTCCCATATTTCATCTTTAAGGGCCAAAGAGGAAGAGAATGCTACTTTCTGTAATAGTCAACAGCTGATCATCGCATTCAGCAACCACATCAAAGAGAAAATCTAATGTCCCATGTCTTTCTAGATCCTTGCTTTTGATTTAAATACATGCCATATTTTAATACCTTTTAAAATTAGCACATTAACTGTAAACTTAGCTTTTTAAACACTTTCATATTTTTGTCTTCTAACTTCAGACTTATTCCAGCAACCTAGTTAGGATGCAGAGTTCAAAGAAGTTAAATTCTGTATACTGTTGAGGAAGCATAAAGTGGCCAAATTATTCTTTAAAAATACATTCTAATTCATCTGCTATTAAGTTGAATTCATGTGTTCATTAGTCCATACCTGCCCAGAAAAAATAAACATAGGACAGCAGTGATGAAGAAAATGGGTTATATTTTTCTTAACACTACAAGAAAAGCTAGAGAGTTAGTATTTCCTGAAGACTCATTCAGTATATTTAAGAATAGAGTGGTGTATGCATGACTACAAATAAAGAAGTTGGGGATCATGATAGTTCTTCTTCCTATAAATAAATCAACAGAGATAATTCTGTTATTCAGCTTATTTGTAGAAAAATCCTACTCCTTATTCTGTAAACCAAACAGCATTACCTAGTGTAAAAACACAGTATACAGACTATACAGTATTATCTAGGACTACACTAAAATTAACCAAGTAGTCATGTTATTAAAAAAAAAGAAAAACATGTTATTGCATTACGTGCCACTTTTTTAAATGTAAACAAGCATAAAAGCATGTCTCAGGTATTTTCTTTGTATAATTAGAAGCCTTATTTAGCTCTGGTCTGTCATGTAACTCAGTATAAACCTATCTCGGTTATAATAAATCTGTTGAACAAGGCACTTGCACTCTTTTCATGTTGTCCAAACCTTGATATTTTTCTCTGCACTAAAGATGGGTTGGTCAGGTGGATGAATCAGCATGGTTTGAAACTTTATTGTGCAAAATCACATTTGTCCACTAGAGAGCACAATTTTCCATCAAGTCTCTGTCAACTGCTCTATACAGGTTGTTACTTCAGCGTGGGGTGGTTTTTTGTTATCGGGGCTTCTTGTTTATTTTATTCCAGTCAAGTTGAAAACAGCAAATGACACCAAAGGGTCAAACCTCTTAATATACCTTGTAGGCTGTGACAACCTTACACCAACAACGCAATGTGGCAATGAAATATTAACTGCTGTGACTTGATGGAATTTTTATGTTACCTTTTCGTAGTCAAAAATAAAGTAGCTTACAAGTGGTATAGGATTAAGTCTTTTATATGTAGTCTGCCAGAGTCTCATCACTGTATCTGTTTGCCTTTTTTTTTTTTTTTTTTTAAAGGTAAAGGGGTGTGGGGGGGTGGGTGGTGGGGGAGTAGCTGTTATTTTAAGCACTGTCCGTCTTACCTTGTGATGTCCCTGGTAGGCTTTACCGACTATTCCATACTTTTGCTTAAACCTGTAGTCAGTATTGAGAAAATGTATTTTGATTTTTCACAACCTAATATGTCCTTTTATCTCCTGGAATGGCTTTGTAAAGAATATGTAGTGTCATGCTATGTTCCAAGTTATCCTGTAATATGGCAACTTGGGACTCAAGCATGTAGGGCTAGTTCCTTGTATGGTCTCGCCATAGTTGGACTACCACTTGCTTCTGTAAATTCCACTCTGTATAAACAATAATTGTTTGAGATTAATAAATACTCTTAAACTTATTGTACCAGCAAGAATAAGCATAATTTAATAGTGCTAAATTCCATGGAGGAATGGTTATGAAATTTATTACAAGTTACTAAATATGGTAATGTTAGAGGAAAAAAATAATCAAAGCTGCCGTTTAGAGGTGATTGCTTGGGTGTTCTTGATTGTCTTTGGATGTAATTTGCTATCATCGCTGCGACAAATGATGAGCAACCCTTGACCCCCGAGCCACCAACCTGGACCCAATGCCAGAGCCCCTGCCTCAAACCAGACCCTGGAGACTGGGACCTCTCACTCTGGACCTGACTCTGGAGCCCCCGACCCAGACCCAACCCCAGAGCCCCGGACCTGGTTCCGACCCTGAGCCCCAGACCTGGACCCATGCCCGAGCCCAGGACCCTTGACCCCAGAGTTTGCCCTGACCCCGAGCCCTGACCCCAAGCCCCGACTCTGAGCCCCTGACCCTAGAACTGACCCCAGACTTTTGACCCCGGAGTCTCCACTCCAGAGCTAACTATGAGCCCCAAACATGAGTCCTGGACAATGGAGCTGACCCCGGAGCTGACCCAGGACCCAGATCTAACCCCAAGCCCCATCCCTGAGTGCCAACCCCAAGCCCCACCCCAGACCTGACCCCGGATCCCCCACCCTGGAACTGACCCTGAGCCCTGGACCCAAACCCAACCCAAAGACCTGGACTGAGAGCTGACCCCTGGATCTGACCCCGAGCTCCAGCCTTGAGCCTGAGGCCCAGACCCGAGATCCAGACCCGCACCCGGACCAGATACTGAGCCTGAGCCCTGGACCCGGACCCGAGCCCCAGTCCTGAGCCTGCGACCGTGGAACTGACCATGAGCCCCAACCCCAAGCCCCGACCTGAAGTCCTGACTCCGAGCCCCCAACCCCGAGACCCCAAACCCGGAGCTGACCCCGACCTTGGAGCTGACCCTGAGCCCTTGAACCTGGAGCTAACCCTGAGCCCCAAACCTGAGCCCCAAACCCCAACCCCGTACCCATGACCCCGGACCCTTGACCATGGAACCATGACCTTGGAACCCCCAACCCAGACCAACGCCGGACCCTGGAGCCGAGCCCCGGAACCGGACCCAACCACAACGCCCAACCCTGAACCCCAACACCTAGCCCCAACCCTGGACTCTTGACCACAGAGCCCCCAACTCCAGAGCTAAATCTGAGCCTCGGACCCAAGCCTCAGACCCCATAGCTAACCCCAAGCCCCGACTCCATAACTGACCCGGAGCCCCACCTGGGACCTGTCCTTGAGCCCTGGACCCGGACCTGACCCAAGGACCCAGAACTGACCCCGAGCCCCTGACACGGAGCTGACCCTGAGCACCAACCCCGTGCCCCAGCCCCAAGCCCCTGTCCAGAGCCCCAGCCCCGAGCCCCAACGCTGGACACTTGACCCTGGACCCTCGACCCCAAAGCTGACCACAAGTCCCGGACCTGGAGCTGAGCCCGAGCCTCAGACCAAGCCGGAGCTGACCCAGACCGCCAAAATGGACTTCAGACCTAGACCCAGAGCTAATCCTGAGTCCCAACCCCAAGCCCAATCCCAGACCCTTGAGCCTGGAGCCCCCGACACCCAGAATGGACCCCAGACCCAGAGCTAACGCTGATTCCCAACACCAAGCACAAACCCCAAGCCTGAGCCCCGTACACTTCACCTGGGACCATCGAACCCGGACCCTTCACCCTGGCCCCCCGACCCTGTAGTCCCCACCCTGGAGCTGACACCAAGACCTGACCCAGCAGCTGACCCTGAGCCCTGGCCCAGGAGCTGACCCCAAGCCCCTGACCCCAAAGCTGAGCCCGAGCCCCCGACCCCAGAACAGACGCTAGACCCAGAGCCCCGAAGCCAGACCCCAACCCCGAGCCCTTGACCATGAGTTACCGACCCCGGAGCTGACCGCGACCCCAGAGATAACCCCGACCCGCGACCCCCGGAACAGAACCTGGAGCCGGAGATAACCCTGAGCCCCAACCCCAGACCCTCGATCCCAGACCCTCGACCCATTACCCTGTACGCTGAGCCACAACCTCAAGACACAAGCCCCAGCCCCGAGCCTCAAACCCAAGCCCAAGCCCTGGACCTGACCCTGAGGCAGGGACCTGAGCCCCAGACCCTGGAGCTGACTCTGAGTTCTGACCAAGGAGCTGACCCCAAGCCTCCAACACTGGGAACAGGCCCTGGACCCAGAGCCCTGACTGCGAGCCCCGACTTCGATCCCTGACCCCGAGTCCCTGAACCCAGAGCTGACCCTGTCCTGGAGCTAACCCCGAGACCCAAACCTGAGCCTCAACCCCAAGCCCCAACCCCGCACCCTTGACCCCAAACTCTTGACCCCGGAAACACAAACCCAGAGCCCCCGACCCGGACCTGACCCTGGAGCCCCCTCCCCCGACCCCCAGAACTGGGCTCGACCCCGAGGCCCAACCCTGAGCACCAACCCCAGACTCTCGACCACAGAGCCCTGACCCTGAACCCACGACCCCAGACCCGTGACCCCCGAGCCACTGACTCAGACCCAATGCCAAAGCCCCCACCCCAGACCAGACCCCAGAGCCCCAGACATGGATTCGACCCCGAGCCCCATACCCGGACCTGTGCCCGAGCCCAGGACCCTCGACCCCGGAGTTTGCCCTGAGCCCCGAACCCCAGCCCCTGACCCCGAGCCCCGAGTACAAGCCCCCGACCCCAGAGCTGACCCCAGACTGTCGACCCCAGCGTCCCCACTCCTGAACTGACCCCAAGACCTGGACCCAGAGCTGACCCCCCATCCCAGACACAGATCAGACCCCGAGCCTTGGACTCGAGCTCGAGCCCAAGGCCCAGACCCAGACCCGAGATCCAGACCTGCACTCGGACCAGATCCTGAGCCTGAGCTCTGGACCTGGACCTGAGCCCCGATCCTGAGCCCGCAACCGTGGAACTGACCCCGAGCCCCAACCCTAAGCCCCCACCCAAAGACCTGATGCCAAGCCTCCAACCCCGAGACCCCCAATCCTGGAGCTGACCCCAGACCCAGAGCTAAACCTGAGCCCCAAACAAGAGCCCCAAACCTGAGCCCCAAACCCGAACCCCAACCGCATACCCTTGGCCCTGGACCCTTGACCGTGGAAACATGACCCCAGAACCCCTAACCCAGACCAACGCCGGACCCTGGAGCTGAGCCCCGGAACTGGACCCGACCACGACGCCCAACCCTGAACCCCAATACCGAGCTCCAATCCCGGACTTATGACCACAGAGCCCCCAACTCTGGAGCTAAATCTGAGCCTCAGACCCGAGCCCCAGACCCCATAGCTAATCCCGATCCCCGACTCCATATCTGACCTGGAGCCCCAACCCAGAGCTGACCCCAAGCTCCAAACCCGGAGCTGACCCCAAGCCCCAACTCTAAGCTCCAACCCTGAGATCCAAACCTGAGCCCCAACCACGAGCCTCAACTCTGAGCCCCAAACCCAGACCCTCAACACCAGACCTTTGAACCGGGAACCCCCACCCTGAACCCGACCCTAGAGACTGCACCCCAGACCTGACCCCGAACCCCAGACCCAGACCTGACCCAAGGACCCAGACCCGGAGCCGACCCTGAGCCCTGACCTGGAGCTGACCCCAAGCACCAACCCCATGCCCCAACCCCGAGCCTCAGTCCAGAGCCCCAGTCCTGAGCCCCAGCCCCAAACCCCAGCCCCGCACCCTCGACCCCGGACCCTCGACCCTGAAGCTGACCACAAGCCTCGGACATGGAGCTGAGCCCGAGCCTCAGACCAAGCCAGAGCTGACACATACCCCCAAAACAGACCTCAGACCTGGACATGAGTCCCAACCCTGAGCCCAACCCGGACCCTTGAGCCCTGAGCCCCCACCCCAAGCTGACCCTGACTCTGAGCCCTGACTCCGAGCCCTAACCCCGAGCCCCCAACCCCAGAGCTGACCCCAGACCCAGAGCTAACCCCGAGCCCCAACCCTGAGCCCCAACCCCGGACACTCAACCCCAAACCCTTGACCCTGGAAACACAACCCCAGAGCCCCCAGCCTGGACCCGACCCCGGAGCCCCCGACCCCAACCCCTAGAACCAGGCTTGACGCCGAGGCCCAACCCTGAGTATCATCCCTGAGCCCCAACCTCGGACTCTCAACCACAGAGCCCTGATCCGGAACCCTCGACCCCAGACCCCCAACCCCGGAGCCCCCACCCTGGACCCTTGACCCCAGAACCTTGATCCCAAGCCCTTGACCCCAGACCTGTGACCCCCGAGCCACTGACCCAGACCCAATGCCAGAGCCCCCGCCCCAGACCAGACCCTGGAGACCCCACCCCAGATCCAACCCCAGAGCCCCCGACCCAGACCAGACCCCAAAGCCCCAGACACGGATTTGACCCCAAGCCCCAGACCCGGACCTGTGCCCAGACCTGCTCCCCACACCTGTTCTGCAGATCTGGCCCCAGAGCTGGTCCCCAGATCTGGTCACAAGATCTGGTCCCCAGACCTGATCCCCAGATTGAGTCCCCAGACCTGTTCCCAACACCTGGTGCCCAGACCTGGTCCCCATATAGTCCTCAGAGCTGGGCCCAGGTCTGGTCCCCAGAACTTGTCCCCAGGGCTTGTCCTGAGACCTGGTCCCTAGACCTGTTCCCCCGATCTCATCCCCAGATCTAATCCCCAGATCTAGTCCCCACATCTGGTCCCCAGCTCTTGTCCCCACATCTGGTCCCCAGACCTGGTTCCAAGACCTCTTCCCCACACCTGGTTCCCAGAACTTGTCCCCACATTTGGTGCCCAGACCTGGTTCCTAGAGCTGGTCCCCAGACCTGATCCCAAGACCTATTCCCCAAACCTGGTTCCCAGAACTTATCCCCACATTTGGTGCCCAGACCTGGTCCCCAGAGCTGGTCACAAGACCTGGTCCTCAGATCGAGTCCCCAGATCTGGTCCCCAGACCTGGTCCACAAACCTCGTTCCCTGATCTGGTCCCCAAATCTCGTCCCGAAGTCTAGTCCTCACACCTGGTCCCCAGACCTGGTCCCTGGACCTGGTTCCCAGACATGGTCCCCAGACTGGCTCCCCAGAGCTGGGCCCCAGATCAGCTCCCCAGACCTGTTAACCTGATCTGGTCCCCAGATCTGGTTCCCAGATCTGGTCCCCACACCTTGTCCCCAGATATGCTCCCAACATCTGGTCCCCAGACCTGATCCCAAGACCTGGTCCCCAGACCTGGTCCTCAGATCTGGTCCCCAGATCTGCTCCCCAGATCTGCTCCCCAGACCTGATGCCAAGACCTATTCCCCACACTTGGTCCCCAGACCTTGTCCCAAGATTTGACCCCCCACATTTGGTCCACAGATTTAGTGCCCACACCTTGTACCCAGATTTGGACCCCACACCTGGTCGCCAGATCTGGTCCACAGATGTTTTCCCCAGATCTAGTCTCCCAGATCTGATCCAAAGAACTGGTCCACAGACCAAGTCCCCAGATCTGGTCCCCAGACTTACTCTGCAGAGTTGTTCCCCAGAGCGGGTCCCCAGACTTGCTACTCAGAGTTTGTGCCCAGGGCTGGTCCCCAAACCAGGTCCCCAGATCCGGTCCCCGGACCTGCTCCCCAGATCAGCTACCCAGACCTTCTCCCCACACCTGTTCCGCAGTTCTCGTCCCCAGAGCTGGTCCCCAGATCTGGTCACAAGACCTGGTCCCCAGACGTGCTCCCCAGATCGAGTCCCCAGTCCTGTTCCCCACACCTGGTCCCCAGACCTGGTCCCTGGACCTGGTCCCCTGACATGGTCCCCAGAGCTGGGCCCCATATCAGGTAGCCAGACCTGCTCCCCAGACCGGCTCCCCAGAGCTGATCCCCAGACGTGGTCCACAGAACTTGTTCCCAGACCTGGTCCCCAGACCTGCCCCCAAGACCTGCTCCCTACAACTTCTCCTCACACCTGTTCCACAGATCTGGTCCCAAGACCTTGTGTCCAGAGCTGGTCCCCAGACATGATCCCCAGACCTTGTCCCCAGATCCCTCTGCAAACCTGGTCTCCTGACCTGGTCCCCATACCTGCTCCCCACACCTGCTCCCCTGACCTGCTCCCCAGACCTGGTCCCCAGACATGCTCTGCAGAACTACTCCCCAGACCTGATGCCTACACCCGGTCTCCAGATCTGGCCCGCAGATATTTTCCCCAGACCTGGTCCCACAGATCTGATCCAAAGAACTTTTCTTTGATCGGGTCCGCAGAACTGGTCCCCTGAGCTGGTCCCAAGACCTGGTCCCCAGGCCTGCTCCCCACAACAGTTCTGCAGATCTGCTCCCCAGAGTTAGTCCCCAGATCTGGTCACAAGAACTGGTACCCAGACCTGCTCCCCAGACGGGCTAACCTGACCTTCTACCCAGAGCTAGTCCCCAGACGTAGTCAGCAGAACTGGTCCCCAGGACCTGCTCCCTACACCTGCTCCTCACAGCTGTTCCGCAGGTCTGGTCCCCAGACCTGGTCCCCAGGGTTGGTGCCCAGGGCTGCTCCCCAGACCTGCTCCCCAGACGTGCTCTGCAGAACTGATCCCCAGGCCTGGTCCCCAGACCTGCTCTGAAAGACCTGATCCCTACACCTACTCCTTACACCTGTTCTGCAGATCTGGTCCCCAGACCTGCTACCAACACCTGCTCCTCAGACCTGGTCCCAAGACCTGCTCCCCTGGGCTAGTCCCCATGGCTGGTTCCCAGACCTAGTCCCCAGGGCTGGTCCCCAGATCTGGTCCCCAGATCTGGTCCCCAGGATTTTTTTTGCCAGGAACATGATTCGACAGAGCTGTCAACTGTTTCTTTAGCTTTGAGGATGCTGAAATGGTCCCTGGCTTGAAAAGAACTGCTTCCCAGCCTGTCTCTAAAAATAGTTGCTTAGGGCTAAAATCTGAGTTTCCTTTCTGTTATGTGAATGTCCAGAGAGACTCATCCTCCCTTCTCAGTTGACTTTGGTGCTGCCTAGTCTTAAGATTTTCAGTACTCAGTCGTGTAGCCCAGACTCTCGTATTTTGAGAGGGATTGCACTCCCCTTACATAATACGGGAATCTCATTTTTATGTCTCAAGGGTGAATGGTGTAAGGCACTTACAAATCATTGCAGATTGAGGTTGTTGTCAATTGCCATGTAAATTAAGGCCATGCAAGTACCTTCTACTGTTTCATCTTCCCTTTCATTTGTTGTCTGGTTACTATTCAATATTACATATTGGGTGAAATGTCCTAAAAAGACATTACTTTTTAATTTTAACAACTTTTGTTTTTTCTTTCTCTAGGTCTGCCAGCAGCTGACAAGGTAGAAAGATGTGCTTTTCTCGTTCATTCTTGTGAAGTCAGAGGCAGTGCCGATTTAAACTGTGACGGAGGCTCTGCAATGGTGCAAGTCTATCCTACTACTTCAAATCCAGTGATGCAACCTGAGTTTACATTAATTAACTTTCAAGGATTCAAGCAATTTAAAGCTTTTGGACAATGACAATTATTTGAAAACATTCCTACAGGTTTATTTTCTTCATTTACATTTGGTTGCTATCTCCAACTCATTTAAAGCAGTCAGGACTGGTTTGCTTCTCTCTTTGGAAATTTGCACTAGGAACCAGTGTTAGAACCAGAATTCTGATCTAAGAGTATGATGAAAAATGTTGCACTCCAAGTTGGAAATTGGAGAGGAAAATCTTCATGTATACGTAAGAATTGTGCTCATACTGCTGATGACACTTTTTCTTACACCTTAACAGATGCTTACACTTTTTAACTTTCTACCTGAGAAGCAACAGGTAGTTTCTACATTTCCCTTGGGGATAGTGTACTCTTCTGTATTTTGCTTCTATACAAACAGTTCAGAATTTTAAAGTCATGTTGTCATACAACCAAACAACCTTGCACAGCATTCCATGTTCCCCCCAGATAGACCAAGCCCTGAATGCAAGACCAGATAAGTAAATAATATCAACGTATAAAACTAACTTGTAAACACATTACTTTTTGGCAGGCTTTTTGGCACTTTGTGGGTCTTAACTGTACTTCAGTGAGAAGAATGTCTTCTGGTGTGAACTGAAATTATACCTCTATGCCAAAATTCCTAATTTTTATTTATTTGTTGTTTTTTTTTTGGAGTGGGGGGGAGAGGGGCAGAATTCCTTGTGGACACGTGAAGGAGTTGCAAAATAATAATAAAATTGAGGTGAAGGAAAAGTTCCTTCTCTGTTGTTGTTGTTTTTTTTTCTTTCCCATACAGTCTTAGAATGAAGGTCTGGCCTTTGGCCTTTTCTGGCCTTTGGCAGATTGTAAGCATGCCGAAACACTTCACATTAAGTAGATCATATTTATCTGAAATGAAAATATCATACCTATAGTCTGCTGCAGGCTGAAAAGTAGCCTATGCCTCAGGTACTGTTTTAGGGCTTTGCTTTTGTTCTTACATCCTTGTAAGACTTCAAAAGGTAAATAAAATTATCCTATTAAGAAGAAACACCATCCAGAAGAAACTTCAGTTGTGAGGGCCTTAATTCTCGCTGAAACCGAAGGCGGTTATAGAATCATAGAATAGCCTGAGTTGGAATGGTCCCGTAAGGATCATCGAGTCCAACTCATGACACCACACAGGTCTACCCCAAAATTCAGACGATGTGACTAAGTGCACCCCCCCCCCCCCCGCCCCGGTGACCCCCAACGGGCCCCCGGGCACCCCGGAGGACCCACCCCGGTGACCCCCGGCGGGCACCCGGGGGCCCAGGAGGTGACCCCTGGGTTTTCCTCAGGGTTGGGGTCAGAGGGGAAGGGGCTTTTCCTCAGGGTTGGGGCCGGAGGGGAATAGGATTTTTCCTCAGCATTGTGGCTTTTCCCCAGGGTTGGGGTCGGAGGGGAAGGGGCTTTTCCTCAGGGTTGGGGCCAAGGGGAAGGGGATTCACCTCAGGGTTTGGGGCCGGGGTGGAAGGGCCTTTACCTCAGGGTTTCGGCCGGGTGGCAGGGGCTTTTCCTCAAGGTTTGGGCATTTCCTAAGGGTTGCGGCTGGAGCGGAAGCGGTTTTTCCTCAGGAGTGGGGCCGGAGGGGAAGGGGCTTTGCCTCAGGGTTGAGGATTTTGCTTAGGGTTGGGGAAGGAGGAGAAGGGGCTTATCCTCCAGTTGGGGTCAGAGGGGAAGGGTCTTTTCTTACGGGTTGGGGCTTCTCTTTAGGGCTGGGGCCTGAGGGGAAGGGGCTTTTCCTCAGGGTTGGGGCTGGAGGGGAAGGGGCTTTTCCACAGGCTTGGGGCTGGAGGGGAAGGGGCTTTTCATAAGGGTTGTGGCCTGAGGGGAAGGGGCTTTTCCTCAGGGTTGGGGCTCGACTGGAAGGGGCTTTCCATAAGGGTTGCGGCCTGAGGGAAAGGGGCTTTTCCTCAGGGGTGGGGCTGGAGGGGAAGGGGCTTTTCCTCAGGGTTGGGGTCAGAGGGGAAGGGGCTTTTCCTCACAGTTGGGGCTGGAGGGGATGGGGCTTTGCTTTATAGTTGGGGCCGGAGGGGATGGGTCTTTTCCTTAGAGCTGGGGCATTTCCTCAGGGTTGTGGCCATAGGGCAAGGGGCTTTTCCTAAGGTTTTGGCCTTTTGCTCAGGGTTAGGGCCGGAGCGGAAGAGGTTTTTTCTCTTGGTTGGGGCCGGAGGGGAAGGGGCTTTTCCTCAGCATTGGTGCCAAGGGGAAGGGGATTTACTTCATGGTTGGGGTCGGAGGGCGTGGCAGGGGCTTTTCCTCAGGCTTGGGGCCTGAGAGGAAGGGGATTTTCATCAGGGCTGGGGACAGAGGGGATGGAGCTTTTCCTCAGCATTGGCGCCAAGGGGAAGGGGATTTACTTCACAGTTGGGGCCAAAGGGGAAGGGGCTTTTCCTGAGGGTTGGCGCCAAAGGGGAAGGTTCTTTTCCTCAGGATTGGGGCAGGAGGGGAAGTGGCTTTTCGTCAGGTTTGGGGCCGGAGGGGAAGGGGCTTTTCCACAGGGTTGTGGCTTTTCCTGAGGGTTACGGCCAGAGGGATGGGCTTTTCCGCAAGTTTGGGGTCTCTCCTTAAGGTTGGGGCCGGACAGGAAGGGGCTTTTCCTCAGGATTGGTGCTTTCCCACATGGTTGGGGCTAGAGGGGAAGAGGCTTTTCCTCAGGGTTCGGGCTGGAGGGGAAGGTGATTTTCCTCAGGGCTGGGGCCGGAGGGGAAGGGGCTTTTCCTCAGGGTTGGGGCTGCAGGGGAAGGGGCTTTTTCTCAGGGTTGGGGCTCGACTGGAAGGGGCTTTTCATAAGGGTTGTGGCCTGAGGGAAAGGGACTTTTCCTTAGGGGTGGGGCTGGAGGGGAAGGGGCTTTTCCTCAGGGTTGGGGTCAGAGGGGAAGGGGATTTTCCTCATGGTTGGGGTCGGACTAGATGCGGGTTTTCCACAGGGTTGGGTCCGGAGCGGAATAAGATATTTTCTCAGCGATGGGGCTTTTCCTCAGGGTTCGGGCCAGAGGGGATGGGCCTTTGCTCTATAGGTGGAGCCAGAAGGGATGGGTCTTTTCCTCAGAGATGGGGCTTTTCCTCAGGGTTGTGGCTGTAGGGGAAGGAGCTTTTCCCAAAAAGTTTGGGCCTTTTCCTCAGGGTTGGGGCCGGACGGGAAGGGGTTTTTTCTCATGGTTGGGGCCAGAGGGGAAGGGGCTTTTCCTCCGGTTTGGGGACGGATTGGCAGGGGCTTTTCCTCAGGCTTCGGGCCTGAGGGGAAGGGGCTTCTCCTCAGGGTTGGGGTCAGAAGGGAAGGGGCTTTTCCTCAGGGTTGGGGCCGGAGGAGAAGGGTCTTTTCCTCAGAGCTGGGGCTTTTCCTCAGGGTTGAGGCCGTAGGGGAAGGGCTTTTCCTCAGGGTTGGGGCCAGAGGGGAAGGGTGTTTTCCTCAGGTTTGGGTCCACAGGGGAATAGGATTTTTCCTGAGCGTTGTGGCTTTTCCTCAGGGTTGGGGCCGGAGGGGAAGGGGCTTTTCTTCCAGGTTGGGGCTGGAAGGGAATAGGATTTTGCCTCAGGATTGGGACTTTTCCTCATGGTTGGGGCTGGAGGGGGAGGAGCTTTTCCTCAGGGTTGGACTTTTCCACAGTGTTTGGGTCGGAGGAGAAGGGGCTTTTCCTCAGGGTTTGAGTCAGAGGGGAAGGGGCTTTTCCTCAGGGTTTGAGTCAGAGGGGAAGGGGCTTTTTCTGAAGGGTTGTAGCTGGAGGGGATGGGTAATCCTTTATATTTGGGGCCTGAGGGGAAGGAGCTTTTCCACATACTTGGGGCTGGAGTGGAAGGGCTTTTCCTCCGACTGGCGGTCACCGGGGTGGCTCCTCGGGGGCGCCCTGGAGCCCGCCGGGGGTCACCGGGGCGGGTCCTCTGGGGCGCCTGGTGGCCCCGCCAGGGGTCAGCGAGGTGGGTCCTCCGGGGTGCCCGGGGCCCCGTCGGGGGTCGCCGGGGTGGGTCCTCTGGGGCGCCCGGGGGGCTGCCGTGGCTTGCCGGGGTGGGTCCTGCGAGGCGCCCGGGAGCTCGCTGAGGGTCGCTGGGGTTGGTCCTCCGGGGCTCCCATGGGCCCGCCAGAGTTTGCCGGGATAGGCCCTCTGGGGCGCCCGGGGGCCCGCCGGGGGTCACGGGGGGCGGTCCTGCGGGGCGAACGGGGGCCTGCCGGGGGTAGCCGGGATAGGCCCTCCGGGGCGCCCGGGGGCCTGCTGGGGGTCACCGGGCTGGGTCCTGTGGGGCGCCCAGGAGCTCGCTGAGGGTCGCCGGGGGGGGTCCTCCGGGGCACCTGGTGGCCCCGCCGGGGGTCAGCGAGGTGGGTCCTCTGGGGTGCCCGGGGCCCCGTCGGGGGTCGCTGGGGTGGGTCCTCTGGGGTGCCCGGGGGGCTGCCGGGGGTTACCAGGGTGGGTCTTCCAGGGCGCCTGGGGGCCCACCGAGGGTCACCGCAGTGGGTCCTCCGGGGCGCCCAGGGGCCTGCCGGGGGTCACTGGGGTCAGTCCTCCGGGGTACCCTGGTGTCTGCCGTCAGTCACCGGGGTAGGTCCTCCGGGGTGCCAGGGGGCCTGCCAGGGGTCATGGGGGTGGGTCCTGCGGGGCGCCCGGGGGCCCATTGGGGATCACCTGGCTGGATCCTCCGGGGCGCCCGGGGGCTAGCCTAGGGTCACTGTGTTGGGTCGTCTGGGGCGCCTGGGGGCCCACTGGGGGTCACGGGAACAGGTCTTCCAGGGCACCCGGGGGCTTGCTGGGGGTCGCCGGGGTGGGTCCTTCGGGGCGCCCGGTGGCCCGCCGAGGGTCGCCTGGATGGGTCCTCCAGGTCTCCCGGGGGCCCGCTGGCGGTCACAGGGGTGGGTCCTCCGGGGCGCCCGGGGGCCAGCCGGGGGTCTATGGGGTGGGTCCTCCGGGGCGCCCAGGGGCCCGCCGGGGGTCGCCGGGGTGGGTCCTCCGCGGTGCCCATAGGCTTGCTGGGTGTCACCGGGGTTGGTGTTCCGGGGCGCCCGGGGTTCTGTCATGTGTTGCCGGGGTGTGTCCTGCGGGGCGCTCGGAGTCCAGCCAGGGGTCACTGGGGTGGGTCCTCCGGCACGCCCGGGGGCCCGCTGTGGGTCGCTGGGGTGGGTCGTCCGGGGCGCCCGAGGGCCCGCCGGGGGTAACCGTGGTGGGTCCTGCGGGGTGCCTGTAGGCGTGCCGGGTGTCACCGGGGTAGGTCCTCCGGGGCGCCCAGGGTCCCGCCGGGGTTCGCCGGGCTGGGTCCTGCGGGGTGCCCGGGAGCTCGCTGAGGGTTGCCGGGGTGGGTCCTCCGGGGTGCCCAGGGGTCCGCCGGGGGTCGCCGGGGTGGGTACTCCGGGGCCGCTCGGCGGGCCTGCCGGGGGTCGCCGGGGTGGGTCCTGGGAGGCGCCTGGGGGCCCGCCAGGGGCCCCCTTTAAATATTTTCAAAGCTGAAGTAAAAGCCTGGGGATTGTTGCTTCTAGAAACACCCCAGTTCTCTTGTCTGCACTCTGCATGGTGTTGAGCTGAAAACCAGATGGAAAAAAAAATGACATACCTGCTGCTTGTCCTGCCCTGTCTACTTTGTTGTTTTTTGCCCCTCCCCTTTCCCAGGTGATTGGGTTTGGGTGCTGGGCGGGGCCAAATGGTACATGAGCCCCAGTCATTGTGCCTGGGCTGCTCTTAGGGGTAAGTGCTTTGTTTTTCCTTCTGTCAGTTGCAGGGTTCTTTGGGTGGGTTGGAGTCTATGGACTGATGCGTACCAGTCTCTACTTGGAAATGCACATCTCTTTGAGGTAAGGGCTAGAAGGATCTGTTAGAGGAAAGCAATCTATATAGTAGGAGGAGGTGCCTTTATTGCATGCAGCTCTTCTTCAGGTGAGTAATTGTTAGAGCGTGTTTACGGATAGGGTGGTAATGTTAGCTTGTGTGTTCTAGGTCCCTTAGGATTTTGACAGATTGATTGGGGCTTCCTGTGAGTCTTGGCCTGTATGTCAAATATTATCCAAGTTCCAGCTGTGGCGGTAAAGTGATGGAGCAGGGTTTAGGAGAACTGGATCATGGAAGCTCCCTGTGCAAGCATGTATCTGAAAAGAGCAGCAGGAGGCAGGTAAGGTGTAGTCTTTTCCAGGGTTAGGGGCAGCTTGTTATATTTCTGGAGCTTTTGCCTGTGGTTTGGCTGGCTGTGGAGTCTTTAGACCTTGCAGCCTTCCAGATGTTAAGTGCTTGGAATTCACGTCCTAGAGGTATGTTTTAGGAGGGGTTGCTGGCTAACTTGTGTTTGGGAAATGGTGGGGTATGGTTCCTTATTTGGGCGTTCTATTTTAATCTCTAGATATATCAAGGCATTTGCGTAACTGTCCAGAGGATTCACAAAGAGCCTCAGTATGCATGGCAAGGGCCTTGACTGCATAAGGGCAGTATGAGGAAGAGGCTGAGCAGGGTCACCTTCCTCATCTGTAGAGGATAAGTCTGTGATTACCCTTGCAGGGGCTGCTGTGCATTCCTGGCCTTTTGGCCTTTGTGGACCTGAGGGTGGTTTTTTTCTGGCTCTGGTCTCTGTGCTTGAGACCTCTGCAAGGAGCTGTACTGTTTGCGTGTCCATCATGGGCGTGGCCTTCTCTCTTTGTTTCTTGTAGGCCTTGTCATGGGCATGGACTAAGCTGGAAACTTGAAAGAGGCACGAGGTTGAGTGGATGGCAGTGTGGGCCTTGAGTTGGTGGGTGGATTGTTAGTCTGTTTGGCCTGTTGGGCAGGCTTTGCAAGCACTTGTGACAGCATTGTGCATCTCCTGCCATGTTCCTGAGGGGCATCAGCGGGTCCAGTTCCTGAAATGCTGACCCATCAGCATAGCCTTTTGGTTTTCAGATAGCCTACTCAAGTGTGTGATTTTCCCTGTGAGTGATGTTATTTCATGGAATTGGTTTTTTTCTTTTGGCGTGTCATCTGTGATGCACCTAGATTTTTCTTCCTATGCAGAAAGAAAGCTTTAATGCCAGCTGAAGAAGATCAGTTACTTGCTTGGTTGTATGGTCCTCTCAATATTCAAAGCTGAAGCAAAAGCTTGGGGATTGCTGATTCTAGGAACACCCCAGTTCTCTTGTCTGCACTCTGCATGGTGTTGAGCTGAAAACCAGATGGAAAATAAAAAAAGAAAACCACAGCTGCTGCTTGTCCTGCTCTGTCTACTTTGTTGTTTTTTGCCCCTCCCCTTTCCCAGGTGATTGGGTTTGGGTGCTGGGTGGGGCCAAATGGTATATGAGCCCCAGGCAAGGCCTGAGGGGGAGCTCATTGTGCCTGGGCTGCTCTTAGGGGTAAGTGCTTTGTTTTTCCTTCTGTCAGTTGCAGGGTTCTTTGGGTGGGTTGGAGTCTATGGACTGATGCGTACCAGTCTCTACTTGGAAATGCACATCTCTTTGAATCACAGAATCATCTAGGTTGGAAGAGACCTCCAAGATCATCTAGTCCAACCTCTGTCCTAACACTAACAAGACCTCCTCTAAACCATATCACTAAGGGCTACATCTAAACGTCTTTTAAAGACCTCCAGGGATGGTGACTCAACCACCTCCCTGGGCAGTCCGTTCCAATGCCTAACAACCATTTCAGTAAAGAAGTTCTTCCTAACATCCAACCTAAAACTCCCCTGGCACAACTTTAGCCCATTCCCCCTCGTCCTGTCACCAGGCATGTGGGAGAATAGACCAACCCCCACCTCTCTACAGCCTCCTTTAAGGTACCTATAGAGAACAATGAGGTCACCCCTGAGCCTCCTCTTCTCCAGGCTGAACAACCCCAGCTCCCTCAGCCGCTCCTTGTAAGACTTGTTCTCCAGACTCCTCACCAGCTTCGTTGCCCTTCTCTGAACTCTCTTGAGCACCTCCATGTCCTCCTTGTAGCGAGGGGCCCAAAACTGAACACAGTACTTGAGGTGCGGCCTCACCAGAGCCGAGTACAGGGGCACAATCACCTCCCTAGACCTGCTGGCCACACTGCTTCTTATGCAAGCCAGGATGCTGTTGGCCTTCTTGGCCACCTGGGCACACTGCTGGCTCACATTCAGCTGCCTATCAACCAGTACTCCCAGGTCCTTCTATCCCCGGCAGCTTTCCAGCCACTCATCTCCCAGCCTGTAGCGCTGCTTGGGGTTGTTGCGCCCCAGATGCAGGACCTGGCACTTGGCCTTGTTGAACTTCATACAGTTGACCTCAGCCCATCGGTCCAGCCTATCCAGATCCTCCTGCAGAGCCTTTCTTCCCTCGAGCAGATCGACACACACACCTAACTTGGTGTCATCTGCAAACTTACTGAGGGTGCACTCGATCCCCTCATCCAGGTCATCGATAAAGATATTAAAGAGGACTGGCCCCAGCACTGAGCCCTGGGGGACTCCACTAGTGACCGGCCTCCAACTGGATTTGGCTCCATTCACCACAACTCTTTGGGCCCGGCCATCCAGCCAGTTTTTAACCCAACAAAGCGTACGCCAGTCCAAGCCACGAGCGGCCAGTTTCTTGAGGAGAATGCTGTGGGAAACGGTGTCAAAAGCCTTACTGAAGTCAAGGTAGATCACATCCACAGCCTTCCCCTCATCCACCAAGCGCATCACTTGGTCATAGAAGGAGATCAGGTTCAGATTTTTCTCACTATGCACAAAGAAAAGTTTAAGCCAATGCCAGCTGAAAAAGATCAGTTTTTTGCTTGGTCATATTGTTAGCGTTCATGAAGACACATAATCCACAAAGTGATTATATGAAGGTGCTTTATTAGGCGCCGGAAGTTAGGGGCATGCCTGCCCAAATCTAACTTCGTCTGATTTGTTCTCTTAGTTCTCTTTTATCTCCTAAGATACTACATATGCATTAGGTTTCACAACTCATCTATGCATATTCATTTCCTAGCTCCGCCTAGCCTCGCTTCGTATGCTAATTATCTTATCAGTCCTTCTGCACTTGCGTATTACTCTCTGGTGGTCGTCCGGGTGGTCGTCAGGATGAAGTACGATGTCTTCATCAGAGTTGAACTTTTTAACCTTTCCTTTTCACGCATGCTCTCTGAGCCCTTGGTCTCAGTCCAAACCGCAAGGTTGGTTTGACCCAGTTCCCAGAGTCCAAGAAGCCCCAGTTATCTAGATGTCTTGCAAATTGAGCATTCTTTTAATCCTCCTTACTCCTCATCATGAATTGGGGCATTCTCATGTTACCCTTGCACATAGTTTTTGTATCTTCCAAGCGCAGCCTCGGAACAGTACATCGCAAATGTAACATACTAAACAATATTGTATTATTTCTTCTTCTATTACTAACATTTCCCCCCTTTGAAAGCATTTCACTCCTTTCGAGGAGGGCAAATGCTTTCACTAACTAACTAAAATATTTTACACTCAGTGCTCACCAATAATATAATCATGGAAAATTACATCATTAAGAATCAAGGAAATTACAAAGATTAGGATTGTCACAACATTTCATAAGTCCACCACTTCTGCTTTATGTTACGTTCACCCTTCTGGTTGGGTTCACTTGATCTGAAACTGATCTTGTCTATTCGGTTTTCATTCAATTTCACTTCCTGGGTTCCTCAGATTCTTTCTCTGAAATCCAAAGTTGTTAGATGCCGGTGGAGGATATTGAGGATGTGGTTCCATTTGCTGAGCAATAGTTTGCATCACTGTCCGGTTCCAGGTTGTCTTCCTTAGAATCAGACTTTTCAGCATTATAAATGTTAACCAAATTAGTACCCCTACAATCACCAATATAATTATTGTCTCCAGTAAGGACTTAACCCAATTACTAATATTCCATCCACTAAAAATTTTATCCAACCAGCTTGTTGTCATATCTTTCTCTTCCTGTTCTGCATCTTGTTCCACTCAAGCCAGTTGTTCTATGACATGTTCTACATCAATAGTCACATTTGAAATGTGGATGCAGCAATGATCAATATGATCTTTTAGAAATCCACATACTCCATGTTCCTTTAATAACAGTGTATCTAATGCCAATCGATTTTGTAGCACCATTTTAGTTGTAGATTGTAGTTGGATATTAAGGTCTCTAAAGCCTTCTTTCGTGGCTCTCGTGCCTACTCACTTGTCCTGTAAGTTTATAAATCATTTCCCTATTTCGATAAGTAGCTACCTGTGCAAATAGAGATTCTAACGCCCAACTGAATTTTACTCCATCCGAGGGTTCATGCCATATATCTTCATCTGCCCCTTCTTCTAAACTTCTTTTTGCCCTACTAATTTGTAGGGTTTCCAACTTTCCCTTAAAAGGAGACTTTTTCCATATTGGACGCAGTGTGGGGAGGGAGTCCTAGAGTTATTTCTTTTACTTCCCCATCTATCGGCGGGTGTGTAGTCCAAGTTCCATTACTGGCTGCCCATACAAATTGTCCTGGACTTTTTATGGTACTATAGCTACAATCCACTGCGACTTGACCAGCCTGGCTATTTCTTTCCGAATTGTACTTAATTCCTCGGCAAGCACATCCTGCCCTAAGAGCTATCAATACCGGAAGTAAGTGCTTGATATCTTCATTATTACTGTCGCAAGTATATTTCTTCTCACAAGTCCACCAAGCTACCTTTGTTGACTCTTGTCTACCACTACTGTCAACCCGGCTTACTGTATAAAACTGATCAGTTCCATTCTGCTTCCCCTGCCATTTAATACACCATGATGTATTCCCTCCATACTGGAATTTCTGCAATAAACTTACTGTCCAATCACTATCCCACCCTTTCATTCCTTTTGGCTTATTTTTCTCTTGACATTCCCAAACAATCTTTTCTCTAACTCCTTCTACTACACGTAGTTCGTCGTAATAACACTGTCCCACATTCTTAAATCTGCCTATTGTTATGCAATGGTAGTTCTTCTTTTCACATTCAGACCTTGATGTTGGGGGGCTCAGTTTCCTATAGTATTGTGTAACATTTATCCTCTCTAGAACTTTCACTTCTTTACATTGAATTGTTTCATTTCCTTTTACTTGGGGCAGTGGGGAGGTTATTATACCCCACTCAAGCGGGTCCCCCGTTGCTTTTGGGATGGGCAAACAAGCAGTAATTCTATCAGTTCCTTTCATTATGGCAAAATCTTTAATCAATCCTACCAGTAAATTCTCTGATGGTTGCCTGTGTGGGATCTGTACCACTTGTGTCCATGGCACCTGGCCCTCTCTTTTTCTTCTAGATCCTTTCCAGTGGGCTACCAATATTCCTTTATCCAATTTCGGATATACCAATATTTCTCTTATCCCGTAATCTGTGCTATTTTCATGTGTTACCATGCACCGGTAGTTTCCTTTGTTGACTTTAGTAACACTAAACAGGGTTCAGGTGGTAGCTCCTCTCAGTTGTTGGCCCAATTCTATGGTTTTACTTACGTATGCCTTCCCCTTCCATCCAGCCTTCAGTCCTGTATTGTCCCTGGTTGTGTCTACGTATATTTCCTGGCTCTGTCTGGAGTCACTTGTTTTTTCCCAGACCACCTGTAGAGAGCTAATTGTTATTGGTTTATCGCTGTGCATTCCACATTCCAAAGTAACATTTTCTCCTCTGAATATTTCCTCTTTCTTATATTTTTCTGGTATTTCTAGGAACCCAATTACAAGGTATTTACACAAAACAATTACTGTTATCGTTACTGTTGTTAAGAACCCCAACA
This sequence comes from Anser cygnoides, assembly GCF_040182565.1. NCBI lineage: Eukaryota > Metazoa > Chordata > Aves > Anseriformes > Anatidae > Anser > Anser cygnoides. Next base: position 507,256 of record NC_089885.1, on the reverse strand, counting down.
TTGTATGGTTATACGCGCTTCATCTGTAGTTTTGTATCTCCGATTGCTCGCACTGACCAAAATTCGGGAACCTTTTTCACCCGAGTATAATGAATCCAAGCATCCACCCCTTCTACCTTTAAAAGTAGTCAATAATACTTGATAAGGTCCAGCCCACCGTTCTCTCAGGGGTTCTTCATTCCAGTTTTTAATGTACACTTGGTCACCTGGCTGAATGTCGTGGACAGGATTTTCCAGTGCCAACGGTCGGTTCCACACCAGAACACTTCGAAGTTGAGCTAAAGTTTTACCAAGAGACAATACATAATTATAAACATCCTGGTTCCCTGTTATATGCATATTAGGATTTGGTTCTGGGGATTCATAAGGCTTTCCATACGTAATCTCGTATGGGCTTACTGACATTCCACTCCTTGGCTTTATCCTTATTCTCAGTAAAGCTATAGGCAAAGCTTGTGGCCATTGTATTTTGGCTTCCTGGCAGATTTTACTGATCTGTCCCTTTAGAGTTTGGTTCATCCTTTCTACCTGTCCACTAGATTGGGGTCTCCATGCAGTATGTAAATTCCAAGAAATTCCTAATAGCCGACTTACGTCTTTAACCACAGATGAAACAAAGCGCGGCCCCCTATCCGAGGATATTCCTAATGGTACCCCAAACCTCGGAATGGTTTTCCATTATGTAACCATTTTACTGTCTCTTTAGCTTGATTGGTGCGACAGGGAAGGGCTTCTGGCCATCTGAAAAAGGTGTCAACCCCTACTAACAAATACCTACATCCCCTAGTCCTAGGTAACTCTACAAAATCAACTTGCCAGTAATCTCCTGGTTCTATTCCTACTCTAACTCTTCCCATTTCAGCATGTTTTCTTGCTACTGGATTATTTTTCAGACAAATCTCACACTTTGACATTACTGATTTTGCCATTGTTAACATATGTGTAGAGATAATGCTACGTTTTAAAATGTTACCATTGCCTCTGCACCCCAGTGACACTCATTATGTCTTGTCTGAAGTATTTCTCGCATCACCAAGGGGGGTATTACTACCTGGCCCATAGCAGTTACATACCGTCCATCAGAGTTCTTTCGGGCCTTTAGGAGATTTGCTAATTTCTCATCCTCTGGTGAATATCTTGGTTCCTTGGGAAGATTAAGACGAGTGGGGCCTACCTTGAGTGGTACCAAAGCCATTACATTCCACACCTCCCGAGCAATTTGTCGAGCTGCTCGATCTGCCAGCCGATTCCCTTCTGATATTTTCAAGGTTCCTCCTTGATGAGCTTTACAGTGCATAATAGCCACTTGTTTTGGTTTTTGCACCGCATTTATCAAATTTAACACCTCCTCTTGATACCTTATATTGGCTCCTTGTGAGGACAACAGCCCTCTTTCTTTCCATAATGCTCCATGAACATGGACTACTCCAAAAGCATACTTTGAATCTGTCCAAATATTTACCATCTTCCCTTTACTCAGTTCCAGTGCTCGAGGTAGGGCTATCAGTTCCGCTCGCTGTGCTGATGTTTCAGGTGGTAAAGGTTTTGCTTCGATCACTGTCTTCAGGGTTGTTACTGCATACCCTGCATATCGTGTTCCATTCTCCGCAAAACTACTACCATCAGTAAAAAGTTCCCAGTCATACCTTTCAAGGGGTACATCCTTCAAATCCTCACGGCTCGCATGGGTATGTTCAATTATTTCCACACAATTGTGTTCCAACGGTCCTTCTTCTGGAACAGTTCCTAGAAAGACTGCTGAATTTAACAGGTTAGTTGTTTTCAAGGTTACGTCATCTTGTTCAGTTAGTATTGCCTGATATTTCATCATTCGGCTGGGTGATAACCAGTGGCCCCCCTTTTGTTCTAAAACAGTTGTTACCATATGTGGTACAAAAACTTCAATATGTTTTCCCATTTGAAGGCAAATAATTTTCTACTATCTTTATCAAGAGGTATGCAAAAGAAGGCATCCTTTAAATCTATCACAGTAAACCATTTATATATCTCTCTCACAGATGTTAACAATGTGTAAGGATTAGCCACTACCGGGTGAATGTCCTTTGTTATTTCATTTATTGCTCTAAGATCTTGTACCAATCTATACTCACCATTCGGCTTCCTTACTGGAAAAATTGGAGTATTGTATTCCGATTTACATTCTTCCAGAATCTGATGTTTGAGAAATTTGTCAATAATTTTCACTGTCCCCTGCCTAGCTTCTATCTTAAGTGGATATTGTTTGATTCAAACAGGTTTGGCTCCTTCCTTTAATTCCACCTTTACCGGTTGTGCCAGTTTCGACTTCCCTGGTACATCTGTTTCCCATACTGTTGGTATAACTGCATTTTCTACTTCTCTTGGAATATTAACAAAGGGTTTATCTTTGATCATTAGGATTTGTCCTACTTTGGACTCAGGTACCTTCATTATTAATTCTCCATCCTCAAAGGTTATTGTTGCATCTAATTTAGCTAATAGATCCCGTCCCAAGAGTGGAATCGGGCATTCTGGTACATACAAAAATTCATGGGTTAGTTCCTTACCCCCAAAACGCAAATCAAGGGGTTGTAAGAATGGCCGTTCCTCCTCCTTCCCTGTGGCTCCAATTATTGTAGTTGTCTTAGTTCCCAATCGTCCTTTTAAACTATTTAACACTGAATATGTTGCTCCTATTACATTTACAGACTAATTAACACAGAGAAAGAAGCTCCTGTAACCAACAACAACAAAAATTCAAGCCTCTCTCTTCGTTTCCTAGCTTTATTTCAACTAGTGGACCTGCTAGGGTAGATGCCCCAGGTCCCTGTCATTTCTGACTGTTGTAAGTTTATCCTGCAGCCTAAGACAAATTCTTTCTGATATCAGGGGCCGATTGCCCTAGAAAGAGGCTAGCCAATTGCCTCTGTTTGTTTTCTGAAGCCAGGTCCAAATTTTCTGTCTTTTTTTTTTTTTTTTTTCCATTGCATTTCAAAGTTGGTCCAAAAATTCAAAAATTCCATAGGGTTTTCTTTTGGACCTTGTTGGAACAGATTCTCAATTCCCAATTTAACCAGATTTTGGTATTTACATAATTTCCGGGGTGGTAAGGGTCTCGGGGGGGGGGGGGGGGGGGGGGGGTCGGTCAGGGGAATGCAATGGTTGAAAGTTCCCTGAGCGGTCCCATTGGCAATCTGAGCTTACACAGGAACTCAGGTTGTTTTAAGAGTTAGCTGCTTTTCTGTTTCCGTGACAACTCTCTCCCGGACCCATCACGGTCCCTCCGCCCCAGAGGGCTCACACCGCGATTTTGAGATCTCAGCCTCGGGTTGAGGCGGAACTATTAACATTCCTACATCCTCTTCCCCTGCTCATTCAACTTCAAACAGCTCTGTTAAATACTACATGCCACACAGCCTTTAACACCTTCAACAACCCTTTTAACACTTCCTTTATCTTCCTCCAGCCTGTACTTTTCTAATGCCAACACCAAAGCCTCAGTCAGGGGCCAACTTAATTCCATACCTTTTCCCTCCAAGATGCTGAAACAACATATCAGTATACAACATTTCATCCTATTTTCCTTCTCTCCTCAAAAACAACATTAATTGCAAGACACTGTTATAGTCGATTGATCCATAAAGTGGCCATTTAGTTTATACAGTGGCCACAATTGATTGCAATACTTAGTGGAAATCCTCTTGCTTTCCGCGCCCCCCCCCACTCCCCCTTCCGACAATATCCTTGCAATGTGCCAATATACACCCAAGGAGGCTTTCTTTAAAACGTCTTTGTTTTGGATATTACCCATTTCCTTGATTTCCCATTCCCTTTTATTTATTTATATTAATTACTGTCCCTTGTTTCAATTTCCACGCAAACCTTTTTATTGCAGGTTTTTACTATGTTTTCCTAGTCTTCTCAAATGTCCCAATTCTCTGGGATTAAACACCACATACAAACTTCACTATTTCAGATTATTAATGAGCCCCGTTCCAATCGTAAATCCACAGGACTTCGGAAAAACACCTGAAGCACTCAGCCTTCCGTCTTCTAGACAAACAATACCACCTTTTCCACAAAATTTACATTTCAACAAGGCCGAATTTCAAGCCGAATGCTAATTTTTCTCATGCACTTTGTTAGTAAGCCTACACAAAACAAGGAATCACTCCTGTGTATCCATCAAGACGGGGGTTTAAAAGGTATTGAGGCCTAAATAAATTTGCTCTCCCCCTTCTTACCAAATTCGCAGGGCTCAGGCCCGAACCACCAAAGAAGTGACTCTCCGTTCTACCGCTTTGATAATCAGTCAGCCCCCCTCCCCCGATACTTGGGAAACTGACCAAACACCACCGCAAATATACCGAAACTTTTAAACTGTTACTTAGATAATGCTCCCACCTTCCTCCTTGTCACACTCAAAACATTTAAGAACGAAATAGGATTGCAAGATGCACCGCCGGGCCCGTGTATTGGGCACCACCAATCAACATTTGGATAAAGCAGCACTTCTTTTCGGTCTGTCATGCGCTTCGTTCATCTCCGGCCGCTCCCCTCGCGGAGAATACGGAACCGCGGATCGGAACTCCGCACTCGCTTCGTAGCGATGCTGCGTCTCACTCACAACACAATCACGCAATCACACAGAGAGGCCCCTTGCACTCTCGCTCACAAAATAACATTAATTGTAAGATAGTATTGTACTGTAAGGTTCCGTTTTCTGGCCAACTTTCTTGATCTTCTAGTTCATACTGTGGCCACCAAACATTACAGTAATCAACCAGTTTACCCTTTCGTGACTCCTGCCCGAAACACCCCTCCTTCCAGTGTGCTAGTAAACAGCCCAAAGGGGAGGATCGCGGTACCGAAGCATTACCGCCCAGAATACTTTTAAGTTTTTCCATTATCAGCTATAGCTTTTACCGAACCGAACCAGATGCTGAGCCTGCAGCAAAACCAGACCACTGATGCCGAACCTGCAGCGCTTTCGCGACTGTCTGACGGACGGCGCCTAGGCTTACCACGGGAATTCCCTAGCCCAACCGTGCGTGGCTTTCGCCGCGTCTGACCGGCAGGCTCCCAGACCAGATCGGTACCGATTACCAGAAAGCACCTTTTTCTTACCCTTTCAGAGGTACGTTGTGAGCAGCGGGGGTCGGTCGCGGCCGATGGCTCCCCGAGAAACTCCTCGGTGCCGGCTGGAGCGTGATCAGTTCGCGAGCCGCCTCAGCAGTGCCCACGAGGTCCCACCTGGGTCGCCAAAATGTTAGCGTTCATGAAGACACATAATCCACAAAGTGATTATATGAAGGTGCTTTATTAGGCGCCGGAAGTTAGGGGCATGCCTGCCCAAATCTAACTTCGTCTGATTTGTTCTCTTAGTTCTCTTTTATCTCCTAAGATACTACATATGCATTAGGTTTCACAACTCATCTATGCATATTCATTTCCTAGCTCCGCCTAGCCTCGCTTCGTATGCTAATTATCTTATCAGTCCTTCTGCGCTTGCGTATTACTCTCTGGTGGTCGTCCGGGTGGTCGTCGGGATGAAGTACGATGTCTTCATCAGAGTTGAACTTTTTAACCTTTCCTTTTCACGCATGCTCTCTGAGCCCTTGGTCTCAGTCCAAACCGCAAGGTTGGTTTGACCCAGTTCCCAGAGTCCAAGAAGCCCCAGTTATCTAGATGTCTTGCAAATTGAGCATTCTTTTAATCCTCCCTACTCCTCATCATGAATTGGGGCATTCTCATGTTACCCTTGCACATAGATTTTGTATCTTCCAAGCGCAGCCTCGGAACAGTACATCGCAAATGTAACATACTAAACAATATTGTATTATTTCTTCTTCTATTACTAACAATATTGTCCTCTCAATATTCAAAGCTGAAACAAAAGCCTGGGGATTGTTGCTCCTAGAAACACCCCAGTTCTCTTGTCTGCACTCTGCATGGTGTTGAGCTGAAAACCAGATAGAAAAAAAGAAAAAAGAAAAACAGCTGCTGCTTGTCCTGCTCTGTCTACTTTGTTGTTTTTTGCCCCTCCCCTCTCCCAGGTGATTGGGTTTGGGTGCTGGGTGGGGCCATATGGTATATGAGCCCCAGGCAAGGCCTGAGGGGGAGCTCCTTCTGCCTGGGCTGCTCTTAGGGGTAAGTGCTTTGTTTTTCCTTCTGTCAGTTGCAGGGTTCTTTGGGTGGGTTGGAGTCTATGGACTGATGCGTACCGGTCTCTACTTGGAAATGCACATCTCTTTGAGGTAAGGGCTAGAAGGATCTGTTAGAGGAAAGCAATCTATATAGTAGGAGGAGGTGTCTTTATTGCATGCAGCTCTTCTTCAGGTGAGTAATTGTTAGAGCGTGTTTATGGATAGGGTGGTAATGTTAGCTTGTGTGTTCTAGGTCCCTTAGGATATTCACAGATTGATTGGGGCTTCCTGTGAGTCTTGGCCTGTATGTCAAATATTATCCAAGTTCCAGCTGTGGTGATAAAGTGATGGAGCAGGGTTTAGGAGAACTGGATCATGGAAGCTCCCTGTGCAAGCATGTATCTGCAAAGAGCAGCAGGAAGCAGGTAGGGTGTAGTCTTTTCCAGGGTTGGGGGCAGTTTGTTATATTTCTGGAGCTTTTGCCTGTGGTTTGGCTGGCTGTGGAGTCTTTAGACCTTGCAGCCTTCTAGATGTTAAGTGCTTGGAATTCATGTCCTAGAGGTATGTTTTGGGAGGGGTTGCTGGCTAACTTGTGTTTGGGAAATGGTGGGGGTACGGTTCCTTGACTGCATAAGCGCAGTATTACCTAGAGAGTGAGCAGGCTCACCTTTTCTATTCGTGAAAGATAAGCCTGTGATCGCGGCGCCTTTTGGCGCGGCGCCGCCCGCCCGCCCGGGCACATTTTGGCGCGGCGCCGCCCGCCCGCCATTTTGGCGGGCACATTTTGGCGCGGCGCCGCCCGCCCGCCCGGGCACATTTTGGCGCGGCGCCGCCCGCCGCCCGGGCACATTTTGGCGCGGCGCCGCCCGCCCGCCCGGGCACATTTTGGCGCGGCGCCGCCCGCCCGCCCGGGCACATTTTGGCGCGGCGCCGCCCGCCCGCCCGGGCACATTTTGGCGCGGCGCCGCCCGCCCGCCCGGGCACATTTTGGCGCGGCGCCGCCCGCCCGCCCGGGCACATTTTGGCGCGGCGCCGCCCGCCCGCCCGGGCACATTTTGGCGCGGCGCCGCCCGCCCGCCCGGGCACATTTTGGCGCGGCGCCGCCCGCCCGCCCGGGCACATTTTGGCGCGGCGCCGCCCGCCCGCCCGGGCACATTTTGGCGCGGCGCCGCCCGCCCGCCCGGGCACATTTTGGCGCGGCGCCGCCCGCCCGCCCGGGCACATTTTGGCGCGGCGCCGCCCGCCCGCCCGGGCACATTTTGGCGCGGCGCCGCCCGCCCGCCCGGGCACATTTTGGCGCGGCGCCGCCCGCCCGCCCGGGCACATTTTGGCGCGGCGCCGCCCGCCCGCCCGGGCACATTTTGGCGCGGCGCCGCCCGCCCGCCCGGGCACATTTTGGCGCGGCGCCGCCCGCCCGCCCGGGCACATTTTGGCGCGGCGCCGCCCGCCCGCCCGGGCACATTTTGGCGCGGCGCCGCCCGCCCGCCCGGGCACATTTTGGCGCGGCGCCGCCCGCCCGCCCGGGCACATTTTGGCGCGGCGCCGCCCGCCCGCCCGGGCACATTTTGGCGCGGCGCCGCCCGCCCGCCCGGGCACATTTTGGCGCGGCGCCGCCCGCCCGCCCGGGCACATTTTGGCGCGGCGCCGCCCGCCCGCCCGGGCACATTTTGGCGCGGCGCCGCCCGCCCGCCCGGGCACATTTTGGCGCGGCGCCGCCCGCCCGCCCGGGCACATTTTGGCGCGGCGCCGCCCGCCCGCCCGGGCACATTTTGGCGCGGCGCCGCCCGCCCGCCCGGGCACATTTTGGCGCGGCGCCGCCCGCCCGCCCGGGCACATTTTGGCGCGGCGCCGCCCGCCCGCCCGGGCACATTTTGGCGCGGCGCCGCCCGCCCGCCCGGGCACATTTTGGCGCGGCGCCGCCCGCCCGCCCGGGCACATTTTGGCGCGGCGCCGCCCGCCCGCCCGGGCACATTTTGGCGCGGCGCCGCCCGCCCGCCCGGGCACATTTTGGCGCGGCGCCGCCCGCCCGCCCGGGCACATTTTGGCGCGGCGCCGCCCGCCCGCCCGGGCACATTTTGGCGCGGCGCCGCCCGCCCGCCCGGGCACATTTTGGCGCGGCGCCGCCCGCCCGCCCGGGCACATTTTGGCGCGGCGCCGCCCGCCCGCCCGGGCACATTTTGGCGCGGCGCCGCCCGCCCGCCCGGGCACATTTTGGCGCGGCGCCGCCCGCCCGCCCGGGCACATTTTGGCGCGGCGCCGCCCGCCCGCCCGGGCACATTTTGGCGCGGCGCCGCCCGCCCGCCCGGGCACATTTTGGCGCGGCGCCGCCCGCCCGCCCGGGCACCGCCCGGGCACATTTTGGCGCGGCGCCGCCCGCCCGCCCGGGCACATTTTGGCGCGGCGCCGCCCGCCCGCCCGGGCACATTTTGGCGCGGCGCCGCCCGCCCGCCCGGGCACATTTTGGCGCGGCGCCGCCCGCCCGCCCGGGCACATTTTGGCGCGGCGCCGCCCGCCCGCCCGGGCACATTTTGGCGCGGCGCCGCCCGCCCGCCCGGGCACATTTTGGCGCGGCGCCGCCCGCCCGCCCGGGCACATTTTGGCGCGGCGCCGCCCGCCCGCCCGGGCACATTTTGGCGCGGCGCCGCCCGCCCGCCCGGGCACATTTTGGCGCGGCGCCGCCCGCCCGCCCGGGCACATTTTGGCGCGGCGCCGCCCGCCCGCCCGGGCACATTTTGGCGCGGCGCCGCCCGCCCGCCCGGGCACATTTTGGCGCGGCGCCGCCCGCCCGCCCGGGCACATTTTGGCGCGGCGCCGCCCGCCCGCCCGGGCACATTTTGGCGCGGCGCCGCCCGCCCGCCCGGGCACATTTTGGCGCGGCGCCGCCCGCCCGCCCGGGCACATTTTGGCGCGGCGCCGCCCGCCCGCCCGGGCACATTTTGGCGCGGCGCCGCCCGCCCGCCCGGGCACATTTTGGCGCGGCGCCGCCCGCCCGCCCGGGCACATTTTGGCGCGGCGCCGCCCGCCCGCCCGGGCACATTTTGGCGCGGCGCCGCCCGCCCGCCCGGGCACATTTTGGCGCGGCGCCGCCCGCCCGCCCGGGCACATTTTGGCGCGGCGCCGCCCGCCCGCCCGGGCACATTTTGGCGCGGCGCCGCCCGCCCGCCCGGGCACATTTTGGCGCGGCGCCGCCCGCCCGCCCGGGCACATTTTGGCGCGGCGCCGCCCGCCCGCCCGGGCACATTTTGGCGCGGCGCCGCCCGCCCGCCCGGGCACATTTTGGCGCGGCGCCGCCCGCCCGCCCGGGCACATTTTGGCGCGGCGCCGCCCGCCCGCCCGGGCACATTTTGGCGCGGCGCCGCCCGCCCGCCCGGGCACATTTTGGCGCGGCGCCGCCCGCCCGCCCGGGCACATTTTGGCGCGGCGCCGCCCGCCCGCCCGGGCACATTTTGGCGCGGCGCCGCCCGCCCGCCCGGGCACATTTTGGCGCGGCGCCGCCCGCCCGCCCGGGCACATTTTGGCGCGGCGCCGCCCGCCCGCCCGGGCACATTTTGGCGCGGCGCCGCCCGCCCGCCCGGGCACATTTTGGCGCGGCGCCGCCCGCCCGCCCGGGCACATTTTGGCGCGGCGCCGCCCGCCCGCCCGGGCACATTTTGGCGCGGCGCCGCCCGCCCGCCCGGGCACATTTTGGCGCGGCGCCGCCCGCCCGCCCGGGCACATTTTGGCGCGGCGCCGCCCGCCCGCCCGGGCACATTTTGGCGCGGCGCCGCCCGCCCGCCCGGGCACATTTTGGCGCGGCGCCGCCCGCCCGCCCGGGCACATTTTGGCGCGGCGCCGCCCGCCCGCCCGGGCACATTTTGGCGCGGCGCCGCCCGCCCGCCCGGGCACATTTTGGCGCGGCGCCGCCCGCCCGCCCGGGCACATTTTGGCGCGGCGCCGCCCGCCCGCCCGGGCACATTTTGGCGCGGCGCCGCCCGCCCGCCCGGGCACATTTTGGCGCGGCGCCGCCCGCCCGCCCGGGCACATTTTGGCGCGGCGCCGCCCGCCCGCCCGGGCACATTTTGGCGCGGCGCCGCCCGCCCGCCCGGGCACATTTTGGCGCGGCGCCGCCCGCCCGCCCGGGCACATTTTGGCGCGGCGCCGCCCGCCCGCCCGGGCACATTTTGGCGCGGCGCCGCCCGCCCGCCCGGGCACATTTTGGCGCGGCGCCGCCCGCCCGCACATTTTGGCGCGGCGCCGCCCGCCCGCCCGGGCACATTTTGGCGCGGCGCCGCCCGCCCGCCCGGGCCATTTTGGCGCGGCACATTTTGGCGCGGCGCCGCCCGCCCGCCCGGGCCATTTTGGCGCGGCGCCGCCCCGCCCGGGCACATTTTGCCCGGGCACATTTTGGCGCGGCGCCGCCCGCCCGCCCGGGCACATTTGTCTCAGATGGAGCTAACGAGCAGCTGAGGTAAAGGAGCTGGGATGAGGGAGGTATTGTAGCAGGTACGCTGTGGCTGTGCGGTGCCTCAGGGTGTGCTTTTTCTCTTGTCTCTGCAGGTGCCTAGTGCAGTCTTGGACAGGGAAATCCCCGTGTCACGGAGCAGTGAGGGAAGGTGAGCGTGTTGTCAGCCTGGTCGTCCCTTAACCGAAGTGAAGGGATGTAGTGGGTTTATGTGGCAAGGTTTTGGTAGCAGTGGGCTCTAGGGGTGGCTTCTGTGGGAAGAGCCTAGAAGCTGCCCCACGTTAGGTATGGGCCCCACTGCCGAGCGGAGCCAATAAGTGATGTTGTTTGCGCGTCTGTGAGAGCATATTTAAGAAAGGAAAAAAAAAACCACACGCTGTGCCACGCAGCAGCTGGGAGAGCAAGAGGAGTGAGGAACAGCCTTGCAGGCGCCAAGGTCAGTGAATAAGGAGGGGGAGAGGTACTCCAGGCGCCGGAGCAGAAGTCCCCGGCGGCCTGTGCCGAGGACCATGGTGAAGCAGGCTGAGTGAGAGAGTGATTGTGGTGGAGCTCGGTTGCCCACCCCAGTAAAACTACCACAGGGGAAGACGTTCAAGTGTTTCCCTCTGAGGGTCTGAGGTGAGGCTGTTTGGGCCAGAGGAGCGGTGTGGCAGGTGGTTGCTTGCGAATACAGTGGTCATTTTGTCCTTTAGTATTCCCAGGTGGCATGGGTGATGGTGGCTGGTCCTTTCGAGCTTGGATCTAACTTCCAGGTACAGAGGCAAGTGGACTGCTGTTTTGAAATGATAACATTAAATATGGGGTCACTTCTGTTGTTGAGGGATGGGTGCTAATGGTGGCAGCTGAATGTTTATCTTCTGTGTTTTTCTTTGTTCAGGCGGAAACGCAGTGTGCGATAAAGGATGTCATGAGCCGAGCTGCCTCTGGAGTGACTCTGGTGGGCGATGAAGAGATGTAGCAGTTGCTTTTGGGGTGCGGTTGTCACTGCAGTTATTTTACGACATCAAATAGAGTAAAATTCCAGTTTGCCTTTTTGAGGTGCTGTAAGTGGCTAAAGAGAACAGATGGAAGCATCTGCTCTGTGGGGTAGGTAAGCTGCTGAGGTAAAGGAGGGGATGAGAGTAACTGACCTAAGGGTGCTGTGGCTTTTGCTGCTGTGGTTGCTTTCTCTTCTGTTTCTCAGGTGCCACAGGCAAGGTGGACTGTGATAGTCTTCAGAATAGGAGCAAAGCAGGTCACTTGAATGCTGCCTGGTTCCTGAGAAAGGGGTTGTAGAGGAGAGAAGCTTTCAACATGCAAAGCTGAAGCAAAAGCATAGGCATTGCTGCTTCTAGAAACACCCCGGTTCTCTTGTCTGCACTCTGCATGGTGTTGAGCTAAAATGCAGATGAAAAAAAAAACCACAGCTGCTGCTTTGTCCTGCTCTGTCTACTTTGTTGTTTTTTGCCCCTCCCCTTTCCCAGGTGATTGGGTTTGGGTGCTGGGCAGGGCCAAATGGTATATGAGCCCCAGGCAAGGCATGAGGGAGCTCATTGTGCCTGGGCTGCTCTTAGGGGTAAGTGCTTTGTTTTCCCTTCTGTCAGTTGCAGGGTTCTTTGGGTGAGTTGGAGTCTATGGACTGATGCGTACCGGTCTCTACTTGGAAATGCACATCTCTTTGAGGTAAGGGCTAGAAGGATCTGTTAGAGGAAAGCAATCTATATAGTAGGAGTAGGTGCCTTTATTGCGTGCAGCTCTTGTTCAGGTGAGTAATTGTTAGAGCATGTTTACGGATAGGGTGGTAATGTTAGCTTGTGTGTTCTAGGTCCATTAGGATTTTGACAGATTGATTGGGGCTTCCTATGAGTCTTAGCCTGTATATCAAATATTATCCAAGTTCCAGCTGTGGTGGTATAGTGATGGAGCAGGGTTTAGGAGAACTGGATCATGGAAGCTCCCTGTGCAAGCATGTATCTGAAAAGAGCAGCAGGAGGCAGGTAAGGTGTAGTCTGTTCCAGGGTTAGGGGCAGCTTGTTATATTTCTGGAGCTTTTGCCTGTGGTTTGGCTGGCTGTGGAGTCTTTAGACCTTGCAGCCTTCTAGATGTTAAGTGCTTGGAATTCATGTCCTAGAGGTATGTTTAGGAGGGGTTGCTGGCTAACTTGTGTTTGGGAAATCGTGGGGTACGGTTCCTTGACTGCAGAAGAGTAGTATTACCTAGAGAGTGTGAGAAACACTGCATAGCCAATAACTTAGGCTCAGGCGAAGATCTCAGTGAAGTAGTAATTTATTCTCGATTGCAATGGCGGGCGCCCCACAAGCAGGAGAGCGCACCTACTGGTTCCAAAACACAGTTTATATACTTTTTGATGACAGGACCCTCCCGTGTTTCCCCAGTGGAGTGGGTAATCCAGGTTCACAATCTATCTGATGCTTCACAGACAATGCCTGGCCTTCAGTTTCCGGCCTGTTTTTGAGATGGTAATGTGTTCTCCCCTTATCTGGCTTGACTTAACATAGTGATTTTTACCTGATTGCTCTAAGGAGTCTGGTTGTCTGCATTTTACGAGGTCACCTGCTGAGGTTTCTTATCACTGTAAACATATCTCAATACCACATTCTTTCCTTCTAAACAATGTAACACTGCAAAAACAACATTTCTATTGCCACAATTCCCCCCTTTTCTCTTTTTATAATTTGTTGATTTTTGCAAAATTTTTCTCTAAGATGTAATTTGGTAGATGTCTTCCTCTTCTTCACTTTCTTTGCTTTCCATTTTCTCTAATATCATCATCTTATCTGAGTAGGGTGGTGGATCCATGGTCATTTGTTTCAAAAGTGCAGTTTCAGTTAACTGCTGGACAAGTCCCCTTACACAGGGGATAATGCAACAACCTTGACTGTAGTAGCAGGAGTTTTGACAGCCACTGGATGTAAATATGGACACTACCATCCCTTTCCATTTACCAAACCAAGATTCCAACCATCCTGTGATGGAAGTGTCTGCTCCTGAGTTTTCTGCCAATTCATTTTCAAGGGTGGTAAGCCCTTGCAATGCTCTAGTTACTGTGCCATCCGGGGCAGTATTGTTAGGGATAAAAGTACAACAACGGTTGCCCAGCATCACGCACACACCACCTTTCTCCGCAAGAATCATATCTAATGCTATTCTCTTTTCCCAAGCCATTTTGCTGGTGGCATCTGGTTGTTCAGTGATTCCTCTTATCGCATCTCTTGTATAGTTCATGAATCTCTGCTGATTATAATAAATATAATTAATCCAATCCACATTTTTATTAATTGTTACCCACCAGAACAGTGACTCAAACCCTGCAGCAATTTGATTCCTGGCTTTATGTTCATCAGGAAATCCTCTAGGCACCCCAATAGAATCTATGTACGCTCTATCATCAAATGATACTCCTAAGCTTCTTTTACTTCTTCTGGGTATTTGGGATGTTTCTCTTTCAAATGCCAGGGTGAAGGGTATAGGTAATTGAACAAGTGCACAAGTGCCTTCCCAGTTAGATGGCAGGGTGGACCGTAAGATCTTCCCTCCACAGTACCACCAGAGATCTGCCCTGGGGATCTCAAGTCTTGAATAGTTTCCCATCAAGTCCTCGGTAGCATTCAAGGTCCTCGTGCACAAGGCAAATTCTCCCAGATGCCGGGTAGCACTCACACCCTGCCGTGAGAGGCAAGCTGTACGGTTACCTATAGCTGTGGAGAATACAGGGGGAGCCCTGATATTGCTATCATGCAAGGAAGGGAACAGCAAAGAGAGAGACTTACAGGCCTCATTTCTCCAGGCAGTCTTTTCTTGGTACAGTGCAATCATACATCGCATTCCCTGGGAATCCTTGGTCCACCCCAATGGGCAGGGCATTATCTGGGCAATCGGTCATCCCGAGGCACAAGCATAGCAATTGCTATGGTTGAGACTCTGGACAGGATATTTGACCCATTCTATCCAGGCATTCACATCCCCATACCCTGTTTCAATCTCAAATGTTTGAACTGCTGCGTTTCAAAGAGGGCCTCCTGTTTTCTCTCCTGTTTTCTCCTTGAGTTTCTCCCTTTCTCTGATGGAAATAGAGGATCGTTTCCATACAGCTATTCTCAATCTGGCTGTTGGGTCTCTCCCAGTTATTTGTTCTCTCTGCTCAATTGTCGTTGGGCATTTAAATCTCCACAAGCTAACACCTCACAAGCACCAAACATGACAGATAGTGGTACATAACCCTCTGTCACATTCACCCCTATTTTGACGGGGTATCCCATCTTACTATTATCTGGTCGTGCCTTTTCCAAGTTGCCAATTGACCAAGGCTTTCTCTGAGGCCTACAATCATTAAAAACAAAATTAATAATTGATTTTTCCCTGTCATTATTTTTAAACCTTAGGTTTCCAAATAATTATCAATACAAAGAATAAGATATACACTACTACTATAACAAACCCCCCCTTGGGAACACTTCAATTCGCTATAGGTCTGTCCTTTCTCTCAATCACAAGTCACACTCATTAGTTACCTGTGAAAATAAAAGGTTAGTTTACAATTGCAAGCTCTTATCCCGCTCAGAGTCCACTATGAGATTTTTCTCTTCGATTTCAGCTTCCAACAAGTCTTCTGTAGGAACAGCTTCCCAGGTACTAGGGTCGACGGATGCCTTCACTCAAGTATAGTGAGTCCAACCTTTTCCCGCAGTTCCTATGGCTGTTTCAGTGGTTAGTAGTACTTGGAAGTGTCCTTCCCATTCGGGCCGGAGTTGATCCTTTCCAGGTCCGAATCAGGACCCAATTTCCCACGGGTCCTGAGAAATGACAAAGAAGAGGACAACCCCAGAATACAGTTCTTAAGAAATCTCTCTCGTTTCGAATTGTGGTATCTCATCCCTTCTGCCCAGATAGGGTAATCCGAACAGCATCTCATACGGTGAAATTCCTATATCGTTTCTTGGTGCTGTTTGAACCTGTAGGAGTGCTAAAAGTAAACATTTTACCCAAGGAAGTTGGGTTTTTAACACTAATTTAGTTAACTGCTTCTTTAATGTCTGGTTCATTCGCTTTACATTCCCAGAAGAGGAGGGGTGCCTGGGGGTGTGAAAATCCCACTCAATCTCTAAGACCTGCATTAACCCTTGCAGTACTTGTGAAGTAAAATTACTTCCTTGATCTGAATCAATGTTTTCAGCTATCCCATATCTAGGGACTATTTGCTCCAGTGATACCTTAGCCACCGTGTTTGCAGTGGCAGATACAGAGGGGAAAGCTTACACCCATCCAGTCACGTGGTCAATTAGGACAAACAAGTACTTAAATCTCCCTCCTTTAGGTAACTCAGTAAAGTTTACCTGTATACTTTGTAAAGGTCGAATCCCTGGCTCCTGTCCCCCTCTAGGTGAGTTACAAATGACCTTTTTATTTGCCTTTTGACATGTGGTACATCCTGTGCATATTTGCTTCACTAAAGTGTATATTCCTACACAGACATACTTTCTTAGCACAACATCACACATTGCTTGCATCTCCCAGTGACTCTCTTGATGTAAAACATCATATTTGCCTCATTGGTGCTTTATTCAGCATTTCTCTCCCATCAGGGAGTATCCATTTTCCCTCAGACTTCGTGGCTCCTGATTCGTTAAAGAAATCTCTCTTAAAACTTTTTAGTTCTTTCTTAGTTTTCAACAATTCCCTGAAAACTCTCTCGATTTATTCTCCGTTTTCCCTCAGACATTAGATGCCTTAAATACCTGACTTCTCTTTCTACATACTGTAATTTATTTTTCAATACTCCCAAGCCCTGCTTTCCCAGAAAGTTGAATAGCTTGTTAGTAGCTTCCTTCACAACTGTTTTCTCCTGTCCTGACAATAAACGATCATACACATTTTGTAACAGAAATTCCTCCTTGGGAGGTTGGAATTGCTCCAAAATCTGTTCTAGAACTTTGCCCAAATTAATCGGTGGCCCTGTAAACCCCTGAGGTAAAACTGTCCATATGTATTGTTGCTTCCGCCCCCGCTTCAGAGTCTTTCCAGTCAGAGGTGAATATATCTTTGCTGTCAGGGCCTGAGAGCACTCCATTAATACCACTGTTATTCCAGTCTAACAATTTACTATTTGAATGCCCAATTTCATCATCAAATCCCTTCCCAACAAGTTAGTCCCTGCCTTGGGTACATACAATAATTGCCCAGAGATCATCTTATCCCCTAGTCTCAGCTTGGTATCCCCCAAAGGTGGCACTGTTATCCCAGCCCCTTCTACCCCCATCACTTTTTAGGGTTTCATTAGTTAATTTAATCCCTGATACTTTACAGGCCAGTAATGACCTAGCTGCCCCAGTGTATTGGGTTTGATGGCAAGGTTTGGGGGGGGCTGCAGTGACAGCCCCCCACGTGGAGAATCCAGAAACCTCCCCGTAGCAGATAAGGGACAATTTCATCCGGCCCCAGAGGGGCCCACCGCTGCCCAGAGCCAAGCCATGAGCAACACAGTCTGTGCCTCTGTGAGAGCACATCCACGAAAACAAACAAACAAACAAAAACCTGCTGCTCAACAGCAGCTGGGAGAGCGAGGAGCGAGAAACCTCCCTGCAGACACCAAAGTCAGCACAGAAGGAGGGGGTGGAGGCGCTCCAGGTGCCGGAGCTGAAGCCCCCTGTGGCCTGTGGAGACGCCCCTGGTGGAGCAGGCTGCCCCCCCCGTCCCCCCCCCCCCCCTTCTCGATACTTGGGAAACTGACCAAACACCACAGCAAATATACCAAAACTTCTAGACTGTTACTTAGATAATGCCTACATCCTCTTTCCCTGCTCATTCAACTTTCCCAACTCATTCAAAAAACAGCTCTGTCAAACATTACATCCTACACCTTTAACACCTTCAATAACCCTTTTTAACACTTCTTATCTTTCTCCAGCCTGTACTTTCACCAAAGTCTCAGTCATTAGCCAACTTAATTCCATACCTTTCTCCCTCATCCCATTTTCCTTCTCTCCTCCTTCTTCCACTCCGGATATTCCTACCTGAAGTAGCCAGCCTGCCCACACTTAAAACATCCCATCAAAGCCTGTCCCTGCTAAGATTCAGGCCGCAACACGGGTAGCTTTCCTTGCCTGCCATTCCTTCATTTCTCTTCCTCTCTTTTCCATCCTGGCCCTGACTCCCCCTGAAGATTTTCTTCCTCTTTCTCCAACCCTCTGCCTGACTACTTGCTACACTGTCAATACCATTAGTTTCACTCTCTGCTTTTCCTTCTCATCTCCCCTCTTGACACACACGTTCAGGGCCTCCCACAGGAGGGCCCCCCAGTGACTGTTCACTACATCCCCCCCACCTTCTGGAGCATTTTCTGTGTATCTTGCCAGGCTTCAATCACAAAATGAACTTTCAAGAGTCCTTGGGATACCGGGTCCTCAGGATTCATCCCCAAGTACTTTCTCATTCTGACCCCAAGTCTCTCATATGATTTCTGTGTTGCACACTAAGATTATTCCAGCCAGGATCGGCAAGTGGTTATTTCTGCCTTGCCGGTATTACCCCTGGTCCTGGAGGATGAGTTCTTTCCCATTTTTGTATAGCAGCTCTCCTCCTGATCATTCCCATTTCTTTCCCTGTAAACAACATATTTATATACATAATTCCCCCCCCCCAGAGTATAAGTTAGGTCCTAGGAAACTCCTAACCTCTCTGCTGGTAAGGAGGGGGGGAAGTTCACTTAAGAGGATACACGGTTAGTGTTAGTACTGTTAGTATCAGGGAAGGCAAAATTCTCAGTACCTCTTCTACCTTGTTCTAATTCTTGCCAGAGCCTAGAGTACGCTCTTCTCTAGGGACAGTGTTAATTGCAGTCCCTGTCTCCTTTCCTGGAGCGGCTGCTGCTGCCACTGGTGCAATATTAGGATTATAGGGAGCATAACTTGGCTCCTCCTCCAAAAAAAAGGAATCTTATTGTTTACACGTAAATTTAAAGCCTGAATTTTTATCAGGCCTGTATTTTGGCCAAAATACTGCTGTTTCCTTAATTGGTTCTTTTGTCCAGACTAATACACAATATTTAACCATATATTTTTTTTTTATCATCTCCTCTAATTTTGAGATTATATTTTCAATTTCTTATCATTCTTCAGGAAGAACTTTCGGTAGGCACTCCCCCAGGGATATTTCCCTGTCCCCTGGAACTCATATTTCCCATTTTTCCTAGCCCTTGTCAGTGTGCTGCTACAGAAATTTTCCTCCTGCAGGGTACCACACACTAATGTTCCGATTCTGGAAAATGGGGGTGTACTGCCAAGCACTTCCCCGTGCAAGGGCTACCGCACACCTATGAGTTTACCAGTTTCCCTGGTGTACTTCCAAGCACTTCCCTGTGCAAGGATTACTGTACACCAAATTTCCCTGGTGTACTGCCATGCACTTCCCCGTGCAAGGACTACCGCACACCAAATTTCCCTGGTGTATTGCCAAGCACTTCCCTGTGCAAGGGCTTACCATACACCAAATTTCCCGAGACTCTTCCTTTCTCTCCCTTATCTCACGCTTCGTCCGTCTCTGGCCGCGACCCTCGTGGAGCTACGGAACTGCAGATCAGGACTCCACAGTTGCTTCGTACAAAAGTACGTCTCAATCACACATCACACAGAGTCTCACCCGACCCCCAAGGCAATACTTAATATTTCTTACCTTGGTCTGTGCACAGAGTTACTGGATCAATTCTTAAACCCGGAGTGCCTACCTTCTTCCCTTCCCCACTACTTCATGGATCCTGCCTCTTTATTCAGTCTCGGGCCCTCTGTCAGCTCTCCGCAGTCCGCCACCATCGATGCACAGGACCGCTGAAATCAGCGGGGCATGCCTTCCTGCTGCTGCGGCGGTGGGGCTCCCCGGTAGGTGACTGGCTCCCGGACGAGCCCCCAAATTGTGAGAAACACTCCGTAGCCAATAACTTAGGGTCAGGCGAGGATCTCAGTGAAGTAGTAATTTATTCGCGATTGCAATGGCAGGCACCCCACAAGCAGGAGAGCGCACCTACTGGTTCCAAAGCACAGTTTATACACTTTTTGATGACAGGACCCTCCCGTGTTTCCCCAGTGGAGTGGGTAATCCAGGTTCACAATCTATCTGATGCTTCACAGACAATGCCTGGCCTTCAGTTTCCGGCCTGTTTTTGAGATGGTAATGTGTTCTCCCCTTATCTGGCTTGACTTAACATAGTGATTTTTACCTGATTGCTCTAAGGAGTCTGGTTGTCTGCATTTTACGAGGTCACCTGCTGAGGTTTCTTATCACTGTAAGCATATCACAATACCACATTCTTTCCTTCTAAACAATGTAACACTGCAAAAACAACATTTCTATTCCCACAAGAGTGAGCAGGCTCACCTTTTCCATTCATGAAAGATAAGTCTGTGATCGCAGCGCCGCCCGGGCACATTTGTCTCAGATGGAGCTAACGAGCAGCTGAGGTAAAGGAGCTGGGATGAGGGAGGTATTGTAGCAGGTACGCTGTGGCTGTGCGGTGCCTCAGGGTGTGCTTTTTCTCTTGTCTCTGCAGGTGCCTAGTGCAGTCTTGGACAGGGAAATCCCCGTGTCACGGAGCAGTGAGGGAAGGTGAGCGTGTTGTCAGCCTGGTCGTCCCTTAACCGAAGTGAAGGGATGTAGTGGGTTTATGTGGCAAGGTTTTGGTAGCAGTGGGCTCTAGGGGTGGCTTCTGTGGGAAGAGCCTAGAAGCTGCCCCACGTTAGGTATGGGCCCCACTGCCGAGCGGAGCCAATAAGTGATGTTGTTTGCGCGTCTGTGAGAGCATATTTAAGAAAGGAAAAAAAAAACCACACGCTGTGCCACGCAGCAGCTGGGAGAGCAAGAGGAGTGAGGAACAGCCTTGCAGGCGCCAAGGTCAGTGAATAAGGAGGGGGAGAGGTACTCCAGGCGCCGGAGCAGAAGTCCCCGGCGGCCTGTGCCGAGGACCATGGTGAAGCAGGCTGAGTGAGAGAGTGATTGTGGTGGAGCTCGGTTGCCCACCCCAGTAAAACTACCACAGGGGAAGACGTTCAAGTGTTTCCCTCTGAGGGTCTGAGGTGAGGCTGTTTGGGCCAGAGGAGCGGTGTGGCAGGTGGTTGCTTGCAAGCACAGCGGTCATTTTGTCCTTTTGTGTTGCCAGGTGGCATGGGTGATGCTGTCTACTCCTTTTGAGCTTGGATCTAATTTCCAGGTACAGAGGCAAGTGGACTGCTGTTTTAAAATGATAAAATGAACTATGGAGTCACTTCTGTTGTTGAGGGATGGGTGCTAATGGTGGCAGCTGAATGTTTATCTTCTGTGTTTTTCTTTGTTCAGGCGGAAACGCAGTGTGCGATAAAGGATGTCATGAGCCGAGCTGCCTCTGGAGTGACTCTGGTGGGCGATGAAGAGATGTAGCAGTTGCTTTTGGGGTGCGGTTGTCACTGCAGTTATTTTACGACATCAAATAGAGTAAAATTCCAGTTTGCCTTTTTGAGGTGCTGTAAGTGGCTAAAGAGAACAGATGGAAGCATCTGCTCTGTGGGGTAGGTAAGCTGCTGAGGTAAAGGAGGGGATGAGAGTAACTGACCTAAGGGTGCTGTGGCTTTTGCTGCTGTGGTTGCTTTCTCTTCTGTTTCTCAGGTGCCACAGGCAAGGTGGACTGTGATAGTCTTCAGAATAGGAGCAAAGCAGGTCACTTGAATGCTGCCTGGTTCCTGAGAAAGGGGTTGTAGAGGAGAGAAGTGTTCAATATTCAAAGCTGAAGCAAAAGCATAGGCATTGCTGCTTCTAGAAACACCCCAGTTCTCTTATCTGCACTCTGCATGGTGTTGAGCTGAAAACCAGATGGGAAAAAAAAAAAAGAAAACCACAGCTGCTGCTTGTCCTGCTCTGTCTACTTTGTTGTTTTTTGCCCCTCCCCTCTCCCAGGTGATTGGGTTTGGGTGCTGGGCGGGGCCAAATGGTATATGAGCCCCAGGCAAGGCCTGAGGGAGCTCATTGTGCCTGGGCTGCTCTTAGGGGTAAGTGCTTTGTTTTCCCTTCTGTCAGTTGCAGGGTTCTTTGGGTGGGTTGGAGTCTATGGACTGATGTGTACCGGTCTCTACTTGGAAATGCACATCTCTTTGAGGTAAGGGCTAGAAGGATCTGTTAGAGGAAAGCAATCTATATAGTAGGAGGAGGTGCCCTTATTGCATGCAGCTCTTCTTCAGGTGAGTAATTGTTAGAGCGTGTTTACGGATAGGGTGGTAATGTTAGCTTGTGTGTTCTGGGTCCCTTAGGATTTTGACAGATTGATTAGGGCTTCCTGTGAGTCTTGGCCTCTATGTCAAATATTATCGAAGTTCCAGTTGTGGTGGTAAAGTGATGGAGCAGGGTTTTAGGAGAACTGGATCATGGAAGCTCCCTGTGCAAGCATGTATCTGCAAAGAGCAGCAGGAGGCAGGTAAGGTGTAGTCTGTTCCAGGGTTAGGGGCAGTTTGTTATATTTCTGGAGCTTTTGCCTGTGGTTTAGCTGGCTGTGGAGTCTTTAGACCTTGCAGCCTTCCAGATGTTAAGTGCTTGGAATTCACATCCTAGAGGTATGTTTTAGGAGGGGTTGCTGGCTAACTTGTGTTTGGGAAATGGTGGGGTACGGTTCCTTATTTGGGCGTTCTATTTTAATCTCTAGATATATCAAGGCATTTGCGTAACTGTCCAGAGGATTCACAAAGAGCCTCAGTATGCATGGCAAGGGCCTTGACTGCATAAGGGCAGTATGAGGAAGAGGCTGAGCAGGGTCACCTTTTTCATCTGTAGAGGATAAAAGTCTGTGATTACCGCTGCTGGGGCTGCTGTGAATTCATGGCCGTGTGGCCTTTGTGGACGTGAGGGTGTGGCCTTTGTGGACGTGAGGGTGTGGCCTTTGTGGACGTGAGGGTGTGGCCTTTGTGGACGTGAGGGTGTGGCCTTTGTGGACGTGAGGGTGTGGCCTTTGTGGACGTGAGGGTGTGTGTTTTTCCGGCTCTGGTCTCTGTGCTTGAGACCTCTGCAAGGAGCTGTACTGTTTGCGTGTCCATCGTGGGCGTGGCCTTCTCTCTGTTTCTTGTAGGCCTTGTCATGGGCATGGACTAAGCTGGAAACTTGAAAGAGGCACGAGGGTGAGCGGATGGCAGTGTGGGCCCTGACTTGGTGGGTGCATTGTTAGTCTGTTTGGCCTGTTGGGCAGGCTTTGCAAGCACTTGTGACAGCATTGTGCATCTCCTGCTGTGTTCCCGAGGGGCGTCAGCGGGTCCAGTTCCTGAAATGCTGAGCCATGAGCATAGCCTTTTGGTTTTCAGATAGCCTACTCAAGTGTGTGATTTTTTCCTGTGAGTGATGTTATTTCATGGAACTGGTTTTTCTTTTTTGGTGTGTCATCTGTGGTGCTCCTAGATTTTTCTTCCTATGTAAAGGAAAGGTTTAATGCCAGCTGAAGATGATCAGCTACTTGCTTGGTCCTATTGTCCTCTCAATATTCAAAGCTGAAGCAAAAGCCTGGGGATTGTTGCTTCTAGAAACACCCCAGTTCTCTTGTCTGCACTCTGCATGGTGTTGAGCTAAAAACCAGATGGAAAGAAGACAAAGAAAAACACAGATGCTGCTTGTCCTGCTCTGTCTACTTTGTTGTTTTTTGCCTCTCCCCTTTCCCATGTGATTTGATTTGGGTGCTGGGCGGGGCCAAATGGTATATGAGCCCCAGGCAAGGCCTGAGGGAGCTTCTTCTGCCTGGGCTGCTCTTAGGGGTAAGTGCTTTGTTTTTCCTTCTGTCAGTTGCAGGGTTCTTTGGGTGGGTTGGAGTCTATGGACTGATGCGTACCGGTCTCTACTTGGAAATGCACATCACTTTAAGGTAAGGGCTAGAAGGATCTGTTAGAGGAAAGCAATCTATATAGTAGGAGGAGGTGTCTTTATTGCATGCAGCTCTTGTTCAGGTGAGTAATTGTTAGAGCGTGTTTACGGATAGGGTGGTAATGTTAGCTTGTGTGTTCTAGGTCCCTTAGGATTTTGACAGATTGATTGGGGCTTCCCGTGAGTCTTGGCCTGTATGTCAAATATTATCCAAGTTAGAGCTGTGGTGGTAAAGTGATGGAGCAGGGTTTAGGAGAACTGGATCATGGAAGCACCCTGTGCAAGCATGTATCTGCAAAGAGCAGCAGGAGGCAGGTAAGGTGTAGTCTTTTCCAGGGTTGGGGGCAGTTTGTTATATTTCTGGAGCTTTTGCCTGTGGTTTGGCTGGCTGTGGAGTCTTTAGACCTTGCAGCCTTCCAGATGTTACGTGCTTGGAATTCACGTCCTAGAGGTATGTTTTAGGAGGGGTTGCTGGCTAACTTGTGTTTGGGAAATGGTGGGGTACGGTTCCTTATTTGGGGGTTCTATTTTAATCTCTAGATATATCAAGGCATTTGCGCAACTGTCCAGAGGATTCACAAAGAGCCTCAGTATGCATGGCAAGGGCCTTGACTGCATAAGGGCAGTATGAGGAAGAGGCTGAGTAGGGTCACCTTTTTAATCTGTAGAGGATAAGTCTGTGATTGCCCCTGCTGGGGCTGCTGTGAATTCCTGGCCGTGTGGCCTTTGTGGGCGTGAGGGTGTGGCCTTTGTGGGCGTGAGGGTGTGGCCTTTGTGGGCGTGAGGGTGTGGCCTTTGTGGGCGTGAGGGTGTGGCCTTTGTGGGCGTGAGGGTGTGGCCTTTGTGGGCGTGAGGGTGTGGCCTTTGTGGGCGTGAGGGTGTGGCCTTTGTGGGCGTGAGGGTGTGGCCTTTGTGGGCGTGAGGGTGTGGCCTTTGTGGGCGTGAGGGTGTGGCCTTTGTGGGCGTGAGGGTGTGGCCTTTGTGGGCGTGAGGGTGTGGCCTTTGTGGGCGTGAGGGTGTGGCCTTTGTGGGCGTGAGGGTGTGGCCTTTGTGGGCGTGAGGGTGTGGCCTTTGTGGGCGTGAGGGTGTGGCCTTTGTGGGCGTGAGGGTGTGGCCTTTGTGGGCGTGAGGGTGTGGCCTTTGTGGGCGTGAGGGTGTGGCCTTTGTGGGCGTGAGGGTGTGTTTTTTTCCGGCTCTGGTCTCTGTGCTTGAGACCTCTGCAAGGAGCTGTACTGTTTGCGTGTCCATCGTGGGCGTGGCCTTCTCTGTTTCTTCTAGGCCTTGTCATGGGCATGGACTAAGCTGGAAACTTGAAAGAGGCACGAGGGTGAGTGGATGGCAGTGTGGGCCCTGAGTTGGTGGGTGCATTGTGTTAGTCTGTTTGGCCTGTTGGGCAGGCTTTGCAAGCACTTGTGACAGCATTGTGCATCTCCTGTCATGTTCCCGAGGGGCGTCAGCGGGTCCAGTTCCTGAAATGCTGACCCATCAGCATAGCCTTTTGGTTTTCAGATAGCCTACTCAAGTGTGTGATTTTTCCTGTGAGTGATGTTATTTCATGGAATTGGTTTTTCTTTTTTGGTGTGTCATCTGTGGTGCTCCTAGATTTTTCTTCCTATGTAAAGGAAAGGTTTAATGCCAGCTGAAGATGATCAGCTACTTGCTTGGTTGTATGGTCCTCTCAATATTCAAAGTTGAAGCAAAAGCCTGGGGATTGTTGCTTCTAGAAACACCCCAGTTCTCCTGTCTGCACTCTGCATGGTGTTGAGCTAAAAACCATATGGAAAAAAAAAAACCACACCTGTTGCTTGTCCTGCTCTGTCTACTTTGTTGTTTTTTGCCCCTCCCCTTCCCCAGGTGATTGGGTTTGGGTGCTGGGCGGGGCCATATGGTATATGAGCCCCAGGCAAGGCCTGAGGGGGAGCTCCTTCTGCCTGGGCTGCTCTTAGGGGTAAGTGCTTTGTTTTTCCTTCTGTCAGTTGCAGGGTTCTTTGGGTGGGTTGGAGTCTATGGACTGATGCGTACCGGTCTCTACTTGGAAATGCACATCTCTTTGAGGTAAGGGCTAGAAGGATCTGTTAGAGGAAAGCAATCTATATAGTAGGAGGAGGTGCCCTTATTGCATGCAGCTCTTCTTCAGGTGAGTAATTGTTAGAGCGTGTTTCTGGATAGGGTGGTAATGTTAGCTTGTGTGTTCTAGGTCCCTTAGGATTTTGACAGATTGATTAGGGCTTCCTGTGAGTCTTGGCCTCTATGTCAAATATTATCCAAGTTAGAGAGTTAGAGCTGTGGTGGTAAAGTGATGGAGCAGGGTTTAGGAGAACTGGATCATGGAAGCTCCCTGTGCAAGCATGTATCTGAAAATAGCAGCAGGAGGCAGGTAAGGTGTAGTCTTTTCCAGGGTTAGGGGCAGTTTGTTATATTTCTGGAGCTTTTGCCTGTGGTTTGGCTGGCTGTGGAGTCTTTAGACCTTGCAGCCTTCCAGATGTTAAGTGCTTGGAATTCACGTCCTAGAGGTATGTTTTAGGAGGGGTTGCTGGCTAACTTGTGTTTGGGAAATGGTGGGGTATGGTTCCTTATTTGGGCGTTCTATTTTAATCTCTAGATATATCAAGGCATTTGCGTAACTGTCCAGAGGATTCACAAAGAGCCTCAGTATGCATGGCAAGGGCCTTGACTGCATAAGGGCAGTATGAGGAAGAGGCTGAGCAGGGTCACCTTCCTCATCTGTAGAGGATAAGTCTGTGATTACCCTTGCAGGGGCTGCTGTGCATTCCTGGCCTTTTGGCCTTTGTGGACCTGAGGGTGGTTTTTTTCTGGCTCTGGTCTCTGTGCTTGAGACCTCTGCAAGGAGCTGTACTGTTTGCGTGTCCATCATGGGCGTGGCCTTCTCTCTGGTTCTTGTAGGCCAGGTCATGGGCATGGACTAAGCTGGAAACTTGAAAGAGGCACGAGGGTGAGCGGATGGCAGTGTGGGCCCTGAGTTGGTGGGTGCATTGTTAGTCTGTTTGGCCTGTCGGGCAGGCTTTGCAAGCACTTGTGACAGCATTGTGCATCTCCTGCCATGTTCCTGGGGGGGCGTCAGCGGGTTCTAGTTTCTGAAATGCTGAGCCATGAGCATAGCCTTTTGGTTTTCAGATAGCCTACTCAAGTGTGTGATTTTTCCTGTAAGTGATGTTATTTCATGGAACTGGTTTTTCTTTTTTGGTGTGTCATCTGTGGTGCTCCTAGATTTTTCTTCCTGTGCAGAAAGAAAGCTTTAATGCAGGCTGAAGAAGATCAGTTACTTGCTTGGTTGTATGGTCCTCTCAATATTCAAAGCTGAAGCAAAAGCCTGGGGATTGTTGCTTCTAGAAACACCCCAGTTCTCTTGTCTGCACTCTGCATGGTGTTGAGCTAAAAACCATATGGAAAAAAAAAAAAACCTACACCTGTTGCTTGTCCTGCTCTGTCTGCTTTGTTGTTTTTTGCCCCTCCCCTTTCCCAGGTGATTGGGTTTGGGTGCTGGGCGGGGCCAAATGGTATATGAGCCCCAGGCAAGGCCTGAGGGGGAGCTCCTTCTGCCTGGGCTGCTCTTAGGGTAAGTGCTTTGATTTTCCTTCTGTCAGTTGCAGGGTTCTTTGGGTGGGTTGTAGTCTGTGGACTGATGCGTACCGGTCTCTACTTGGAAATGCACATCTCTTTGAGGTAAGGGCTAGAAGGATCTGTTAGAGGAAAGCAATCTATATAGTAGGAGGAGGTGCCCTTATTGCATGCAGCTCTTCTTCAGGTGAGTAGTTGTTAGAGCGTGTTTCTGGATAGGGTGGTAATGTTAGCTTGTGTGTTCTAGGTCCCTTAGGATTTTGAGAGATTGACTGGGGCTTCCTGTGAGTCTTGGCCTGTATGTCAAATATTATCCAAGTTAGAGCTGTGGTGGTAAAGTGATGGAGCAGGGTTTAGGAGAACTGGATCATGGAAGCTCCCTGTGCAAGCATGTATCTGAAAAGAGCAGCAGGAGGCAGGTAAGGTGTAGTCTTTTCCTAGGTTGGGATGGGCATGCACCGCAGTGAGTCCGGAGAGTGCCCTGCTAGCACTGGGCATGCACCCCGGGGAGTCCGGAGAGTGCCCTGGCCGCACTGGGCATGCACCCCGGGGAGTCCGGAGAGTGCCCTGGCCGCACTGGGCATGCACCCCGGGGAGTCCGGAGAGTGCCCTGGCCGCACTGGGCATGCACCCCGGGGAGTCCGGAGAGTGCCCTGGCCGCACTGGGCATGCACCGCGGGGAGTCCGGAGAGTGCCCTGGCCCCTCTGGGCATGCACCGCGGGGAGTCCGGAGAGTGCCCTGGCCCCTCTGGGCATGCACCGCGGGGAGTCCGGAGAGTGCGCCGGCCCCGCTGGGGCTGCACCGCGGGGAGTCCGGAGAGTGCGCCGGCCCCGCTGGGGCTGCACCGCGGGGAGTCCGGAGAGTGCGCCGGCCCCGCTGGGGCTGCACCGCGGGGAGTCCGGAGAGGGCGCCGGCCCCGCTGGGGCTGCACCGCGGGGAGTCCGGAGAGGGCGCCGGCCCCGCTGGGGCTGCACCGCGGGGAGTCCGGAGAGGGCGCCGGCCCCGCTGGGGCTGCACCGCGGGGAGTCCGGAGAGGGCGCCGGCCCCGCTGGGGCTGCACCGCGGGGAGTCCGGAGAGGGCGCCGGCCCCGCTAGGGGCTGCACCGCGGGGAGTCCGGAGAGTGCGCCGGCCCCGCTGGGGCTGCACCGCGGGGAGTCCGGAGAGGGCGCCGGCACCGCTGGGGATGCACCCCGGTGAGTCCGGAGAGGGCGCCGGCACCGCTGGGGAGGCAGTGCAGTGAGTCCGGAGACTGCAGTGGTACCAGAGGGGATGCAGTGCAGTGAGTCCGGAGAGTGCACTGGCACCAGAGGGGATGCACCCCGGTGAGTCCGGAGAGTGCACTGGCACCACTGGGGATGCAGTGCAGTGAGGCCGGAGAGTGCCCTGGCACCACTGGGTATGCACCCCGGTGAGTCCGGAGAGTGCACTGGCACCACTGGGGATGCAGTGCAGTGAGGCCGGAGAGTGCCCTGGCACCACTGGGGATGCAGTTCAGTGAGTCCGGAGAGTGCACTGGCACCACTGGGGATGCAGTGCAGTGAGTCCGGAGAGTGCACTGGCACCACTGGGGACGCATTGCAGTGATTCCGGAGAGTGCACTGGCAGCACTGGGGATGCACCCCGGTGAGTCCGGAGAGTGCACTGGCACCACTGGGGATGCAACCCGGTGAGTCCGGAGAGTGCACTGGCAGCACTGGGGATGCAACCCGGTGAGTCCGGAGAGTGCACTGGCAGCACTGGGGATGCAGTGCAGTGAGTCCGGAGAGTGCCCTGGCACCACAGGGAATGCAGTGCAGTGAGTACGGAGAGTGCACCGGCACCACTGGGGATGCACCGCAGTGAGTCCAGAGAGTGCACCGGCACCACAGGCGATGCACCGCAGGGAGTCCGGAGAGTGCGCCGGCACCACAGGCGATGCACTGCAGGGAGTCCGGAGAGTGCGCCGGCACCACAGGCGACGCACCGCAGGGAGTCCGGAGAGTGCGCCGGCACCACAGGCGACGCACCGCAGGGAGTCCGGAGAGTGCGCCGGCACCACAGGCGACGCACCGCAGGGAGTCCGGAGAGTGCGCCGGCACCACAGGCGACGCACCGCAGGGAGTCCGGAGAGTGCGCCGGCACCACAGGCGACGCACCGCAGGGAGTCCGGAGAGTGCGCCGGCACCACAGGCGACGCACCGCAGGGAGTCCGGAGAGTGCGCCGGCACCACAGGCGACGCACCGCAGGGAGTCCGGAGAGTGCGCCGGCACCACAGGCGACGCACCGCAGGGAGTCCGGAGAGTGCGCCGGCACCACAGGCGACGCACCGCAGGGAGTCCGGAGAGTGCGCCGGCACCACAGGCGACGCACCGCAGGGAGTCCGGAGAGTGCGCCGGCACCACAGGCGACGCACCGCAGGGAGTCCGGAGAGTGCGCCGGCACCACAGGCGACGCACCGCAGGGAGTCCGGAGAGTGCGCCGGCACCACAGGCGACGCACCGCAGGGAGTCCGGAGAGTGCGCCGGCACCACAGGCGACGCACCGCAGGGAGTCCGGAGAGTGCGCCGGCACCACAGGCGACGCACCGCAGGGAGTCCGGAGAGTGCGCCGGCACCACAGGCGACGCACCGCAGGGAGTCCGGAGAGTGCGCCGGCACCACAGGCGACGCACCGCAGGGAGTCCGGAGAGTGCGCCGGCACCACAGGCGACGCACCGCAGGGAGTCCGGAGAGTGCGCCGGCACCACAGGCGACGCACCGCAGGGAGTCCGGAGAGTGCGCCGGCACCACAGGCGACGCACCGCAGGGAGTCCGGAGAGTGCGCCGGCACCACAGGCGACGCACCGCAGGGAGTCCGGAGAGTGCGCCGGCACCACAGGCGACGCACCGCAGGGAGTCCGGAGAGTGCGCCGGCACCACAGGCGACGCACCGCAGGGAGTCCGGAGAGTGCGCCGGCACCACAGGCGACGCACCGCAGGGAGTCCGGAGAGTGCGCCGGCACCACAGGCGACGCACCGCAGGGAGTCCGGAGAGTGCGCCGGCACCACAGGCGACGCACCGCAGGGAGTCCGGAGAGTGCGCCGGCACCACAGGCGACGCACCGCAGGGAGTCCGGAGAGTGCGCCGGCACCACAGGCGACGCACCGCAGGGAGTCCGGAGAGTGCGCCGGCACCACAGGCGACGCACCGCAGGGAGTCCGGAGAGTGCGCCGGCACCACAGGCGACGCACCGCAGGGAGTCCGGAGAGTGCGCCGGCACCACAGGCGACGCACCGCAGGGAGTCCGGAGAGTGCGCCGGCACCACAGGCGACGCACCGCAGGGAGTCCGGAGAGTGCGCCGGCACCACAGGCGACGCACCGCAGGGAGTCCGGAGAGTGCGCCGGCACCACAGGCGACGCACCGCAGGGAGTCCGGAGAGTGCGCCGGCACCACAGGGGACGCACCGCAGGGAGTCCGGAGAGTGCGCCGGCACCACAGGGGACGCACCGCAGGGAGTCCGGAGAGTGCGCCGGCACCACAGGGGACGCACCGCAGGGAGTCCGGAGAGTGCGCCGGCACCACAGGGGACGCACCGCAGGGAGTCCGGAGAGTGCGCCGGCACCACAGGGGACGCACCGCAGGGAGTCCGGAGAGTGCGCCGGCACCACAGGGGACGCACCGCAGGGAGTCCGGAGAGTGCGCCGGCACCACAGGGGACGCACCGCAGGGAGTCCGGAGAGTGCGCCGGCACCACAGGGGACGCACCGCAGGGAGTCCGGAGAGTGCGCCGGCACCACAGGGGACGCACCGCAGGGAGTCCGGAGAGTGCGCCGGCACCACAGGGGACGCACCGCAGGGAGTCCGGAGAGTGCGCCGGCACCACAGGGGACGCACCGCAGGGAGTCCGGAGAGTGCGCCGGCACCACAGGGGACGCAGAGCAGGGAGTCCGGAGAGTGCGCCGGCACCACAGGGGACGCAGAGCAGGGAGTCCGGAGAGTGCGCCGGCACCACAGGGGACGCAGAGCAGGGAGTCCGGAGAGTGCGCCGGCACCACAGGGGACGCAGAGCAGGGAGTCCGGAGAGTGCGCCGGCACCACAGGGGACGCAGAGCAGGGAGTCCGGAGAGTGCGCCGGCACCACAGGGGACGCAGAGCAGGGAGTCCGGAGAGTGCGCCGGCACCACAGGGGACGCAGAGCAGGGAGTCCGGAGAGTGCGCCGGCACCACAGGGGACGCAGAGCAGGGAGTCCGGAGAGTGCGCCGGCACCACAGGGGACGCAGTGCAGGGAGTCCGGAGAGTGCGCCGGCACCACAGGGGACGCAGTGCAGGGAGTCCGGAGAGTGCGCCGGCACCACAGGGGACGCAGAGCAGGGAGTCCGGAGAGTGCGCCGGCACCACAGGGGACGCAGAGCAGGGAGTCCGGAGAGTGCGCCGGCCCCACAGGGGACGCAGAGCAGGGAGTCCGGAGAGTGCGCCGGCCCCACGGGGGCTGCGCCGCGGGGAGTCCGGAGAGTGCGCCGGCCCCACGGGGGCTGCGCCGCGGGGAGTCCGGAGAGTGCGCCGGCCCACTGGAGATGCGCCGCGGGGACTCCGGAGAGTGCGCCGGCCCCACTGGGATTGCGCCGCGGGGACTCCGGAGAGTGCGCCGACCCCACTGGGGATGCACCCCGGAGAGTCCGGAGAGTGCGCCGGCACCACAGGGCGTGCACCCCGGAGAGTGCACCGGCACCACTGGGGATGCAGTGCAGTGAGTCCGGAGAGTGCGCCGGCCCCACTGGGGGTGCACCCCGGTGAGTCCGGAGAGTGCGCCGGCCCCACTGGGGATGCACCCCGGTGAGTCCGGAGAGTGCGCCTGCACCACTGGGGATGCACCCCGGTGAGTCCGGAGAGTGCGCCGGCACCACAGGGGATGCAGTGCAGTGAGTCCGGAGAGTGCGCCGGCACCACAGGGGATGCAGTGCAGTGAGTCCGGAGAGTGCGCCGGCACCACAGGGGATGCAGTGCATTGAGTCCGGAGAGTTCACCGGCACCACAGGGGATGCAGTGCAGTGAGTCCGGAGAGTTCACCGGCACCACAGGGGATGCACTGCAGTGAGTCCGGAGAGTGCACCGGCACCACTGGGGATGCACCCTGGTGAGTCCGGAGAGTGCACTGGCACCACTGGGGACACAGTGCAGTGAGTCCGGAGAGTGCAGTGGTACCAGAGGGGATGCAGTGCAGTGAGTCCGGAGAGTTCACTGGCACCACTGGGTATGCACCCTGGTGAGTCCGGAGAGTGCCCTGGGACCACTGGGCATGCAGTGCAGTGAGTCCGGAGAGTGCACTGGCACCACTGGGGATGCAGTGCAGTGAGTCCGGAGAGTGCACTGGCAGCACTGGGGATGCACCCCGGTGAGTCCGGAGAGTGCACTGGCAGCACTGGGGATGCACCCCGGTGAGTCCGGAGAGTACACTGGCAGCACTGGGGATGCACCCCGGTGAGTCCGGAGAGTGCACTGGCAGCACTGGGGATGCACCCCGGTGAGTCCGGAGAGTGCACTGGCAGCACTGGGCATGCACCCCGGTGAGTCCGGAGAGTGCACTGGCAGCACTGGGGATGCAGTGCAGTGAGTCCGGAAAGTGCACTGGCACCACTGGGGATGCAGTGCAGTGAGTCCAGAGAGTTCACCGGCACCACAGGGGATGCACCGCAGTGAGTCCGGAGAGTTCACCGGAACCACAGGGGATGCACCGCAGTGAGTCCGGAGAGTTCACCGGCACCACAGGGGATGCAGTGCAGTGAGTCCGGAGAGTTCACCGGCACCACAGGGGATGCAGTGCAGTGAGTCCGGAGAGTTCACCGGCACCACAGGGGACGCAGTGCAGTGAGTCCGGAGAGTTCACCGGCACCACAGGGGACGCAGTGCAGTGAGTCCGGAGAGTTCACCGGCACCACTGGGGACGCAGTGCAATGAGTCCGGAGAGTGCACTGGCACCACTGGGGACGCAGTGCAATGAGTCCGGAGAGTGCACTGGCACCACTGGGGACGCAGTACAGGGAGTCCAGAGAGTGCACTGGCACCACTGGGGACGCAGTGCAGGGAGTCCGGAGAGTGCACTGGCACCACTGCGGATGCACCCCGGTGAGTCCGGAGAGTGCCCTGGCACCACTGGGGATGCACCACAGTGAGTCCGGAGAGTGCACTGGCACCACTGGGGACGCATTGCAGTGATTCCGGAGAGTGCACTGGCAGCACTGGGGATGCACCCCGGTGAGTCCGGAGAGTGCACTGGCACAACTGGGGATGCAGTGCAGTGAGTCCAGAGAGTGCACTGGCACCACTGGGGATGCAGTGCAGTGAGTCCGGAAAGTGCACTGGCACCACTGTGGATGCAGTGCAGTGAGTCCGGAGAGTGCCCTGGCACCACTGGGGATGCAGTGCAGTTAGTCCGGAGAATGCACTGGCACCACAGGGGATGCACCGCAGTGAGTCCAGAGAGTGCACTGGCACCACAGGGGATGCAGTGCAGAGAGTCCAGAGAGTGCCCTGGCACCACTGGGCATGCAGTGCAGTGAGTCCAGAGAGTGCCCTGGCACCACTGGGGATGCACCACAGTGAGTCCGGAGAGTGCACTGGCACCACTGGGGACGCATTGCAGTGATTCCGGAGAGTGCACTGGCAGCACTGGGGATGCACCCCGGTGAGTCCGGAGAGTGCACTGGCATCAGAGGGGATGCACTGCAGTGAGTCCAGAGAGTGCACTGGCACCACTGGGGATGCAGTGCAGTGAGTCCGTAGAGTTCACTGGCACCACTGGGGATGCACCCCGGTGAGGCCGGAGAGTGCACTGGCACCACTGGGGATGCACACCGGAGAGTCCGGAGAGTGCCCTGGCACCACTGGGCATGCAGTGCAGTGAGTCCAGAGAGTGGACTGGCACCACTGGGGATGCAGTGCAGTGAGTCCAGAGAGTGCACTGGCACCACTGGGGATGCAGTGCAGTTAGTCCGGAGAATGCACTGGCACCACAGGGGATGCACCGCAGTGAGTCCAGAGAGTGCACTGGCACCACAGGGGATGCAGTGCAGAGAGTCCAGAGAGTGCCCTGGCACCACTGGGCATGCAGTGCAGTGAGTCCGGAGAGTGCACTGGCACCACTGGGGATGCACCACAGTGAGTCCGGAGAGTGCACTGGCACCACTGGGGACGCATTGCAGTGATTCCGGAGAGTGCACTGGCAGCACTGGGGATGCACCCCGGTGAGTCCGGAGAGTGCACTGGCATCAGAGGGGATGCACTGCAGTGAGTCCAGAGAGTGCACTGGCACCACTGGGGATGCAGTGCACTGAGTCCGTAGAGTTCACTGGCACCACTGGGGATGCACCCCGGTGAGGCCGGAGAGTGCACTGGCACCACTGGGGATGCACACCGGAGAGTCCGGAGAGTGCCCTGGCACCACTGGGCATGCAGTGCAGTGAGTCCGGAGAGTGCCCTGGCACCAGAGGGATGCAGTTCAGTGAGTCCAGAGAGTGCACTGGCACCACAGGGGATGCACCGCAGTGAGTCCGGAGAGTGCCCTGGCACCACTGGGCATGCAGTGCAGTGAGTCCGGAGAGTGTCCTGGCACCACAGGACATGCAGTGCAGTGAGTCCGGAGAGTGTCCTGGCAGCACTGGGCATGCAGTGCAGTGAGTCCGGAGAGTGCCCTGGCACCACTGGGCATGCAGTGCAGTGAGTCCGGAGAGTGCACGGGATCCACTGGGGATGCAGTGCAGTGTGTCCGGAGAGTGCCCTGGCACCACTGGGGATGCAGTGCAGTGAGTCCGGAGAGTGCACTGGCACCACTGGGGATGCACCACAGTGAGTCCGGAGAGTGCACTGGCACCACTGGGGACGCATTGCAGTGATTCCGGAGAGTGCACTGGCACCACTGGGGATGCAGTGCAGTGAGTCCGGAAAGTGCACTGGCAGCACTGTGGATGCAGTGCAGTGAGTCCGGAGAGTGCACTGGCAGCACTGGGGATGCACCCCGGTGAGTCCGGAGAGTGTACTGGCACCACTGGGGATGCACTGCAGTGAGTCCAGAGAGTGCACTGGCACCACTGGGGACGCATTGCAGTGATTCCGGAGAGTGCACTGGTACCACTGGGGATGCAGTGCAGTGTGTCCGGAGAGTGCCCTGGCACCACTGGGGATGCAGTGCAGTGAGTCCGGAGAGTGCACTGGCAGCACTGGGGATGCACCCCGGTGAGTCCGGAGAGTGTACTGGCACCACTGGGGATGCAGTTCAGTGAGTCCAGAGAGTGCACTGGCACCACTGGGGATGCAGTGCAGTGAGTCCGGAGAGTGCCCTGGCACCACTGGGCATGCAGTGCAGTGAGTCCAGAGAGTGCACGGGATCCACTGGGGATGCAGTGCAGTGAGTCCGGAGAGTGGACTGGTACCACTGGGGATGCAGTGCAGTGAGTCCGGAGAGTGGACTGGCACCACTGGGAATGCACCCCGGTGAGGCCGGAGAGTGCACTGGCACCACTGGGGATGCACACCGGAGAGTCCGGAGAGTGCCCTGGCACCACTGGGCATGCAGTGCAGTGAGTCCGGAGAGTGCCCTGGCACCAGAGGGATGCAGTTCAGTGAGTCCAGAGAGTGCACTGGCACCATAGGGGATGCACCGCAGTGAGTCCGGAGAGTGTCCTTGCACCACTGGGCATGCAGTGCAGTGAGTCCGGAGAGTGTCCTGGCAGCACTGGTCATGCAGTGTAGTGAGTCCGGAGAGTGCCCTGGCACCACTGGGCATGCAGTGCAGTGAGTCCGGAGAGTGCACGGGATCCACTGGAGATGCAGTGCAGTGTGTCCGGAGAGTGCCCTGGCACCACTGGGGATGCAGTGCAGTGAGTCCGGAGAGTGCACTGGCACCACTGGGGATGTACCACAGTGAGTCCGGAGAGTGCACTGGCACCACTGGGGACGCATTGCAGTGATTCCGGAGAGTGCACTGGCAGCACTGGGGATGCACCCCGGTGAGTCCGGAGAGTGCACTGGCACCACTGGGGATGCACTGCAGTGAGTCCAGAGAGTGCACTGGCACCACTGGGGATGCAGTGCAGTGAGTCCGGAAAGTGCACTGGCACCACTGTGGATGCAGTGCAGTGAGTCCGGAGAGTGCCCTGGCACCACTGGGGATGCAGTGCAGTGAGTCCGGAGAGTGCCCTGGCACCACTGGGGATGCAGTGCAGTTAGTCCGGCTAATGCACTGGCACCACAGGGGATGCACCGCAGTGAGTCCAGAGAGTGCACTGGCACCACAGGGGATGCAGTGCAGAGAGTCCAGAGAGTGCCCTGGCACCACTGGGCATGCAGTGCAGTGAGTCCGGAGAGTGCCCTGGCACCACTGGGCATGCAGTGCAGTGAGTCCGGAGAGTGCACGGGATCCACTGGGGACGCAGTGCAGTGAGTCCGGAGAGTGGACTGGCACCACTGGGGACGCAGTGCAGTGAGTCCGGAGAGTGGACTGGTACCACTGGGGATGCAGTGTAGTGAGTCCGTAGAGTTCAGTGGCACCACTGGGGATGCACCCCGGTGAGGCTGGAGAGTGCACTGGCACCACCGGGGATGCACACCGGAGAGTCCGGAGAGTGCCCTGGCACCACTGGGCATGCAGTGCAGTGAGTCCGGAGAGTGCCCTGGCACCAGAGGGATGCAGTTCAGTGAGTCCAGAGAGTGCACTGGCACCACAGGGGATGCACCGCAGTGAGTCCGGAGAGTGCCCTGGCACCACTGGGCATGCAGTGCATTGAGTCCGGAGAGTGTCCTGGCACCACAGGCCATGCAGTGCAGTGAGTCCGGAGAGTGTCCTGGCAGCACTGGGCATGCAGTGCAGTGAGTCCGGAGAGTGCCCTGGCACCACTGGGCATGCAGTGCAGTGAGTCCGGAGAGTGCACGGGATCCACTGGGGATGCAGTGCAGTGTGTCCGGAGAGTGCCCTGGCACCACTGGGGATGCAGTGCAGTGAGTCCGGAGAGTGCAGTGGCACCACAGGGGATGCACCACAGTGAGTCCGGAGAGTGCACTGGCACCACTGGGGACGCATTGCAGTGATTCCGGAGAGTGCACTGGCACCACTGGGGATGCAGTGCAGGGAGTCCGGAAAGTGCACTGGCACCACTGTGGATGCAGTGCAGTGAGTCCGGAGAGTGCACTGGCAGCACTGGGGATGCACCCCGGTGAGTCCGGAGAGTGTACTGGCACCACTGGGGATGCACTGCAGTGAGTCCAGAGAGTGCACTGGCACCACTGGGGACGCATTGCAGTGATTCCGGAGAGTGCACTGGCACCACTGGGGATGCAGTGCAGTGTGTCCGGAGAGTGCCCTGGCACCACTGGGGATGCAGTGCAGTGAGTCCGGAGAGTGCACTGGCAGCACTGGGGATGCACCCCGATGAGTCCGGAGAGTGTACTGGCACCACTGGGGATGCACTGCAGTGAGTCCAGA
This sequence comes from Anser cygnoides, assembly GCF_040182565.1. Lineage (NCBI taxonomy): Eukaryota > Metazoa > Chordata > Aves > Anseriformes > Anatidae > Anser > Anser cygnoides. Next base: position 469,821 of record NC_089885.1, on the reverse strand, counting down.
GAGTGCACTGGCACCACTGGGGATGCAGTGCAGTGAGTCCGGAAAGTGCACTGGCACCGCTGTAGATGCAGTGCAGTGAGTCCGGAGAGTGCCCTGGCACCACTGGGGATGCAGTGCAGTTAGTCCGGAGAGTGCACTGGCACCACAGGGGATGCAGTTCAGAGAGTCCAGAGAGTGCCCTGGCACCACTGGGGATGCAGTGCAGTGAGTCCGGAGAGTGCCCTGGCACCACTGGGGATGCAGTGCAGTGAGTCCGGAGAGTGCCCTGGTACCACTGGGGATGCAGTGCACAGAGTCCGGAGAGTGCACTGGCACCACTGGGGATGCAGTGCAGTGAGTCCGGAGAGTTCACTGGCACCACTGGGGATGCACCCCGGTGAGTCCGGAGAGTTCACTGGCACCACTGGGGATGCACTCCGGTGAGTCCGGAGAGTGCACTGGCACCACTGGGGATGCACCCCGGTGAGTCCGGAGAGTGCACTGGCCCCACTGGGGATGCACCCCGGTGAGTCCGGAGAGTGCACTGGCCCCACTGGGGATGCACCCCGGTGAGTCTGGAGAGTGCACTGGCACCACTGGGGATGCAGTTCTCTGAGTCCGGAGAGTGCACTGGCACCACTGGGGATGAAGTGCAGTGAGTCCGGAGAGTGCACTGGCACCACTGGGGATGCACTGCAGTGAGTGCGGAGAGTGCACCGGCACCACTGGGGATGCACCCCGGTGAGTCCGGAGAGTGCACTGGCACTACTGGGGATGCACCCCGGTGAGTCCGGAGAGTGCACTGGCACCACTGGGGATGCACTGCAGTGAGTCCGGAGAGTGCACTGGCACCACTGGGGATGCACCCCAGTGAGTGCAGACAGTTCACTGGCACCACTGGGGATGCAGCCCAGTGAGTCCAGACAGTTCACTGGTACCACTGGGGATGCACTCCGGTGAGTCCGGAGAGTGCACTGGCACCACTGGGGATGCACCCCGGTGAGGCCGGAGAGTGCGCTGGCCCCACTGGGCATGCAGTGCAGTGAGTCCGGAGAGTGCACCGGCCCCACTGGGCATTCACCGCGGAGAGTCCGGAGAGTGCGCCGGTCCCACTGGGGCTGCACCGCGGGGAGTCCGGAGAGTGCGCCGGCCCCACTGGGGCTGCACCGCGGGGAGTCCGGAGAGTGCGCCGGCCCCAGTGGGGCTGCACCGCGGGGAGTCCGTAGAGTGCACTGGCACTACTGGGCATGCAGTGCAGTGAGTCCAGAGAGTGCCCTGGCACCAGAGGGATGCACTGCAGTGAGTCCAGAGAGTGCACTGGCACCACAGGGGATGCACCGCAGTGAGTCCGGAGAGTGCCCTGGCACCACTGGGCATGCAGTGCAGTGAGTCCGGAGAGTGCACTGGCACCACTGGGCATGCAGTGCAGTGAGTCCGGAGACTGCCCTGGCACCACTGGGCATGCAGTGCAGTGTGTCCGGAGAGTGCCCTGGCACCACTGGGCATGCAGTGCAGTGTGTCCGGAGAGTGCCCTGGCAAAACTGGGGATGCAGTGCAGTGAGTCCGGAGAGTGCACTGGCACCATTGGGGATGCAGTGCAGTGAGTCCAGAGAGTGCACTGGCACCACTGGGGATGCATTGCAGTGATTCCGGAGAGTGCACTGGCAGTACTGGGGATGCACGCCGGTGAGTCCGGAGAGTGCACTGGCACCACTGGGGATGCACCCCGGTGAGTCCGGAGAGTGCACTGGCACCACTGGGGATGCACTGCAGTGAGTCCAGAGACTGCACTGGCACCACTGGGGATGCAGTGCAGTGAGTCCGGAATGTGCAGTGGCATCACTGTGGATGCAGTGCAGTGAGTCCGGAGAGTGCCCTGGCACCACTGGGGATGCAGTGCAGTTAGTCCGGAGAGTGCACTGGCACCACAGGGGATGCAGTGCAGTGAGTCCAGAGAGTGCACTGGCACCACAGGGGATGCACCGCAGTGAGTCCAGAGAGTGCACCGGCACCACAGGGGATGCAGTGCAGTGAGTCCGGAGAGTGCACCGGCACCACAGGGGATGCAGTGCAGTGAGTCCGGAGAGTGCACCGGCACCACAGGGGATGCAGTGCAGTGAGTGCAGAGAGTGCCCTGGCACCACTGGGGATGCACCCCGGTGAGTCCGGAGAGTGCACTGGCACCACTGGGGATGCAGTGCAGTGAGGCCGGAGAGTGCACTGGCACCACTGGGGATGCACTGCAGTGAGTCCAGAGAGTGCACTGGCACCACTGGGGATGCATGCAAGTGCAGTGAGTCCATAGAGGGGATGCACTGGCACCACTGCGGGATGCAGTGCAATCCGAGTGCCGGAGAGTCCGGAGAGTGCACTGGGGCGGCACCACAGGGGATGCACCGCGGGGAGTCCGGAGAGTGCGCCGGCCCCACTGGGGCTGCGCCGCGGGGAGTCCGGAGAGTGCGCCGGCCCCACTGGGGCTGCGCCGCGGGGAGTCCGGAGAGTGCGGAGAGTGCGCCGGCCCTCTGGGGACCCCACTGGGGCCTCCGCAGAGTGCGTCGGCCCCACTGGGGATACACCCCGGGGGCTTCGGAGAGTGCGCCGGCCCCACTGCGGATGCACCCCGGGGGCTCCGGAGAGTGCGCCGGCCCCACTGGGGATACACCCCGAGGGCTCCGGAGAGTGCGCCGGCCCCACTGGGGATACACCCCGGGGGCTCCGGAGAGTGCGCCGGCCCCACTAGGGATGCACCGCGGGGGCTCCGGGGAGTGCGCCGGCCCCACTGGGGATACACCGCGGGGGCTCCGGAGAGTGCGCCGGCCCCACTGCGGCTGCACCCCGGGGGCTCCGGAGAGTGCGCCGGCCCCACTGGGGATGCACCCCGGGGGCTCCGGAGAGTGCGCCGGTCCCACTGGGGATGCACCCCGGGGGCTCTGGAGAGTGCGCCAGCCCCACTGGGGATGCACCCCGGGGGCTCCGGAGAGTGCGCCGGCCCCACTGGGGATGCACCGCGGGGACTCCGGAGAGTGCGCCGGCCCCACTGGGGCTGCACCGTGGGGAGTCCGGAGAGTGCCCTGGCACCACTGGGCATGCAGTGCAGTGAGTCCGGAGAGTGCCCTGGCACCAGAGGGATGCACTGCAGTGAGTCCAGATAGTACACTGGCACCACTGGGCATGCAGTGCAGTGAGTCCAGAGAGTGCCCTGGCACCACTGGGCATGCAGTGCAGTGAGTCCGGAGAGTGCCCTGGCACCACAGGGCATGCAGTGCAGTGTGTCCGGAGAGTGCCCTGGCACCACTGGGGATGCAGTGCAGTGAGTCCGGAGAGTGCCCTGGCACCACTGGGGATGCAGTGCAGTGAGTCCAGAGAGTGCACTGGCAGCACTGGGGACGCATTGCAGTGATTCCGGAGAGTGCACTGGCAGCACTGGGGATGCACCCCGGTGAGTCCGGAGAGTGCACTGGCACCACTGGGGATGCACCCCGGTGAGTCCGGAGAGTGCACTGGCACCACTGGGGATGCACCCCAGTGAGTCCAGAGAGTGCACTGGCACCACTGGGGATGCAGTGCAGTGAGTCCGGAAAGTGCACTGGCACCACTGTGGATGCAGTGGAGTGAGTCCGGAGAGTGCCCTGGCACCACTGGGTATGCAGTGCAGTTAGTCCGGAGAGTGCACTGGCACCACAGGGGATGCAGTGCAGTGAGTCCGGAGAGTGCACTGGCACCACAGGGGATGCACCGCAGTGAGTCCAGAGAGTGCACTGGTACCACAGGGGATGCAACGCAGTGAGTCCAGAGATTGCACCGGCACCACAGGGGATGCAGTGCAGTGAGTCCGGAGAGTGCACCGGCACCACAGGGCATGCAGTGCAGTGAGTACGGAGAGTGCACCGGCACCACAGGGGATGCAGTGCAGTGAGTCCGGAGAGTTCACCGGCACCACTGGGGATGCAGTGCAGTGAGTCTGGAGAGTGCACTGGCACCACTGGGGATGCAGTGCAGTGAGTCCGGAGAGTGCACTGGCACCACTGGGGATGCACCCCGGTGAGTCCGGGGAGTGCACTGGCACCACTGGGGATGCACTGCAGTGAGTCCAGAGAGTGCACTGGCACCACTGGGGATGCAGTGCAGTGAGTCCAGAAAGTGCACTGGCACCACTGTGGATGCAGTGCAGTGAGTCCGGAGAGTGCCCTGGCACCTCTGGGGATGCAGTGCAGTTAGTCCGGAGAGTGCACTGGCACCACAGGGGATGCAGTGCAGTGAGTCCGGAGAGTGCACTGGCACCACAGGGGATGCACCGCAGTGAGTCCAGAGAGTGCACTGGTACCACAGGGGATGCACCGCAGTGAGTCCAGAGAGTGCACCGGCACCACAGGGGATGCAGTGCAGTGAGTCCGGAGAGTTCACCGGCACCACAGGGGATGCAGTGCAGTGAGTCCGGAGAGTGCAACGGCACCACAGGGGATGCAGTGCAGTGAGTCCGGAGAGTGCACCGGCACCACTGGGGATGCAGTGCAGTGAGTCCGGAGAGTGCACCGGCACTACTGGGGATGCACCCCGGTGAGTCCGGAGAGTGCACCGGCACCACTGGGGATGAATCCCGGTGAGTCCGGAGAGTGCACTGGCACCACAGGGGATGCAGTGCAGTGAGTCCGAAGAGTTCACTGGCACCACAGGGGATGCAGTGCAGTGAGTCCGGAGAGTGCACTGGCACCACTGGGGATGCAGTGCAGTGAGTCCGGAGAGTGCACTGGCACCACACGGGATGCACTGCAGTGAGTCCAGAGAGTGCACTGGCACCACTGGGGACGCAGTGCAGTGAGTCCGGAGAGTGCACTGGTACCACTGGGGATGCAGTGCAGTGAGTCCGGAGAGTTCACTGGCACCACTGGGGATGCACCCCGGTAAGTCCGTAGAGTGCCCTGGCACCAACGAGGATGCAGTGCAGTGAGTCTGGAGAGTGCCCTGGCAACACTGGGGATGCAGTGCAGTGAGTCCAGAGAGTGCCCTGGCACCACTGGGCATGCAGTGCAGTGAGTCCGGAGAGTGCCCTGGCACCAGAGGGATGCACTGCAGTGAGTCCAGAGAGTACACTGGCACCACTGGGCATGTAGTGCAGTGAGTCCAGAGAGTGCCCTGGCACCACTGGGCATGCAGTGCAGTGAGTCCGGAGAGTGCCCTGGCACCACTGGGCATGCAGTGCAGTGTGTCCGGAGAGTGCCCTGGCACCACTGGGGATGCAGTGCAGTGAGTCCGGAGAGTGCACTGGCACCACTGGGGATGCAGTGCAGTGAGTCCAGAGAGTGCACTGGCAGCACTGGGGACGCACCCCAGTGATTCCGGAGAGTGCACTGGCAGCACTGGGGATGCACCCTGGTGAGTCCGGAGAGTGCACTGGCACCACAGGGGATGCACCCCGGTGAGTCCAGAGAGTGCACTGGCACTACTGGGGATGCACTGCAGTGAGTCCAGAGAGTGCACTGGCACCACTGGGGATGCAGTGCAGTGAGTCCGGAAAGTGCACTGGCACCACAGTGGATGCAGTGCAGTGAGTCCGGAGAGTGCCCTGGCACCACTGGGGATGCAGTGCAGCTAGTCCGGAGAGTGCACTGGCACCACAGGGGATGCAGTGCAGTGAGTCCGGAGAGTGCACTGGCACCACAGGGGATGCACCGCAGTGAGTCCAGAGAGTGCACTGGTACCACAGGGGATGCAGTGCAGTGAGTTTGGAGAGTGCACTGGCACCACTGGGGATGCAGTGCAGTGAGTCCGGAGAGTGCACTGGCACCACTGGGGACGCAGTGCAGGGAGTCCGGAGAGTGCCCTGGCACCACTGGGCATGCAGTGCAGTGAGTCCGGAGAGTGCAATGGCACCACTGGGGATGCAGTGCAGTGAGGCCGGAGAGTGCACTGGCACCACTGGGGATGCAGTGCAGTGAGTCCGGAGAGTGCACCGGCACCACAGGGGATGTACCGCGGGGAGTCCGGAGAGTGCCCTGGCCCCACTGGGCATGCAGTGCAGTGAGTCCGGAGAGTGCAATGGCACCACTGGGGATGCAGTGCAGTGAGGCCGGAGAGTGCACTGGCACCACTGGGGATGCAGTGCAGTGAGTCCGGAGAGTGCACCGGCACCACAGGGGATGTACCGCGGGGAGTCCGGAGAGTGCCCTGGCCCCACTGGGCATGCACCGCGGGGAGTCCGGAGAGTGTCCTGGCCCCACTGGGCATTCACCGCGGGGAGTCCGGAGAGTGCGCCGGCCCCACTGGGGCTGCACCGCGGGGAGTCCAGAGAGTGCGCCGGCCCCACTGGGGATGCACCCCGGGGGCTCCGGAGAGTGCTCCGGCCCCACTGGGGATGCGCCCTGGGGGCTCCGGAGAGTGCGCCGGCCCCACTGGGGATGCACCGCGGGGACTCCGGAGAGTGCGCCGGCCCCACTGGGTATGTACCCCGGGGACTCCGGAGTATGCGCCGGCCCCACTGGGGCTGCACCGCGGGGAGTCCGGAGAGTGCGCCGGCCCCACTGGGGCTGCACCGCGGGGAGTCCGGAGAGTGCGCCGGCCCCACTGGGGCTGCGCCGCGGGGAGTCCGGAGAGTGCGCCGGCCCCATTGGGGCTGTACCGCGGGGAGTCCGGAGAGTGCGCCGGCCCCACTGGGGTGGCACCACGGGGGCTCCGGAGAGTGCGCCGGCCCCACTGGGGATGCACCCCGGGGGCTCCGGAGAGTGCGCCGGCCCCACTTCGGATGCACCCCGGGGGCTCCGGAGAGTGCGCCGGCCCCACTGGGGATGCACCCCGGGGGCTTCGGAGAGTGCGCCGGTCCCACTGGGGATGCACCCCGGGGGCTCTGGAGAGTGCGCCGGCCCCACTGGGGATGCACCCCGGGGGCTCCGGAGAGTGCGCCGGAACCACTGGGGATGCACCCCGGGGGCTCCGGAGTATGCGCCGGCCCCACTGGGGATGCACCCCGGGGGCTCCGGAGAGTGCGCCAGCCCCACTGGGGATGCACCGTGGGGACTCCGGAGAGTGCGCCGGCCCCACTGGGGATGTACCCCGGGGACTCCGGAGAGTGCGCCGGCCCCACTGGGGCTGCACCGCGGGGAGTCCGGAGAGTGCGCCGGCCCCACTGGGGCTGCACTGCAGGGAGTCCGGAGAGTGCGCTGGCCCCACTGGGGATGCACTGCGGGGAGTCCGGAGAGTGCGCCGGCCCCACTGGGGATGCACCCCGGGGGCTCCGGAGAGTGCGCCGGCCCCACTGGGGATGCACCCCGGTGAGTCCGGAGAGTGCGCCGGCACCACTGGGGATGCACCCCGGGGGCTCTGGAGAGTGCGCCGGCCCCACTGGGAATGCACCCCGGGGGCTCCGGAGAGTGCGCCGGCCCCACTGGGAATGCACCCCGGGGGCTCCGGAGAGTGCGCCGGCCCCACTGGGGCATGCACCCCGGTGAGTCGGGAGAGTGCGCCGGCACCACTGGGGATGCAGTGCAGTGAGTCCGGAGAGTGCACCGGCACCACTGGGGATGCAGTGCAGTGAGTCCGGAGAGTGCACCGGCACCACTGGGGATGCAGTGCAGTGAGTCCGGAGAGTTCACTGGCACCACAGGGGATGCAGTGCAGTGAGTCCGGAGAGTGCACTGGCACCACTGGGGATGCAGTGCAGTGAGTCCGGAGAGTGCACTGGCACCACTGGGAATGCACCCCGGTGAGTCCGGAGAGTGCACTGGCACCACTGGGGATGCAGTGCAGTCAGTCCGGAGAGTGCACTGGCACCACTGGGGATGCAGTGCAGTGAGTCCGGAGAGTGCACTGGCACTACTGGGGATGCAGTGCAGGGAGTTCGGAGAGTGCACTGGCACCACTGGGGATGCAGTACAGTGGTTCCGGAGAGTGCACTGGCACCACTGGGGATGCACCCCGGTGAGTCCGGAGACTGCACTGGCACCACTGGGGATGCAGTGCAGTGAGTCCAGAGAGTGTTGCACCACTGGGCATGCAGTGCAGTGACTCCGGAGAGTGCACTGGCACCACTGGGGATGCAGTGCAGTGAGTCCAGAGAGTGCACTGGCACCACTGGGGATGCAGTGCAGTGAGTCCAGAGAGTGCACTTGCACCACTGGGGATGCAGTGCAGTGAGTCCAGAGAGTGCACTGGCACCACTGGGGATGCACCGCAGTGAGTCCAGAGAGTGCACTGGCACCACTGGGGATGCAGTGCAGTGAGTCCAGAGAGTGCACTGGCACCACTGGGGATGCAGTGCAATGAGTCCAGAGAGTGCACTGGCAGCACTGGGGATGCACTGCAGTGAGTCCAGAGAGTGCACTGGCACCACTGGGGATGCAGTGCAGTGAGTTCGGAGAGTGCACTGGCACCACTGAGGATGCAGTGCAGTGAGTCCAGAGAGTGGACTGGCACCACTGGGCATGCAGTGCAGTGAGTCCGGAGAGTGCCCTGGCACCACTGGGGACGCAGTGCAGTGAGTCCGGAGAGTTCACTGGCATCACTAGGAATGCACCCCGGTGAGTCCGGAGAGTGCTCTGGCACCACTGGGGACGCACCCCGGTGAGTCCGGAGAGTGCACTGGCACCACTGGGGATGCACTGCAGTGACTCCGGAGAGTGCACTGGCACCACTGGGGATGCACTGCAGTGACCCCGGAGAGTGCCCTGGCACCACTTTCGATGCACTGCAGTGAGTCCGGAGAGTGCACTGGCACCACTGGGGATGCAGTGCAGTGAGTCCGGAGAGTGCTCTGGCACCACTGGGAATGCAGTGCAGTGAGTCCGGAGAGTTCACTGGCACCACTGGGGATGCAGTGCAGTGAGTCCGGAGAGTGCACTGGCACCACAGGGGATGCAGTGCAGTGAGTCCAGAGAGTTCACTGGCACCACAGGGGATGCACTGCAGTGAGTCCAGAGAGTGCACTGGCACCACTGGGCATGCAGTGCAGTGAGTCCAGAGAGTGCCCTGGCACTACTGGGGATGCAGTGCAGTGAGTTCGGAGAGTGCACTGGCACCACTGGGGATGCAGTGCAGTGAGTCGAGAGAGTGCCCTGGCACCACTGGGGATGCAGTGCAGTGCGTCCGGAGAGTGCCCTGGCACCACTGGGGATGCAGTGCAGTGAGTCCGGAGAGTGCCCTGGCACCACTGGGGATGCAGTGCAGTGAGTCCGGAAGGTGCCCGGGCACCACTGGGGATGCATTGCAGTGAGTCCGGAGAGTGCACTGGCACCACTTGGCATGCAGTGCAGTGAGTCCGGAGAGTGCCCTGGCACCACTGGGGATGCAGTGCAGTGAGTCCGGAGAGTGCCCTGGCACCACTGGGGATGCAGTGCAGTGGTTCCGTAGAGTGCACTGGCACCACTGGGGATGCACCCCGGTGAGTCCGGAGAGTGGACTGGCACCACTGGGGATGCAGTGCAGTGAGTCCAGAGAGTGTTGCACCACTGGGCATGCAGTGCAGTGACTCCGGAGAGTGCACTGGCACCACTGGGGATGCACTGCAGTGACTCCGGAGAGTACACGGGCGTCAATGGGGATGCAGTGCAGTGACTCAAGAGAGTGCACTGGCACCACTGGAGATGCAGTGCAGTGAGTCCAGAGAGTGCACTGGCACCACTGGGGATGCACAGGAGTGAGTGCAGAGAGTGCACTGGCACCACTGGGGATGCAGTGCAGTGAGTCCAGAGAGTGCACTGGCACCACTGGGGATGCACCCCAGTGAGTCCAGAGAGTTCACTGGCACCACTGGGGACGCACCCCGGTGAGTCCGGAGAGTGCACTGGCACCACTGGGAATGCACCCCGGTGAGTCCGGAGAGTGCACTGGCACCACTGGGGATGCAGTGCAGTCAGTCCGGAGAGTGCACTGGCACCACTGGGGATGCACACCGGAGAGTCCGGAGAGTGCACTGGAACCACTGGGGATGCAGTGCAGTCAGTCCGGAGAGTGCACTGGCACCACTGGGGATGCACACCGGAGAGTCCGGAGAGTGCGCCGGAACCACTGGGGATGCACCCCGGGGGCTCCGGAGTATGCGCCGGCCCCACTGGGGATGCACCCCGGGGGCTCCGGAGAGTGCGCCAGCCCCACTGGGGATGCACCGTGGGGACTCCGGAGAGTGCGCCGGCCCCACTGGGGATGTACCCCGGGGACTCCGGAGAGTGCGCCGGCCCCACTGGGGCTGCACCGCGGGGAGTCCGGAGAGTGCGCCGGCCCCACTGGGGCTGCACTGCAGGGAGTCCGGAGAGTGCGCCGGCCCCACTGGGGATGCACTGCGGGGAGTCCGGAGAGTGCGCCGGCCCCACTGGGGATGCACCCTGGGGGCTCCGGAGAGTGCGCCGGCCCCACTGGGGATGCACCCCGGGGGCTCTGGAGAGTGCGCCGGCCCCACTGGGGATGCACCCCGGGGGCTCTGGAGAGTGCGCCGGCCCCACTGGGAATGCACCCCGGGGGCTCCGGAGAGTGCGCCGGCCCCACTGGGGATGCACCCCGGTGAGTCCGGAGAGTGCTCTGGCACCACTGGGGACGCACCCCGGTGAGTCCGGAGAGTGCACTGGCACCACTGGGGATGCACTGCAGTGACTCCGGAGAGTGCACTGGCACCACTGGGGATGCACTGCAGTGACCCCGGAGAGTGCCCTGGCACCACTTTCGATGCAGTGCAGTGAGTCCGGAGAGTGCACTGGCACCACTGGGGATGCAGTGCAGTGAGTCCGGAGAGTGCTCTGGCACCACTGGGAATGCAGTGCAGTGAGTCCGGAGAGTTCACTGGCACCACTGGGGATGCAGTGCAGTGAGTCCGGAGAGTGCACTGGCACCACAGGGGATGCAGTGCAGTGAGTCCGGAGAGTGCACTGGCACCACAGGGGATGCACAGGAGTGAGTCCAGAGAGTGCACTGGCACCACAGGGGATGCACTGCAGTGAGTCCAGAGAGTGCACTGGCACCACTGGGCATGCAGTGCAGTGAGTCCAGAGAGTGCCCTGGCACCACTGGGGATGCAGTGCAGTGAGTCCGGAGAGTTCACTGGCACCACTGGGGATGCAGTGCAGTGAGTCCGGAGAGTGCACTGGCACCACAGGGGATGCAGTGCAGTGAGTCCGGAGAGTGCACTGGCACCACAGGGGATGCACAGGAGTGAGTCCAGAGAGTGCACTGGCACCACAGGGGATGCACTGCAGTGAGTCCAGAGAGTGCACTGGCACCACTGGGCATGCAGTGCAGTGAGTCCAGAGAGTGCCCTGGCACCACTGGGGATGCAGTGCAGTGAGTCCGGAGAGTGCACTGGCACCACTGGGAATGCACCCCGGTGAGTCCGGAGAGTGCACTGGCACCACTGGGGATGCAGTGCAGTCAGTCCGGAGAGTGCACTGGCACCACTGGGGATGCAGTGCAGTGAGTCCGGAGAGTGCACTGGCACTACTGGGGATGCAGTGCAGGGAGTTCGGAGAGTGCACTGGCACCACTGGGGATGCAGTACAGTGGTTCCGGAGAGTGCACTGGCACCACTGGGGATGCACCCCGGTGAGTCCGGAGACTGCACTGGCACCACTGGGGATGCAGTGCAGTGAGTCCAGAGAGTGTTGCACCACTGGGCATGCAGTGCAGTGACTCCGGAGAGTGCACTGGCACCACTGGGGATGCAGTGCAGTGAGTCCAGAGAGTGCACTGGCACCACTGGGGATGCAGTGCAGTGAGTCCAGAGAGTGCACTTGCACCACTGGGGATGCAGTGCAGTGAGTCCAGAGAGTGCACTGGCACCACTGGGGATGCACCGCAGTGAGTCCAGAGAGTGCACTGGCACCACTGGGGATGCAGTGCAGTGAGTCCAGAGAGTGCACTGGCACCACTGGGGATGCAGTGCAATGAGTCCAGAGAGTGCACTGGCAGCACTGGGGATGCACTGCAGTGAGTCCAGAGAGTGCACTGGCACCACTGGGGATGCAGTGCAGTGAGTTCGGAGAGTGCACTGGCACCACTGAGGATGCAGTGCAGTGAGTCCAGAGAGTGGACTGGCACCACTGGGCATGCAGTGCAGTGAGTCCGGAGAGTGCCCTGGCACCACTGGGGACGCAGTGCAGTGAGTCCGGAGAGTTCACTGGCATCACTAGGAATGCACCCCGGTGAGTCCGGAGAGTGCTCTGGCACCACTGGGGACGCACCCCGGTGAGTCCGGAGAGTGCACTGGCACCACTGGGGATGCACTGCAGTGACTCCGGAGAGTGCACTGGCACCACTGGGGATGCACTGCAGTGACCCCGGAGAGTGCCCTGGCACCACTTTCGATGCACTGCAGTGAGTCCGGAGAGTGCACTGGCACCACTGGGGATGCAGTGCAGTGAGTCCGGAGAGTGCTCTGGCACCACTGGGAATGCAGTGCAGTGAGTCCGGAGAGTTCACTGGCACCACTGGGGATGCAGTGCAGTGAGTCCGGAGAGTGCACTGGCACCACAGGGGATGCAGTGCAGTGAGTCCAGAGAGTTCACTGGCACCACAGGGGATGCACTGCAGTGAGTCCAGAGAGTGCACTGGCACCACTGGGCATGCAGTGCAGTGAGTCCAGAGAGTGCCCTGGCACTACTGGGGATGCAGTGCAGTGAGTTCGGAGAGTGCACTGGCACCACTGGGGATGCAGTGCAGTGAGTCGAGAGAGTGCCCTGGCACCACTGGGGATGCAGTGCAGTGCGTCCGGAGAGTGCCCTGGCACCACTGGGGATGCAGTGCAGTGAGTCCGGAGAGTGCCCTGGCACCACTGGGGATGCAGTGCAGTGAGTCCGGAAGGTGCCCGGGCACCACTGGGGATGCATTGCAGTGAGTCCGGAGAGTGCACTGGCACCACTTGGCATGCAGTGCAGTGAGTCCGGAGAGTGCCCTGGCACCACTGGGGATGCAGTGCAGTGAGTCCGGAGAGTGCCCTGGCACCACTGGGGATGCAGTGCAGTGGTTCCGTAGAGTGCACTGGCACCACTGGGGATGCACCCCGGTGAGTCCGGAGAGTGGACTGGCACCACTGGGGATGCAGTGCAGTGAGTCCAGAGAGTGTTGCACCACTGGGCATGCAGTGCAGTGACTCCGGAGAGTGCACTGGCACCACTGGGGATGCACTGCAGTGACTCCGGAGAGTACACGGGCGTCAATGGGGATGCAGTGCAGTGACTCAAGAGAGTGCACTGGCACCACTGGAGATGCAGTGCAGTGAGTCCAGAGAGTGCACTGGCACCACTGGGGATGCACAGGAGTGAGTGCAGAGAGTGCACTGGCACCACTGGGGATGCAGTGCAGTGAGTCCAGAGAGTGCACTGGCACCACTGGGGATGCACCCCAGTGAGTCCAGAGAGTTCACTGGCACCACTGGGGACGCACCCCGGTGAGTCCGGAGAGTGCACTGGCACCACTGGGAATGCACCCCGGTGAGTCCGGAGAGTGCACTGGCACCACTGGGGATGCAGTGCAGTCAGTCCGGAGAGTGCACTGGCACCACTGGGGATGCACACCGGAGAGTCCGGAGAGTGCACTGGAACCACTGGGGATGCAGTGCAGTCAGTCCGGAGAGTGCACTGGCACCACTGGGGATGCACACCGGAGAGTCCGGAGAGTGCGCCGGAACCACTGGGGATGCACCCCGGGGGCTCCGGAGTATGCGCCGGCCCCACTGGGGATGCACCCCGGGGGCTCCGGAGAGTGCGCCAGCCCCACTGGGGATGCACCGTGGGGACTCCGGAGAGTGCGCCGGCCCCACTGGGGATGTACCCCGGGGACTCCGGAGAGTGCGCCGGCCCCACTGGGGCTGCACCGCGGGGAGTCCGGAGAGTGCGCCGGCCCCACTGGGGCTGCACTGCAGGGAGTCCGGAGAGTGCGCCGGCCCCACTGGGGATGCACTGCGGGGAGTCCGGAGAGTGCGCCGGCCCCACTGGGGATGCACCCTGGGGGCTCCGGAGAGTGCGCCGGCCCCACTGGGGATGCACCCCGGGGGCTCTGGAGAGTGCGCCGGCCCCACTGGGGATGCACCCCGGGGGCTCTGGAGAGTGCGCCGGCCCCACTGGGAATGCACCCCGGGGGCTCCGGAGAGTGCGCCGGCCCCACTGGGGATGCACCCCGGTGAGTCCGGAGAGTGCTCTGGCACCACTGGGGACGCACCCCGGTGAGTCCGGAGAGTGCACTGGCACCACTGGGGATGCACTGCAGTGACTCCGGAGAGTGCACTGGCACCACTGGGGATGCACTGCAGTGACCCCGGAGAGTGCCCTGGCACCACTTTCGATGCAGTGCAGTGAGTCCGGAGAGTGCACTGGCACCACTGGGGATGCAGTGCAGTGAGTCCGGAGAGTGCTCTGGCACCACTGGGAATGCAGTGCAGTGAGTCCGGAGAGTTCACTGGCACCACTGGGGATGCAGTGCAGTGAGTCCGGAGAGTGCACTGGCACCACAGGGGATGCAGTGCAGTGAGTCCGGAGAGTGCACTGGCACCACAGGGGATGCACAGGAGTGAGTCCAGAGAGTGCACTGGCACCACAGGGGATGCACTGCAGTGAGTCCAGAGAGTGCACTGGCACCACTGGGCATGCAGTGCAGTGAGTCCAGAGAGTGCCCTGGCACCACTGGGGATGCAGTGCAGTGAGTTCGGAGAGTGCACTGGCACCACTGGGGATGCAGTGCAGTGAGTCGAGAGAGTGCCCTGGCACCACTGGGGATGCAGTGCAGTGCGTCCGGAGAGTGCCCTGGCACCACTGGGGATGCAGTGCAGTGAGTCCAGAGAGTGCCCTGGCACCACTGGGGATGCAGTGCAGTGAGTCCGGAAGGTGCCCGGGCACCACTGGGGATGCATTGCAGTGAGTCCGGAGAGTGCACTGGCACCACTTGGCATGCAGTGCAGTGAGTCCGGAGAGTGCCCTGGCACCACTGGGGATGCAGTGCAGTGAGTCCGGAGAGTGCCCTGGCACCACTGGGGATGCAGTGCAGTGGTTCCGTAGAGTGCACTGGCACCACTGGGGATGCACCCCGGTGAGTCCGGAGAGTGGACTGGCACCACTGGGGATGCAGTGCAGTGAGTCCAGAGAGTGTTGCACCACTGGGCATGCAGTGCAGTGACTCCGGAGAGTGCACTGGCACCACTGGGGATGCACTGCAGTGACTCCGGAGAGTACACGGGCGTCAATGGGGATGCAGTGCAGTGACTCCAGAGAGTGCACTGGCACCACTGGAGATGCAGTGCAGTGAGTCCAGAGAGTGCACTGGCACCACTGGGGATGCACTGCAGTGAGTGCAGAGAGTGCACTGGCACCACTGGGGATGCAGTGCAGTGAGTCCAGAGAGTGCACTGGCACCACTGGGGATGCACCCCAGTGAGTCCAGAGAGTTCACTGGCACCACTGGGGAAGCACCCCGGTGAGTCCGGAGAGTGCACTGGCACCACTGGGAATGCACCCCGGTGAGTCCGGAGAGTGCACTGGCACCACTGGGGTGCAGTGCAGTCAGTCCGGAGAGTGCACTGGCACCACTGGGGATGCACACCGGAGAGTCCGGAGAGTGCACTGGAACCACTGGGGATGCAGTGCAGTCAGTCCGGAGAGTGCACTGGCACCACTGGGGATGCACACCGGAGAGTCCGGAGAGTGCACTGGCACTACTGGGGATGCAGTGCAGGGAGTTCGGAGAGTGCACTGGCACCACTGGGGATGCAGTACAGTGGTTCCGGAGAGTGCACTGGCACCACTGGGGATGCACCCCGGTGAGTCCGGAGACTGCACTGGCACCACTGGGGATGCAGTGCAGTGAGTCCAGAGAGTGTTGCACCACTGGGCATGCAGTGCAGTGACTCCGGAGAGTGCTCTGGCACCACTGGGGATGCACTGCAATGACTCCGGAGAGTACACGGGCACCACTGGGGATGCAGTGCAGTGACTCCAGAGAGTGCACTGGCACCACTGGGGATGCAGTGCAGTGAGTCCAGAGAGTGCACTGGCACCACTGGGGATGCAGTGCAGTGAGTCCGGAGAGTGCACTGGCACCACTGGGGATGCAGTGCAGTGAGTCCAGAGAGTGCACTGGCACCACTGGGGATGCAGTGCAATGAGTCCAGAGAGTGCATTGGCAGCACTGGGGATGCACTGCAGTGAGTCCAGAGAGTGCACTGGCACCACTGGGGATGCACTGCAGTGAGTCCAGAGTGTGCACTGGCACCACTGGGGATGCAGTGCAGTGAGTCCAGAGAGTGCACTGGCACCACTGGGGATGCAGTGCAATGAGTCCAGAGAGTGCACTGGCAGCACTGGGGATGCACTGCAGTGAGTCCAGAGAGTGCACTGGCACCACTGGGGATGCAGTGCAGTGAGTCCGGAGAGTGCACTGGCACCACTGGGGATGCAGTGCAGTGAGTCCAGAGAGTGCACTGGCACCACTGGGCATGCAGTGCAGTGAGTCCGGAGAGTGCCCTGGCACCACTGGGGACGCAGTGCAGTGAGTCCGGAGAGTTCACTGGCATCACTAGGAATGCACCCCGGTGAGTCCGGAGAGTGCACTGGCACCACTGGGGACGCACCCCGGTGAGTCCGGAGAGTGCACTGGCACCACTGGGGATGCACTGCAGTGACTCCGGAGAGTGCACTGGCACCACTGGGGATGCACTGCAGTGACCCTGGAGAGTGCCCTGGCACCACCTTCGATGCACTGCAGTGAGTCCGGAGAGTGCACTGGCACCACTGGGGATGCAGTGCAGTGAGTCCGGAGAGTGCTCTGGCACCTCTGGGAATGCAGAGGAGTGAGTCCGGAGAGTTCACTGGCACCACTGGGGATGCAGTGCAGTGAGTCCGGAGAGTGCACTGGTACCACAGGGGATGCACCGCAGTGAGTCCAGAGAGTGCACTGGCACCACAGGGGATGCACAGGAGTGAGTCCAGAGAGTGCACTGGCACCACAGGGGATGCACTGCAGTGAGTCCAGAGAGTGCACTGGCACCACTGGGCATGCAGTGCAGTGAGTTCGGAGAGTGCCCTGGCACCACTGGGGATGCAGTGCAGTGAGTTCGGAGAGTGCACTGGCACCACTGGGGATGCAGTGCAGTGAGTCGAGAGAGTGCCCTGCCACCACTGGGGATGCAGTGCAGTGCGTCCGGAGAGTGCACTGGCACCACTGGGGATGCAGTGCAGTGAGTCCGGAGAGTTCACTGGCACCACAGGGGATGCAGTGCAGTGAGTCCGGAGAGTGCACTGGCACCACACGGGATGCACTGCAGTGAGTCCAGAGAGTGCACTGGCACCACTGGGGACGCAGTGCAGTGAGTCCGGAGAGTGCACTGGTACCACTGGGGATGCAGTGCAGTGAGTCCGGAGAGTTCACTGGCACCACTGGGGATGCACCCCGGTGAGTCCGGAGAGTGCCCTGGCACCAACGAGGATGCAGTGCAGTGAGTCTGGAGAGTGCCCTGGCAACACTGGGGATGCAGTGCAGTGAGTCCAGAGAGTGCCCTGGCACCACTGGGCATGCAGTGCAGTGAGTCCGGAGAGTGCCCTGGCACCAGAGGGATGCACTGCAGTGAGTCCAGAGAGTACACTGGCACCACTGGGCATGTAGTGCAGTGAGTCCAGAGAGTGCCCTGGCACCACTGGGCATGCAGTGCAGTGAGTCCGGAGAGTGCCCTGGCACCAGTGGGCATGCAGTGCAGTGTGTCCGGAGAGTGCCCTGGCACCACTGGGGATGCAGTGCAGTGAGTCCGGAGAGTGCACTGGCACCACTGGGGATGCAGTGCAGTGAGTCCAGAGAGTGCACTGGCAGCACTGGGGACGCATTGCAGTGATTCCGGAGAGTGCACTGGCAGCACTGGGGATGCACCCCGGTGAGTCCGGAGAGTGCACTGGCACCACAGGGGATGCACCCCGGTGAGTCCAGAGAGTGCACTGGCACCACTGGGGATGCACTGCAGTGAGTCCAGAGAGTGCACTGGCACCACTGGGGATGCAGTGCAGTGAGTCCGGAAAGTGCACTGGCACCACAGTGGATGCAGTGCAGTGAGTCCGGAGAGTGCCCTGGCACCACTGGGGATGCAGTGCAGTTAGTCCGGAGAGTGCACTGGCACCACAGGGGATGCAGTGCAGTGAGTCCGGAGAGTGCACTGGTATCACAGGGGATGCACCGCAGTGAGTCCAGAGAGTGCACTGGTACCACAGGGGATGCAGTGCAGTGAGTCTGGAGAGTGCACTGGCACCACTGGGGATGCAGTGCAGTGAGTCCGGAGAGTGCACTGGCACCACTGGGGACGCAGTGCAGTGAGTCCGGAGAGTGCACTGGCACCAGTGGGGACGCAGTGCAGTGAGTCCAGAGAGTGCACTGGCACCACTGGGGACGCACTGCAGGGAGTCCGGAGAGTGCCCTGGCACCACTGGGGATGCAGTGCAGTGAGTCCGGAGAGTGCAATGGCACCACTGGGGATGCAGTGCAGTGAGGCCGGAGAGTGCACTGGCACCACTGGGGATGCAGTGCAGTGAGTCCGGAGAGTGCACCGGCACCACAGGGGATGTACCGCGGGGAGTCCGGAGAGTGCCCTGGCCCCACTGGGCATGCACCGCGGGGAGTCCGGAGAGTGTCCTGGCCCCACTGGGCATTCACCGCGGGGAGTCCGGAGAGTGCGCCGGCCCCACTGGGGCTGCACCGCGGGGAGTCCAGAGAGTGCGCCGGCCCCACTGGGGATGCACCCCGGGGGCTCCGGAGAGTGCTCCGGCCCCACTGGGGATGCGCCCTGGGGGCTCCGGAGAGTGCGCAGGCCCCACTGGGGATGCACCGCGGGGACTCCGGAGAGTGCGCCGGCCCCACTGGGTATGTACCCCGGGGACTCCGGAGTATGCGCCGGCCCCCCTGGGGATGCACCGCGGGGAGTCCGGAGAGTGCGCCGGCCCCACTGGGGCTGCACCGCGGGGAGTCCGGAGAGTGCGCCGGCCCCACTGGGGCTGCGCCGCGGGGAGTCCGGAGAGTGTGCCGGCCCCATTGGGGCTGTACCGCGGGGAGTCCGGAGAGTGCGCCGGCCCCACTGGGGATGCACTGCGGGGAGTCCGGAGAGTGCGCCGGCCCCACTGGGGATGCACCCCGGGGGCTCCGGAGAGTGCGCCGGCCCCACTTCGGATGCACCCCGGGGGCTCCGGAGAGTGCGCCAGCCCCACTGGGGATGCACCCCGGGGGCTTCGGAGAGTGCGTCGGTCCCACTGGGGATGCACCCCGGGGGCTCTGGAGAGTGCGCCGGCCCCACTGGGGATGCACCCCGGGGGCTCCGGAGAGTGCGCCGGCACCACTGGGGATGCACCCCGGGGGCTCCGGAGAGTGCGCCAGCCCCACTGGGGATGCACCGTGGGGACTCCGGAGAGTGCGCCGGCCCCACTGGGGATGTACCCCGGGGACTCCGGAGAGTGCGCCGGCCCCACTGGGGCTGCACCGATGGGGAGTCCGGAGAGTGCGCCGGCCCCACTGGGGCTGCACTGCAGGGAGTCCGGAGAGTGCGCCGGCCCCACTGGGGATGCACTGCGGGGAGTCCGGAGAGTGCGCCGGCCCCACTGGGGATGCACCCTGGGGGCTCCGGAGAGTGCGCCGGCCCCACTGGGGATGCACCCCGGTGAGTCCGGAGAGTGCGCCGGCCCCACTGGGGCATGCACCCCGGTGAGTCGGGAGAGTCCGCCGGCACCACTGGGGATGCAGTGCAGTGAGTCCGGAGAGTGCACCGGCACCACTGGGGATGCAGTGCAGTGAGTCCGGAGAGTGCACCGGCACCACTGGGGATGCAGTGCAGTGAGTCCGGAGAGTGCACTGGCACCACTGGGGATGCAGTGCAATGAGTCCGGAGAGTGCACTGGCACCACACGGGATGCAGTGCAGTGAGTCCGGAGAGTGCACTGGCACCACTGGGGACGCAGTGCAGTGAGTCCGGAGAGTGCACTGGCACCACAGGGGATGCAGTGCAGTGAGTCCAGAGAGTGCACTGGCACCACAGGGGATGCACTGCAGTGAGTCCAGAGAGTGCACTGGCACCACAGGGGATGCAGTGCAGTGAGTCGAGAGAGTGCCCTGGCACCACAGGGGATGCAGTGCAGTGAGTCCGGAGAGGGCATCGGCACCACAGGGGATGCAGTGCAGTGAGTCCAGAGAGTGCGCCGGCCCCACTGGGGTTGCACCGCGGGGAGTCCGGAGAGTGCGCCGGCCCCACTGGCGATGCACCGCGGGGAGTCCGGAGAATGCGCCGGCCCACTGGGGCTGCACCGCGGGGACTCCGGAGAGTGCGCCGGCCCCACTGGGGATGCACCCCGGGGGCTCCGGAGAGTGCGCCGGCCCCACTGGGGATGCACCCCGGGGGCTCCGGAGAGTGCGCCAGCCCCACTGGGGATGCACCCCGGGGGCTCCGGAGAGTGCGCCGGCCCCACTGGTTATGCACCCCGGGGGCTCCGGAGAGTGCGCCGGCCCCACTGGGGATGCACCCCGGGGGCTCCGGAGAGTGCGCCGACCCCACTGGGGATGCACCGCGGGGACTCCGGAGAGTGCGCCGGCCCCACTGGGTATGTACCCCGGGGACTCCGGAGTATGCGCCGGCCCCACTGGGGATGCACCGCGGGGAGTCCGGAGAGTGCGCCGGCCCCGCTGGGGCTGCACCGTGGGGAGTCCGGAGAGTGCGCCGGCCCCGCTGGGGCTGCACCGTGGGGAGTCCAGAGAGTGCGCCGGCCCCACTGGGGCTGCACCGCGGGGAGTCCGGAGAGTGCGCCGTTCCCACTGGGGCTGCACCGCAGGGAGTCCGGAGAGTGCGCCGTTCCCAATGGGGCTGCACCGCGGTGAGTCCGGAGAGTGCGCCGGCCCCACTGGGGCTGCACCGCGGGGAGTCCGGAGAGTGCGCCGGCCCCACTGGGGCTGCACCACGGGGGCTCCGGAGAGCGCGCCGACCCAATGGGGATGCACCCCGGGGGCTCCGGAGAGTGTGCCGGCCCCACTTCGGATGCACCCTGGGGGCTCCGGAGAGTGCGCCGGCCCCACTGGGGATGCACCCCGGGGGCTCCGGAGAGTGCGCCAGCCCCACTGGGGATGCACCCCGGGGGCTCTGGAGAGTGCGCCGGAACCACTGGGGATGCACCCCGGGGGCTCTGGAGAGTGCGCTGGCCCCACTGGGGATGCACCCCGGGGGCTCCGGAGAGTGCGCGGGCCCCACTGGGGCTGCACCGCGGGGAGTCCGGAGAGTGCGCTGGCCCCACTGGGGATGCACCCCGGGGGCTCCGGAGAGTGCGCCGGCACCACTGGGGATGCAGTGCAGTGAGTCCGGAGAGTGCACCGGCACCACTGGGGATGCAGTGCAGTGAGTCCGGAGAGTGCACCGGCACCACTGGGGATGCACCCCGGTGAGTCCGGAGAGTGCACCGGCACCACTGGGGATGCACCCCGGTGAGTCCGAAGAGTGCACTGGCACCACAGGGGATGCAGTGCAGTGAGTCCGGAGAGTTCACTGGCACCACTGGGGATGCAGTGCAGTGAATCCGGAGAGTGCCCTGGCACCACTGGGGATGCAGTGCAGTGAGTCCGGAGAGTGCACTGGCACCACACGGGATGTACTGCAGTGAGTCCAGAGAGTGCACTGGCACCACTGGGGACGCAGTGCAGTGAGTCCGGAGAGTGCACTGGCACCACTGGGGATGCAGTGCAGTGAGTCCAGAGAGTGCACTGGCACCACTGGGAATGCAGTGCAGTGAGTCCGGAGAGTGCACTGGCACCACTGGTTATGCAGGGTAGTGAGTCCGGAGAGTGCCCTGGCACCACTGGGGATGCAGTGCAGTGAGTCCGGAGAGTGCCCTGGCACCAAAGGGATGCACTGAAGTGAGTCCAGAGAGTGCACTGGCATCAGAGCGGATGCAGTGCAGTGAGTCCGGAGAGTGCACTGGCACCACTGGGGATGCACTGCAGTGAGTCCAGAGAGTGCACTTCCACCACTGGGCATGCCGTGCACAGAGTCCAGAGAGTGCACTGGCACCACTGGGGATGCAGTGCAGTGAGTCCAGAGAGTGCACGGGCACTACTGGGGATACACCGCAGTGAGTCCAGAGAGTGCACTAGCACCACTGGGGATGCACCGCAGTGAGTCCAGAGAGTGCACTGGCACCACTGGAGATGCACTGCAGTGAGTCCGGAGAGTGCCCTGGCACCAGTGGGGATGCAGTGCAGTGAGTCCGGAGAGTGCCCTGGCACCACTGGGCATGTAGTGCAGTGAGTCCGCAGAGTGCCTTGGTACCACTGGGGATGCAGTGCAGTGAGTCCGGAGAGTGCACTGGCACCACTGAGGATGCAGTGCAGTGAGTCCGGAGAGTGCCCTAGCACCACAGGGGATGCAGTGCAGTGAGTCCAGAGAGTGCACTGGCACCACTGGGGATGCAGTGCAGTGAGTCCGGAGAGTTCACTGGCACCACTGGGGATGCACCCCGGTGAGTCCGGAGAGTTCACTGGCACCACTGGGGATGCACTGCAGTGAGTCCAGAGAGTGCACTGGCACCACTGGGGATGCAGTGCAGTGACTCCAGAGACTGCACTGGCACCACTGGGGATGCAGTGCAGTGAGTCCAGAGAGTGCACTGGCACCAGTGGGGATGCACTGTAGTGAGTCCTGAGAGTGCACTGGCACCACTGGAGATGCAGGGCAGTGAGTCCAGAGAGTGCACTGGCACCACTGGGGATGCAGGGCAGTGAGTCCGGAGAGTGCACTGGCACCACTGGGGATGCACTGCAGTGAGTGCAGAGAGTGCACTGGCACCACTGGGGATGCAGTGCAGTGAGTCCGGAGAGTGCACTGGCACCACTGGGGACGCACCCCGGTGAGTCCGGAGAGTGCACTGGCACTACTGGGGATGCAGTGCAGGGAGTTCGGAGAGTGCACTGGCACCACTGGGGATGCAGTACAGTGGTTCCGGAGAGTGCACTGGCACCACTGGGGATGCACCCCGGTGAGTCCGGAGACTGCACTGGCACCACTGGGGATGCAGTGCAGTGAGTCCAGAGAGTGTTGCACCACTGGGGATGCAGTGCAGTGAGTCCAGAGAGTGCTCTGGCACCACTGGGGATGAACTGCAGTGACTCCGGTGAGTACACGGGCACCACTGGGTATGCAGTGCAGTGACTCCAGAGAGTGCACTGGCATAACTGGGGATGCAGTGCAGTGACTCCAGGGAGTGCACTGGCATCACTGGGTATGCACCCCGGTGAGTCCAGAGAGTGCACTGGCACCACTGGGGATGCAGTGCGGTGAGTCCAGAGAGTGCACTGGCACCACTGGGGATGCAATGCAGTGAGTCCAGAGAGTGCACTGGCACCAGTGGGGATGCAGTGCAGTGAGTCCAGAGAGTGCACTGGCACCACTGGGGATGCAGTGCAGTGAATCCAGAGAGTGCACGGGCACTTCTGGGGATGCACCGCAGTGAGTCCACACAGTGCACTGGCACCACTGGGGATGCAGTGCAGTGAGTCCAGAGAGTGCACTGGCACCACTGGGGATGCACCGCAGTGAGTCCAGAGAGTGCAATGGCACCACTGGGGATGCAGTGCAGTGAGTCCAGAGAGTGCACTGGCACCACTGGGGATGCACTGCAGTGAGTCCAGAGAGTGCACTGGTACCACTGGGGATGCAGTGCAGTGAGTCCAGAGAGTGCACTGGCACCACTGGGGATGCAGTGCAGTGAGTCCGGAGAGTGCACTGGCACCAGTGGGGATGCAGTGCAGTGAGTCCAGAGAGTGCACTGGCACCACTGGGGATGCAGTGCAGTGAGTCCGGAGAGTGCACTGGCCCCACTGGGGATGCACCCCGGTGAGTCCGGAGAGTGCGCCGGCACCACAGGGCATGCACCCCGGTGAGTCGGGAGAGTGCGCCGGCACCACAGGGCATGCACTCCAATGAGTCCGGAGAGTGCAACAGCACCACTGGGGATGCAGTGCAGTGAGTCCGGAGAGTGCACCGGCACCACTGGGGATGCAGTGCAGTGAGTCCGGAGAGTGCACCGGCACCACTGGGGATGCACACCGGTGAGTCCGGAGAGTGCACCGGCACCACTGGGGATGCACCCCGGTGAGTCCGAAGAGTGCACTGGCACCACAGGGGATGCAGTGCAGTGAGTCCGGAGAGTTCACTGGCACCACTGGGGATGCAGTGCAGTGAATCCGGAGAGTGCCCTGGCACCACTGGGGATGCAGTGCAGTGAGTCCGGAGAGTGCACTGGCACCACACAGGATGTACTGCAGTGAGTCCAGAGAGTGCACTGGCACCACTGGGGACGCAGTGCAGTGAGTCCGGAGAGTGCACTGGCACCACTGGGGATGCAGTGCAGTGAGTCCAGAGAGTGCACTGGCACCACTGGGGATGCAGTGCAGTGAGTCCGGAGAGTGCACTGGCACCACTGGTTATGCAGGGTAGTGAGTCCGGAGAGTGCCCTGGCACCACTGGGGATGCAGTGCAGTGAGTCCGGAGAGTGCCCTGGCACCAAAGGGATGCACTGAAGTGAGTCCAGAGAGTGCACTGGCATCAGAGGGGATGCAGTGCAGTGAGTCCGGAGAGTGCACTGGCACCACTGGGGATGCACTGCAGTGAGTCCAGAGAGTGCACTTCCACCACTGGGCATGCCGTGCAGAGAGTCCAGAGAGTGCACTGGCACCACTGGGGATGCAGTGCAGTGAGTCCAGAGAGTGCACGGGCACTACTGGGGATACACCGCAGTGAGTCCAGAGAGTGCACTAGCACCACTGGGGATGCACCGCAGTGAGTCCAGAGAGTGCACTGGCACCACTGGAGATGCACTGCAGTGAGTCCGGAGAGTGCCCTGGCACCAGTGGGGATGCAGTGCAGTGAGTCCGGAGAGTGCCCTGGCACCACTGGGGATGCAGTGCAGTGAGTCCGGAGAGTGCACTGGCACCACTGAGGATGCAGTGCAGTGAGTCCGGAGAGTGCCCTAGCACCACAGGGGATGCAGTGCAGTGAGTCCGGAGAGTGCACTGGCACCACTGGGGATGCAGTGCAGTGAGTCCGGAGAGTTCACTGGCACCACTGGGGATGCACCCCGGTGAGTCCGGAGAGTTCACTGGCACCACTGGGGATGCACTGCAGTGAGTCCCGAGAGTGCACTGGCACCACTGGGGATGCAGTGCAGTGACTCCAGAGAGTGCACTGGCACCGCTGGGGATGCAGTGCAGTGAGTCCAGAGAGTGCACTGGCACCAGTGGGGATGCACTGTAGTGAGTCCTGAGAGTGCACTGGCACCACTGGAGATGCACGGCAGTGAGTCCGGAGAGTGCACTGGCACTACTGGGGATGCAGGGCAGTGAGTCCGGAGAGTGCACTGGCACCACTGGGGATGCACTGCAGTGAGTGCAGAGAGTGCACTGGCACCACTGGGGATGCAGTGCAGTGAGTCCAGAGAGTGCACTGGCACCACTGGGGATGCACCCCAGTGAGTCCAGAGAGTTCACTGGCACCACTGGGGACGCACCCCGGTGAGTCCGGAGAGTGCACTGGCACTACTGGGGATGCAGTGCAGGGAGTTCGGAGAGTGCACTGGCACCACTGGGGATGCAGTACAGTGGTTCCGGAGAGTGCACTGGCACCACTGGGGATGCACCCCGGTGAGTCCGGAGACTGCACTGGCACCACTGGGGATGCAGTGCAGTGAGTCCAGAGAGTGTTGCACCACTGGGGATGCAGTGCAGTGACTCCGGAGAGTGCTCTGGCACCACTGGGGATGAACTGCAGTGACTCCGGTGAGTACACGGGCACCACTGGGTATGCAGTGCAGTGACTCCAGAGAGTGCACTGGCATAACTGGGGATGCAGTGCAGTGACTCCAGGGAGTGCACTGGCATCACTGGGTATGCACCCCGGTGAGTCCAGAGAGTGCACTGGCACCACTGGGGATGCAGTGCGGTGAGTCCAGAGAGTGCACTGGCACCACTGGGGATGCAATGCAGTGAGTCCAGAGAGTGCACTGGCACCAGTGGGGATGCAGTGCAGTGAGTCCAGAGAGTGCACTGGCACCACTGGGGATGCAGTGCAGTGAATCCAGAGAGTGCACGGGCACTTCTGGGGATGCACCGCAGTGAGTCCACACAGTGCACTGGCACCACTGGGGATGCAGTGCAGTGAGTCCAGAGAGTGCACTGGCACCACTGGGGATGCACCGCAGTGAGTCCAGAGAGTGCAATGGCACCACTGGGGATGCAGTGCAGTGAGTCCAGAGAGTGCACTGGCACCACTGGGGATGCACTGCAGTGAGTCCAGAGAGTGCACTGGTACCACTGGGGATGCAGTGCAGTGAGTCCAGAGAGTGCACTGGCACCACTGGGGATGCAGTGCAGTGAGTCCGGAGAGTGCACTGGCACCAGTGGGGATGCAGTGCAGTGAGTCCAGAGAGTGCACTGGCACCACTGGGGATGCAGTGCAGTGAGTCCGGAGAGTGCACTGGCCCCACTGGGGATGCACCCCGGTGAGTCCGGAGAGTGCGCCGGCACCACAGGGCATGCACCCCGGTGAGTCGGGAGAGTGCGCCGGCACCACAGGGCATGCACTCCAGTGAGTCCGGAGAGTGCAACGGCACCACTGGGGATGCAGTGCAGTGAGTCCGGAGAGTGCACCGGCACCACTGGGGATGCAGTGCAGTGAGTCCGGAGAGTGCACCGGCACCACTGGGGATGCACCCCGGTGAGTCCGGAGAGTGCACCGGCACCACTGGGGATGCACCCCGGTGAGTCCGAAGAGTGCACTGGCACCACAGGGGATGCAGTGCAGTGAGTCCGGAGAGTTCACTGGCACCACTGGGGATGCAGTGCAGTGAATCCGGAGAGTGCCCTGGCACCACTGGGGATGCAGTGCAGTGAGTCCGGAGAGTGCACTGGCACCACACAGGATGTACTGCAGTGAGTCCAGAGAGTGCACTGGCACCACTGGGGACGCAGTGCAGTGAGTCCGGAGAGTGCACTGGCACCACTGGGGATGCAGTGCAGTGAGTCCAGAGAGTGCACTGGCACCACTGGGGATGCAGTGCAGTGAGTCCAGAGAGTGCACGGGCACTACTGGGGATACACCGCAGTGAGTCCAGAGAGTGCACTAGCACCACTGGGGATGCACCGCAGTGAGTCCAGAGAGTGCACTGGCACCACTGGAGATGCACTGCAGTGAGTCCGGAGAGTGCCCTGGCACCAGTGGGGATGCAGTGCAGTGAGTCCGGAGAGTGCCCTGGCACCACTGGGGATGCAGTGCAGTGAGTCCGGAGAGTGCACTGGCACCACTGAGGATGCAGTGCAGTGAGTCCGGAGAGTGCCCTAGCACCACAGGGGATGCAGTGCAGTGAGTCCGGAGAGTGCACTGGCACCACTGGGGATGCAGTGCAGTGAGTCCGGAGAGTTCACTGGCACCACTGGGGATGCACCCCGGTGAGTCCGGAGAGTTCACTGGCACCACTGGGGATGCACTGCAGTGAGTCCAGAGAGTGCACTGGCACCACTGGGGATGCAGTGCAGTGACTCCAGAGACTGCACTGGCACCGCTGGGGATGCAGTGCAGTGAGTCCAGAGAGTGCACTGGCACCAGTGGGGATGCACTGTAGTGAGTCCTGAGAGTGCACTGGCACCACTGGAGATGCACGGCAGTGAGTCCAGAGAGTGCACTGGCACCACTGGGGATGCAGGGCAGTGAGTCCGGAGAGTGCACTGGCACCACTGGGGATGCACTGCAGTGAGTGCAGAGAGTGCACTGGCACCACTGGGGATGCAGTGCAGTGAGTCCAGAGAGTGCACTGGCACCACTGGGGATGCACCCCAGTGAGTCCAGAGAGTTCACTGGCACCACTGGGGACGCACCCCGGTGAGTCCGGAGAGTGCACTGGCACTACTGGGGATGCAGTGCAGGGAGTTCGGAGAGTGCACTGGCACCACTGGGGATGCAGTACAGTGGTTCCGGAGAGTGCACTGGCACCACTGGGGATGCACCCCGGTGAGTCCGGAGACTGCACTGGCACCACTGGGGATGCAGTGCAGTGAGTCCAGAGAGTGTTGCACCACTGGGGATGCAGTGCAGTGACTCCGGAGAGTGCTCTGGCACCACTGGGGATGAACTGCAGTGACTCCGGTGAGTACACGGGCACCACTGGGTATGCAGTGCAGTGACTCCAGAGAGTGCACTGGCATAACTGGGGATGCAGTGCAGTGACTCCAGGGAGTGCACTGGCATCACTGGGTATGCACCCCGGTGAGTCCAGAGAGTGCACTGGCACCACTGGGGATGCAGTGCGGTGAGTCCAAAGAGTGCACTGGCACCACTGGGGATGCAATGCAGTGAGTCCAGAGAGTGCACTGGCACCAGTGGGGATGCAGTGCAGTGAGTCCAGAGAGTGCACTGGCACCACTGGGGATGCAGTGCAGTGAATCCAGAGAGTGCACGGGCACTTCTGGGGATGCACCGCAGTGAGTCCACACAGTGCACTGGCACCACTGGGGATGCAGTGCAGTGAGTCCAGAGAGTGCACTGGCACCACTGGGGATGCACCGCAGTGAGTCCAGAGAGTGCAATGGCACCACTGGGGATGCAGTGCAGTGAGTCCAGAGAGTGCACTGGCACCACTGGGGATGCACTGCAGTGAGTCCAGAGAGTGCACTGGTACCACTGGGCATGCAGTGCAGTGAGTTCGGAGAGTGCACTGGCACCACTGGGGATGCAGTGCAGTGAGTCGAGAGAGTGCCCTGGCACCACTGGGGATGCATGTGCAGTGACTCCGGAGAGTGCACTGGCACCACTGGGGATGCACTGCAGTGACTCCGGAGAGTACACGGGCGTCAATGGGGATGCAGTGCAGTGACTCCAGAGAGTGCACTGGCACCAGTGGAGATGCAGTGCAGTGAGTCCAGAGAGTGCACTGGCACCACTGGGGATGCACTGCAGTGAGTGCAGAGAGTGCACTGGCACCACTGGGGATGCAGTGCAGTGAGTCCAGAGAGTGCACTGGCACCACTGGGGATGCACCCCAGTGAGTCCAGAGAGTTCACTGGCACCACTGGGGACGCACCCCGGTGAGTCCAGAGAGTGCACTGGCACCACTGGGAATGCACCCCGGTGAGTCCGGAGAGTGCACTGGCACCACTGGGGATGCAGTGCAGTCAGTCCGGAGAGTGCACTGGCACCACTGGGGATGCAGTGCAGTGAGTCCGGAGAGTGCACTGGCACTACTGGGGATGCAGTGCAGGGAGTTCGGAGAGTGCACTGGCACCACTGGGGATGCAGTACAGTGGTTCCGGAGAGTGCACTGGCACCACTGGGGATGCACCCCGGTGAGTCCGGAGACTGCACTGGCACCACTGGGGATGCAGTGCAGTGAGTCCAGAGAGTGTTGCACCACTGGGCATGCAGTGCAGTGACTCCGGAGAGTGCTCTGGCACCACTGGGGATGCACTGCAATGACTCCGGAGAGTACACGGGCACCACGGGGGATGCAGTGCAGTGACTCCAGAGAGTGCACTGGCACCACTGGGGATGCAGTGCAGTGAGTCCAGAGAGTGCACTGGCACCACTGGGGATGCAGTGCAGTGAGTCCAGAGAGTGCACTTGCACCACTGGGGATGCAGTGCAGTGAGTCCAGAGAGTGCACTGGCACCACTGGGGATGCACCGCAGTGAGTCCAGAGAGTGCCCTGGCACCACTGGGGATGCAGTGCAATGAGTCCAGAGAGTGCATTGGCAGCACTGGGGATGCACTGCAGTGAGTCCAGAGAGTGCACTGGCACCACTGGGGATGCACTGCAGTGAGTCCAGAGAGTGCACTGGCACCACTGGGGATGCAGTGCAGTGAGTCCAGAGAGTGCACTGGCACCACTGGGGATGCAGTGCAATGAGTCCAGAGAGTGCACTGGCAGCACTGGGGATGCACTGCAGTGAGTCCAGAGAGTGCACTGGCACCACTGGGGATGCAGTGCAGTGAGTTCGGAGAGTGCACTGGCACCACTGGGGATGCAGTGCAGTGAGTCCAGAGAGTGCACTGGCACCACTGGGCATGCAGTGCAGTGAGTCCGGAGAGTGCCCTGGCACCACTGGGGACGCAGTGCAGTGAGTCCGGAGAGTTCACTGGCATCACTAGGAATGCACCCCGGTGAGTCCGGAGAGTGCTCTGGCACCACTGGGGACGCACCCCGGTGAGTCCGGAGAGTGCACTGGCACCACTGGGGATGCACTGCAGTGACTCCGGAGAGTGCACTGGCACCACTGGGGATGCACTGCAGTGACCCCGGAGAGTGCCCTGGCACCACTTTCGATGCACTGCAGTGAGTCCGGAGAGTGCACTGGCACCACTGGGGATGCAGTGCAGTGAGTCCGGAGAGTGCTCTGGCACCACTGGGAATGCAGTGCAGTGAGTCCGGAGAGTTCACTGGCACCACTGGGGATGCAGTGCAGTGAGTCCGGAGAGTGCACTGGCACCACAGGGGATGCACCGCAGCGAGTCGAGAGAGTGCACTGGCACCACAGGGGATGCACAGGAGTGAGTCCAGAGAGTGCACTGGCACCACAGGGGATGCACTGCAGTGAGTCCAGAGAGTGCACTGGCACCACTGGGCATGCAGTGCAGTGAGTCCAGAGAGTGCACTGGCACCACTGGGCATGCAGTGCAGTGAGTTCGGAGAGTGCACTGGCACCACTGGGGATGCAGTGCAGTGAGTCGAGAGAGTGCCCTGGCACCACTGGGGATGCAGTGCAGTGCGTCCGGAGAGTGCCCTGGCACCACTGGGGATGCAGTGCAGTGAGTCCGGAGAGTGCCCTGGCACCACTGGGGATGCAGTGCAGTGAGTCCAGAAGGTGCCCGGGCACCACTGGGGATGCAGTGCAGTGAGTCCGGAGAGTGCACTGGCACCACTGGGGATGCAGTGCAGTGAGTCCGGAGAGTGCCCTGGCACCACTGGGGATGCAGTGCAGTGGTTCCGGAGAGTGCACTGGCACCACTGGGGATGCACCCCGGTGAGTCCGGAGAGTGGACTGGCACCACTGGGGATGCAGTGCAGTGAGTCCAGAGAGTGTTGCACCACTGGGCATGCAGTGCAGTGACTCCGGAGAGTGCACTGGCACCACTGGGGATGCACTGCAGTGACTCCAGAGAGTACACGGGCGTCAATGGGGATGCAGTGCAGTGACTCCAGAGAGTGCACTGGCACCACTGGAGATGCAGTGCAGTGAGTCCAGAGAGTGCACTGGCACCACTGGGGATGCACTGCAGTGAGTGCAGAGAGTGCACTGGCACCACTGGGGATGCAGTGCAGTGAGTCCAGAGAGTGCACTGGCACCACTGGGGATGCACCCCAGTGAGTCCAGAGAGTTCACTGGCACCACTGGGGACGCACCCCGGTGAGTCCGGAGAGTGCACTGGCACCACTGGGAATGCACCCCGGTGAGTCCGGAGAGTGCACTGGCACCATTGGGATGCAGTGCAGTCAGTCCGGAGAGTGCACTGGCACCACTGGGGATGCACACCGGAGAGTCCGGAGAGTGCACTGGAACCACTGGGGATGCAGTGCAGTCAGTCCGGAGAGTGCACTGGCACCACTGGGGATGCACACCGGAGAGTCCGGAGAGTGCACTGGCACTACTGGGGATGCAGTGCAGGGAGTTCGGAGAGTGCACTGGCACCACTGGGGATGCAGTACAGTGGTTCCGGAGAGTGCACTGGCACCACTGGGGATGCACCCCGGTGAGTCCGGAGACTGCACTAGCACCACTGGGGATGCAGTGCAGTGAGTCCAGAGAGTGTTGCACCACTGGGCATGCAGTGCAGTGACTCCGGAGAGTGCTCTGGCACCACTGGGGATGCACTGCAATGACTCCGGAGAGTACACGGGCACCACTGGGGATGCAGTGCAGTGAGTCCGGAGAGTTCACTGGCACCACTGGGGACGCACCCTGGTGAGTCCGGAGAGTGCACTGGCACCACTGGGGATGCACCCCGGTGTGTCCGGAGAGTGCACTGGCACCACTGGGGATGCAGTGCAGTGAGTCCGGAGCGTGCACTGGCACCACTGGGGATGCACTGCAGTGAGTCCGGAGAGTGCACTGGCACCACTGGGGATGCAGTGCAGTGACTC
The DNA here is from genome assembly GCF_040182565.1 of Anser cygnoides. Classification (NCBI taxonomy): domain Eukaryota; kingdom Metazoa; phylum Chordata; class Aves; order Anseriformes; family Anatidae; genus Anser; species Anser cygnoides. The sequence goes on along the minus strand of NC_089885.1, from coordinate 437,755 downwards.
CGGAGAGTGTACTGGCACCACTGGGGATGCAGCGCAGTGAGTCCGGAGAGTGCACTGGCACTACTGGGGATGCAGTGCAGTGAGTCCGGAGAGTGCACTGGCACCACTGGGGATGCAGTGCAGTGAGTCCAGAGAGTGCACTGGCACCACTGGGGACGCACCCCGGTGAGTCCGGAGAGTGCACTGGCACCACTGGAAATGCAGTGCAGTGATTCCGGAGAGTGCACTGGCACCACTGGGGATGCAGTGCAGTGAGTCCAGAGAGTGCACTGGCACCACTGGGGATGCAGTGCAATGAGTCCAGAGAGTGCACTGGTACCTCTGGGGATGCAGTGCAGTGAGTCCAGAGAGTGCACTGGCACCACTGGGGATGCACTGCAGTGAGTCCAAGAGTGCACTGGCACCACTGGGGATGCAGTGCAATGGTTCCGGAGAGTGCACTGGCACCACTGTGGATGCACCCCGGTGAGTCCGGAGAGTGCACTGGCACCACTGGGGATGCAGTGCAGTGAGTCCAGAGAGTGTTGCACCACTGGGCATGCAGTGCAGTGACTCCGGAAATTGCACTGGCACCACTGGGGATGCACTGCACTGACTCCGGAGAGTACACGGGCATCACTGGGGATGCAGTGCACCGACTCCAGAGAGTGCACTGGCACCACTGGGGATGCAGTGCAGTGACTCCAGAGAGTGCACTGGCATCACTGGGGATGCACCCCGGTGAGTCCAGAGAGTGCACTGGCACCACTGGGGATGCAGTGCAGTGAGTCCAGAGAGTGCACTGGCACCACTGGGGATGCAGTGCAGTGAGTCCAGAGAGTGCACTTGCACCACTGGGCATGCAGTGCAGAGAGTCCAGAGAGTGCACTGGCACCACTGGGGATGCAGTGCAGTGAGTCCAGAGAGTGCACGGGCACTACTGGGGATGCACCGCATTGAGTCCAGAGAGTGCACTGGCACCACTGGGGATGCAGTGCAGTGAGTCCGGAGAGTGCACTGGCACCACTGGAGATGCAGTGCAATGACACCAGAGAGTGCACTGGCACCACTGGGGATGCACCGCAGTGAGTCCAGAGAGTGCACTGGCACCACTGGGGATGCAGTGCAGTGAGTCCAGAGAGTGCACTGGCACCACTGGGGATGCAGTGCAGTGAGTCCAGAGAGTGCACTGGCACCACTGGGGATGCAGTGCAGTGAGTCCAGAGAGTGCACTTGCACCACTGGGGATGCACCAGAGAGTGCTGGGTGGGGATGCACCGCAGTGCAGAGAGTGCACTGGCACCACTGGGGATGCAGTGCAGAGTCCAGAGAGTGCACTGGCACCACTGGGGATGCACCCCGGTGAGTCCAGAGAGTGCACTGGCACCACTGGGGATGCAGTGCAGTGAGTCCGGAGAGTGCACTGGCACCACTGCACTGGCACCAGTGGGGATGCACCGCAGTGAGTCCAGAGAGTGCACTGGCACCACTGGGGATGCAGTGCAATGAGTCCAGAGAGTGCACTGGCACCACTGGGGATGCAGTGCCCCGGTGAGTCCAGAGAGTGCACTGGCACCACTGGGGATGCAGTGCAGTGAGTCCGGAGAGTGCACTGGCACCACTGGGGATGCAGTGCAGTGAGTCCAGAGAGTGCACTGGCACCACTGGGCATGCAGTGCAGTGAGTCCGGAGAGTGCCCTGGCACCACTGGGGACGCAGTGCAGTGAGTCCGGAGAGTTCACTGGCATCACTAGGAATGCACCACGGTGAGTCCGGAGAGTGTACTGGCACAACTGGGGACGCACCCCGGTGAGTCCGGAGAGTGCACTGGCACCACTGGGGATGCACTGCAGTGACTCCGGAGAGTGCACTGGCACCACTGGGGATGCACTGCAGTGACCCCGGAGAGTGCCCTGGCACCACTTTCGATGCACTGCAGTGAGTCCGGATAGTGCACTGGTACCACTGGGGATGCAGTGCAGTGAGTCCGGAGAGTGCTCTGGCACCACTGGGAATGCAGAGCAGTGAGTCCGGAGAGTTCACTGGCACCACTGGGGATGCAGTGCAGTGAGTCCGGAGAGTGCACTGGCACCACAGGGGATGCACCGCAGTGAGTCCAGAGAGTGCACTGGCACCACAGGGGATGCACAGGAGTGAGTCCAGAGAGTGCACTGGCACCACAGGGGATGCACTGCAGTGAGTCCACAGAGTGCACTGGCACCACTGGGCATGCAGTGCAGTGAGTCCAGAGAGTGCCCTGGCACCACTGGGGATGCAGTGCAGTGAGTTCGGAGAGTGCACTGGCACCACTGGGGATGCAGTGCAGTGAGTCGAGAGAGTGCCCTGGCACCACTGGGGATGCAGTGCAGTGCGTCCGGAGAGTGCCCTGGCACCACTGGGGATGCAGTGCAGTGAGTCCGGACAGTGCCCTGGCACCACTGGGGATGCAGTGCAGTGAGTCCGGAAGGTGCCCGGGCACCACTGGGGATGCATTGCAGTGAGTCCGGAGAGTGCACTGGCACCACTTGGCATGCAGTGCAGTGAGTCCGGAGAGTGCACTGGCACCACTGGGGATGCAGTGCAGTGAGTCCGGAGAGTTCACTGGCACCACTGGGGATGCACCCCTGTGAGTCTGGAGAGTTCACTAACACCACCGGGGATGCAGTGCAGTGAGTCCAGAGGGTGCACTGGCACCACTGGTGATGCAGTGCAGTGAGTCCGGAGAGTGCACTTGCACCACTGGGGATGCAGTGCAGTGAGTCCGGAGAGTTCACTGGCACCACTGGGGACGCACCCTGGTGAGTCCGGAGAGTGCACTGGCACCACTGGGGATGCACCCCGGTGTGTCCGGAGAGTGCACTGGCACCACTGCGGATGCAGTGCAGTGAGTCCGGAGAGTGCACTGGCACCACTGGGGATGCACTGCAGTGAGTCCGGAGAGTGCACTGGCACCACTGGGGATGCAGTGCAGTGACTCCGGAGAGTGTACTGGCACCACTGGGGATGCAGTGCAGTGAGTCCGGAGAGTGCACTGGCACTACTGGGGATGCAGTGCAGTGAGTCCGGAGAGTGCACTGGCACCACTGGGGATGCAGTGCAGTGAGTCCAGAGAGTGCACTGGCACCACTGGGGATGCACTGCAGTGACTCCAGAGAGTGCACTGGCACCACTGGAAATGCAGTGCAGTGATTCCGGAGAGTGCGCTGGCACCACTGGGGATGCAGTGCAGTGAGTCCAGAGAGTGCACTGGCACCACTGGGGATGCAGTGCAATGAGTCCAGAGAGTGCACTGGTACCTCTGGGGATGCAGTGCAGTGAGTCCAGAGAGTGCACTGCACCACTGGGGATGCACTGCAGTGAGTCCAAGAGTGCACTGGCACCACTGGGGATGCAGTGCAGTGGTTCCGGAGAGTGCACTGGCACCACTGTGGATGCACCCCGGTGAGTCCGGAGAGTGCACTGGCACCACTGGGGATGCAGTGCAGTGAGTCCAGAGAGTGTTGCACCACTGGGCATGCAGTGCAGTGACTCCGGAAATTGCACTGGCACCACTGGGGATGCACTGCAATGACTCCGGAGAGTACACGGGCATCACTGGGGATGCAGTGCAGTGACTCCAGAGAGTGCACTGGCACCACTGGGGATGCAGTGCAGTGACTCCAGAGAGTGCACTGGCATCACTGGGGATGCACCCCGGTGAGTCCAGAGAGTGCACTGGCACTACTGGGGATGCAGTGCAGTGAGTCCAGAGAGTGCACTGGCACCACTGGGGATGCAGTGCAGTGAGTCCAGAGAGTGCACTTGCACCACTGGGCATGCAGTGCAGAGAGTCCAGAGAGTGCACTGGCACCACTGGGGATGCAGTGCAGTGAGTCCAGAGAGTGCACGGGCACCACTGGGGATGCAGTGCAGTGAGTCCAGAGAGTGCACTGGCACCACTGGGGATGCAGTGCAGTGACACCAGAGAGTGCACTGGCACCACTGGGGATGCACCGCAGTGAGTCCAGAGAGTGCACTGGCACCACTGGGGATGCAGTGCAGTGAGTCCAGAGAGTGCACTGGCACCACTGGGGATGCAGTGCAGTGAGTCCAGAGAGTGCACTGGCACCACTGGGGATGCACTGCAGTGAGTCCAGAGAGTGCACTGGCACCACTGGGGATGCAATGCAGTGAGTCCAGAGAGTGCACTGGCACCACTGGGGATGCAGTGCAGTGAGTCCAGAGAGTGCACTGGCACCACTGGGGATGCACTGCAATGAGTCCAGAGAGTGCACTGGCACCAGTGGGGATGCAGTGTAATGAGTCCAGAGAGTGCACTGGCAGCACTGGGGATGCACTGCAGTGAGTCCAGAGAGTGCACTGGCACCAGTGGGGATGCAGTGCAGTGAGTCCAGAGAGTGCACTGGCACCACTGGGGATGCACTGCAGTGAGTCCAGAGAGTGCACTGGCACCACTGGGGATGCAGTGCAGTGAGTCCAGAGAGTGCACTGGCACCACTGGGGATGCAGTGCAATGAGTCCAGAGAGTGCACTGGCAGCACTATGGATGCACTGCAGTGAGTCCAGAGATTGCACTGGCACCACTGGAGATGCAGTGCAGTGATTCTGGGGAGTGCACTGGCACCACTGGGGATGCAGTGCAGTGAGTCCGGAGAGTTCACTGGCACCACTTGGGATGCAGTGCAGTGAGTCCGGAGAGTGCACTGGCACCACTGGGGATGCAGTGCAGTGAGTCCAGAGAGTGCACTGGCACCACTGGGGATGCAGTACAGTGAGTCCGGAGAGATCACTGGCACCACTGGGGATGCACCCCTGTGAGTCTGGAGAGTTCACTAACACCACAGGGGATGTAGTGCAATGAGTCCAGAGAGTGCACTGGCACAAGTGGGGATGCAGTGCAGTGAGTCCAGAGAGTGCACTGGCACCACTAGGGACGCAGTGCAGTGAGTCCGGAGAGTTCACTGGCACCAGTGGGGATGCACTGTAGTGAGTCCGGAGAGTGCACTGGCACCACTGGGGATGCACCCCGGTGTGTCCGGAGAGTGCACTGGCACCACTGGGGATGCAGTGCAGTGTGTCCCGAGAGTGCACTGGCACCACTGGGGATGCAGTGCAGTGAGTCCGGAGAGTGCACTGGCACCACTGGGGATGCAGTGCAGTGACTCCGGAGAGTGTACTGGCACCACTGGGGATGCAGTGCAGTGAGTCCGGAGAGTGCTCTGGCACCACTGGGGATGCAGTGCAGTGAGTCCGGAGAGTGCACTGGCACCTTTGGAATGCAGTGCAGTGACTCCGGAGAGTGCACTGTCACCACTGGGGATGCACTGCAGTGACTCCGGAGAGTGCACTGGCACCACTGGGGATGCACTGCAGTGAGTCCAGAGAGTGCACTGGCACCACTGGGCATGCAGTGCAGTGAGTCCAGAGAGTGCACTGGCACCACTGGAGATGCAGTGCAGTGATTACGTAGAGTGCACTGGAACCACTGGCGATGCAGTGCAGTGAGTCCGGAGAGTGCACTGGCACCACTGGGGATGCAGTACAGTGACTCCGGAGAGTGCACTGGCACCACTGGGGATGGACCCCGGTGAGTCCGGAGAGTGCGCCGGCACCACTGGGGATGCAGTGCAGTGAGTCCAGAGAGTGTTGCACCACTGGGGATGCAGTGCAGTGAGTCCGGAGAGTGCACTGGCACCACTGGGGATGCACTGCAGTGACTCCAGAGAGTACACGGGCACCACTGGGGATGCACTGCAGTGACTCCAGAGAGTGCACTGGCACCACTGGGGATGCAGTGCAGTGACTCTAGAGAGTGCACTGGCATCACTTGTGATGCACCCCGGTGAGTCCAGAGAGTGCATTGGTACCACTGGGGATGCAGTGCGGTGAGTCCAGAGAGTGCACTGGCACCACTGGGGATGCAGTGCAGTGAGTCAGGAGAGTGCACTGGCACCACTGGGGATGTAGTGCAGTGAGTCCAGAGAGTGCACCGGCACCACTGTGGATGCACCCCGGTGAGTCCGGAGAGTGCACTGGCACCACTGGGGATGCAGTGCAGTGAGTCCGGAGAGTGCCCTGGCACCACTGGGCATGCAGTGCAGTGAGTCCGGAAAGTGCTCTGGCACCACTGGGGATGCACTGCAGTGACTCTAGAGAGTGCACTGGCACCACAGGGGATGCACCGCAGTGAGTCCGGAGAGTGCCCTGGCACCACTGGGGATGCAGTGCAGTGAGTCCGGAGAGTGCACTGGCACTACTGGGGATGCAGTGCAGGGAGTTCGGAGAGTGCACTGGCACCACTGGGGATGCAGTACAGTGGTTCCGGAGAGTGCACTGGCACCACTGGGGATGCACCCCGATGAGTCCGGAGACTGCACTGGCACCACTGGGGATGCAGTGCAGTGAGTCCAGAGAGTGCACTGGCACCAGTGGGGATGCAGTGCAGTGAGTCCAGAGAGTGCACTGGCACCACTGAGGATGCAGTGCAGTGAGTCCGGAGAGTGCACTGGCCCCACTGGGGATGCACCCCGGTGAGTCCGGAGAGTGCACTGGCACCACTGGGGATGCAGTGCAGTGAGTCCGGAGAGTGCACTGGCACCACTGGGGATGCACACCGGAGAGTCCGGAGAGTGCACTGGCACCGCTGGGGATGCAGTGCAGTGAGTCCGGAGAGTGCTCTGGCACTACTGGGGATGCAGTGCAGTGAGTCCGGAGCGTGCACTGGCACCACTGGGGATGCAGTGCAGTGGTTCCAGAGAGTGCACTGGCACCACTGGGGATGCACCCCGGTGAGTCCGGAGAGTGGACTGGCACCACTGGGGATGCAGTGCAGTGAGTCCAGAGAGTGTTGCACCACTGGGCATGCAGTGCAATGACTCCGGAGAGTGCACTGGCACCACTGTGGATGCACTGCAGTGACTCCGGAGAGTACACGGGCGTCAATGGGGATGCAGTGCAGTGACTCCAGAGAGTGCACTGGCACCACTGGGGATGCACTGCAGTGAGTGCAGAGAGTGCACAGGCACCACTGGGGATGCACTGCAGTGACTCCGGAGAGTACACGGGCGTCAAGGGGGATGCACTGCAGTGACTCCGGAGAGTGCACTGGCACCACTGGAGATGCAGTGCAGTGAGTCCAGAGAGTGCACTGGCACCACTGGGGATGCACTGCAGTGAGTGCAGAGAGTGCACTGGCACCACTGGGGATGCAGTGCAGTGAGTCCAGAGAGTGCACTGGCACCACTGGGGATGCACTGCAGTGAGTCCAGAGAGTTCACTGGCACCACTGGGGACGCACCCCGGTGAGTCCGGAGAGTGCACTGGCACCACTGGGAATGCACCCCGGTGAGTCCGGAGAGTGCACTGGCACCACTGGGGATGCAGTGCAGTCAGTCCGGAGAGTGCACTGGCACCACTGGGGATGCACACCGGAGAGTCCGGAGAGTGCACTGGCACCACTGGGGATGCAGTGCAGTGAGTCCGGAGAGTGCACGGGCACTACTGGGGATGCAGTGCAGGGAATTCGGAGAGTGCACTGGCACCACTGGGGATGCACCCCGGTGAGTCCGGAGACTGCACTGGCACCACTGGGGATGCACTGCAGTGAGTCCAGAGAGTGTTGCACCACTGGGCATGCAGTGCAGTGACTCCGGAGAGTGCTCTGGCACCACTGGGGATGCACTGCAGTGACTCCGGAGAGTACACGGGCACCACTGGGGATGCAGTGCAGTGACTCCAGAGAGTGCACTGGCACCACTGGGGATGCAGTGCAGTGACTCCAGGGAGTGCACTGGCATCACTGGGGATGCACCCCAGTGAGTCCAGAGAGTGCACTGGCAGCACTGGGGATGCACTGCAGTGAATGCAGAGAGTGCACTGGCACCACTGGGGATGCAGTGCAGTGAGTCCAGAGAGTGCACTGGCACCACTGGGGATGCAGTGCAGTGAGTCCAGAGAGTGCCCTGGCACCACTGGGGATGCACCGCAGTGAGTCCAGAGAGTGCACTGGCACCAGTGGGGATGCACCGCAGTGAGTCCAGAGAGTGCACTGGCACCACTGGGGATGCTCTGCAGTGAGTCCAGAGAGTGCACTGGCACCACTGGGGATGCAGTGCAGTGAGTCCAGAGAGTGCACTGGCACCACTGGGGATGCAGTGCAGTGAGTCCAGAGAGTGCACTGGCCCCACTGGGGATGCAGTGCAGTGAGTCCAGAGAGTGCACTGGCCCCACTGGGGATGCACCCCGGTGAGTCCGGAGAGTGCACTGGCACCACTGGGGATGCACTGCAGTGAGTCCGGAGAGTGCACTGGCACCACTGGGGATGCACCCCAGTGAGTCCAGAGAGTGGACTGGCACCACTGGGGATGCAGTGCAGTGAGTCCAGAGAGTGCACTGGCACCACTGGGGATGCACCGCAGTGAGTCCAGAGAGTGTTGCACCACTGGGCATGCAGTGGAGTGACTCCGGAGAGTGCACTGGCACCACTGGGGATGCACTGTAGTGACTCCGGAGAGTACACGGGCATCAATGGGGATGCAGTGCAGTGACTCCAGAGAGTGCACTGGTACCACTGGGGATGCAGTGCAGTGAGTCCAGAGAGTGCACTGGCACCACTGGGGATGCACTGCAGTGAGTCCAGAGAGTGCACTGGCACCACTGGGGATGCAGTGCAGTGAGTCCAGAGAGTTCACTGGTACCACTGGGGATGCAGTGCAGTGAGTCCAGAGAGTGCACTGGCACCACTGGGGATGCACCGCAGTGATTCCAGAGAGTGCACTGGCACCACTGGGGATGCACCGCAGTGAGTCCAGAGAGTGCACTGGCACCAGTGGGGATGCAGTGCAGTGAGTCCAGAGAGTGCACTGGCACCACTGGGGATGCAGTGCAGTGAGTCCAGAGAGTGCACTGGCACCACTGGGGATGCACTGCAGTGAGTCCAGAGAGTGCACTGGCACCACTGGGGATTCAATGCAGTGAGTCCAGAGAGTGCACTGGCACCACTGGGGATGCAGTGCAATGAGTCCAGAGAGTGCACTGGCACCACTGGGGATGCACTGCAGTGAGTCCAGAGAGTGCACTGGCACCAGTGGGGATGCAGTGCAATGAGTCCAGAGAGTGCATTGGCAGCACTGGGGATGCACTGCAGTGAGTCCAGAGAGTGCACTGGCACCACTGGGGATGCACTGCAGTGAGTCCAGAGAGTGCACTGGAACCACTGGGGATGCAGTGCAGTGAGTCCAGAGAGTGCACTGGCACCACTGGGGATGCAGTGCAATGAGTCCAGAGAGTGCACTGGCAGCACTGGGGACGCACTGCAGTGAGTCCAGAGAGTGCACTGGCACCACTGGGGATGCAGTGCAGTGAGTCCAGAGAGTGCACTGGCACCACTGGGGATGCACTGCAGTGAGTCCAGAGAGTGCACTGGCACCACTGGGCATGCAGTGCAGTGAGTCCGGAGAGTGCCCTGGCACCACTGGGGACGCAGTGCAGTGAGTCCGGAGAGTTCACTGGCATCACTAGGAATGCACCCCGGTGAGTCCGGAGAGTGCACTGGCACCACTGGGGACGCACCCCGGTGAGTCCGGAGAGTGCACTGGCACCACTGGGGATGCACTGCAGTGACTCCGGAGAGTGCACTGGCACCACTGGGGATGCACTGCAGTGACCCTGGAGAGTGCCCTGGCACCACTTTCGATGCACTGCAGTGAGTCCGGAGAGTGCACTGGCACCACTGGGGATGCAGTGCAGTGAGTCCGGAGAGTGCTCTGGCACCACTGGGAATGCAGTGCAGTGAGTCCGGAGAGTTCACTGGCACCACTGGGGATGCAGTGCAGTGAGTCCGGAGAGTGCACTGGCACCACAGGGGATGCACCGCAGTGAGTCCAGAGAGTGCACTGGCACCACAGGGGATGCACAGGAGTGAGTCCAGAGAGTGCACTGGCACCACAGGGGATGCACTGCAGTGAGTCCAGAGAGTGTACTGGCACCACTGGGCATGCAGTGCAGTGAGTCCAGAGAGTGCCCTGGCACCACTGGGGATGCAGTGCAGTGAGTCCGGAGAGTGCACTGGCACCACTGGGGATGCAGTGCAGTGAGTCGAGAGAGTGCCCTGGCACCACTGGGGATGCAGTGCAGTGCGTCCGGAGAGTGCCCTGGCACCACTGGGGATGCAGTGCAGTGGTTCCGGAGAGTGCACTGGCACCACTGGGGATGCACCCCGGTGAGTCCGGAGAGTGGACTGGCACCACTGGGGATGCAGTGCAGTGAGTCCAGAGAGTGTTGCACCACTGGGGATGCAGTGCAGTGACTCCGGAGAGTGCACTGGCACCACTGGGGATGCACTGCAGTGACTCCGGAGAGTACACGGGCAATGGGGATGCAGTGCAGTGACTCCAGAGAGTGCACTGGCACCAGTGGAGATGCAGTGCAGTGAGTCCAGAGAGTGCACTGGCACCACTGGGGATGCACTGCAGTGAGTGCAGAGAGTGCACTGGCACCACTCGGGATGCAGTGCAGTGAGTCCAGAGAGTGCACTGGCACCACTGGGGATGCACCCCAGTGAGTCCAGAGAGTTCACTGGCACCACTGGGGACGCACCCCGGTGAGTCCAGAGAGTGCACTGGCACCACTGGGAATGCACCCCGGTGAGTCCGGAGAGTGCACTGGCACCACTGGGGATGCAGTGCAGTCAGTCCGGAGAGTGCACTGGCACCACTGGGGATGCACCCCAGGTGAGTCCGGAGACTGCACTGGCACCACTGGGGATGCAGTGCAGTGAGTCCAAAGAGTGTTGCACCACTGGGCATGCAGTGCAGTGACTCCGGAGAGTGCTCTGGCACCACTGGGGATGCACTGCAGTGACTCCGGAGAGTACACGGGCACCACTGGGGATGCACTGCAGTGAGTGTAGAGAGTGCACTGGCACCACTGGGGATGCAGTGCAGTGAGTCCAGAGAGTGCACTGGCACCACTGGGGATGCACCCCAGTGAGTCCAGAGAGTTCACTGGCACCACTGGGGACGCACCCCGGTGAGTCCGGAGAGTGCACTGGCACCACTGGGGATGCACACCGGAGAGTCCGGAGAGTGCACTGGCACCACTGGGGATGCAGTGCAGTGAGTCCGGAGAGTGCACGGGCACTACTGTGGATGCAGTGCAGGGAATTCGGAGAGTGCACTGGCACCACTGGGGATGCACCCCGGTGAGTCCGGAGACTGCACTGGCACCACTGGGGATGCAGTGCAGTGAGTCCAGAGAGTGTTGCACCACTGGGCATGCAGTGCAGTGACTCCGGAGAGTGCTCTGGCACCACTGGGGATGCACTGCAGTGACTCCGGAGAGTACACGGGCACCACTGGGGATGCAGTGCAGTGACTCCAGAGAGTGCACTGGCACCACAGGGGATGCACCGCACTGAGTCCGGAGAGTGCCCTGGCACCACTGGGGATGCAGTGCAGTGAGTCCGGAGAGTGCACTGGCACTACTGGGGATGCAGTGCAGGGAGTTCGGAGAGTGCACTGGCACCACTGGGGATGCAGTACAGTGGTTCCGGAGAGTGCACTGGCACCACTGGGGATGCACCCCGGTGAGTCCGGAGACTGCACTGGCACCACTGGGGATGCAGTGCAGTGAGTCCAGAGAGTGCACTGGCACCAGTGGGGATGCAGTGCAGTGAGTCCAGAGAGTGCACTGGCACCACTGGGGATGCAGTGCAGTGAGTCCGGAGAGTGCACTGGCCCCACTGGGGATGCACCCCGGTGAGTCCGGAGAGTGCACTGGCACCACTGGGGATGCAGTGCAGTGAGTCCGGAGAGTGCACTGGCACCACTGGGGATGCACACCGGAGACTCCGGAGAGTGCACTGGCACCGCTGGGGATGCAGTGCAGTGAGTCCAGAGAGTGCTCTGGCACTACTGGGGATGCAGTGAGTCCGGAGTGCACTGGCACCACTGGGGATGCAGTGCAGTGGTTCCGGAGAGTGCACTGGCACCACTGGGGATGCACCCCGGTGAGTCCGGAGAGTGGACTGGCACCACTGGGGATGCAGTGCAGTGAGTCCAGAGAGTGTTGCACCACTGGGCATGCAGTGCAATGACTCCGGAGAGTGCACTGGCACCACTGGGGATGCACTGCAGTGACTCCGGAGAGTACACGGGCGTCAATGGGGATGCAGTGCAGTGACTCCAGAGAGTGCCCTGGCACCACTGGGGATGCACTGCAGTGAGTCCGGAGAGTGCACTGGCACCACTGGGGATGCACTGCAGTGAGTCCAGAGAGTGCACTGGCACCACTGGGGATGCAGTGCAGTGAGTGCAGAGAGTGCACTGGCACCACTGGGGATGCAGTGCAGTGAGTCCAGAGAGTGCACTGGCACCACTGGGGATGCACCCCAGTGAGTCCAGAGAGTTCACTGGCACCACTGGGGACGCACCCCGGTGAGTCCGGAGAGTGCACTGGCACCACTGGGGATGCAGTACAGTCAGTCCGGAGAGTGCACTGGCACCACTGGGGATGCACACCGGAGAGTCCGGAGAGTGCACTGGCACCACTGGGGATGCAGTGCAGTGAGTCCGGAGAGTGCACGGGCACTACTGGGGATGCAGTGCAGGGAATTCGGAGAGTGCACTGGCACCACTGGGGATGCACCCCGGTGAGTCCGGAGACTGCACTGGCACCACTGGGGATGCAGTGTAGTGAGTCCAGAGAGTGTTGCACCACTGGGCATGCAGTGCAGTGACTCCGGAGAGTGCTCTGGCACCACTGGGGATGCACTGCAGTGACTCCGGAGAGTACACGGGCACCACTGGGGATGCAGTGCAGTGACTCCAGAGAGTGCACTGGCACCACTGGGGATGCAGTGCAGTGACTCCAGGGAGTGCACTGGCATCACTGGGGATGCACCCCGGTGAGTCCAGAGAGTGCACTGGCAGCACTGGGGATGCACTGCAGTGAGTGCAGAGAGTGCACTGGCACCACTGGGGATGCAGTGCAGTGAGTCCAGAGAGTGCACTGGCACCACTGGGGATGCACTGCAGTGAGTCCAGAGAGTGCACTGGCACCACTGGGGATGCACTGTAGTGACTCCGGAGAGTACACGGGCGTCAATGGGGATGCAGTGCAGTGACTCCAGAGAGTGCACTGGTACCACTGGGGATGCAGTGCAGTGAGTCCAGAGAGTGCACTGGCACCACTGGGGATGCACTGCAGTGAGTCCAGAGAGTGCACTGGCACCACTGGGGATGCAGTGCAGTGAGTCCAGAGAGCGCACTGGCACCACTGGGGATGCAGTGCAGTGAGTCCAGAGAGTGCACTGGCACCACTGGGGATGCACCGCAGTGAGTCCAGAGAGTGCACTGGCACCACTGGGGATGCACCGCAGTGAGTCCAGAGAGTGCACTGGCACCACTGGGGATGCACCCCAGTGAGTCCAGAGAGTGCACTGGCACCAGTGGGGATGCAGTGCAGTGAGTCCAGAGAGTGCACTGGCACCACTGGGGATGCAGTGCAGTGAGTCCAGAGAGTGCACTGGCACCACTGGGGATGCACTGCAGTGAGTCCAGAGAGTGCACTGGCACCACTGGGGATGCAATGCAGTGAGTCAAGAGAGTGCACTGGCACCACTGGGGATGCAGTGCAATGAGTCCAGAGAGTGCACTGGCACCACTGGGCATGCACTGCAGTGAGTCCAGAGAGTGCACTGGCACCAGTGGGGATGCAGTGCAATGAGTCCAGAGAGTGCATTGGCAGCACTGGGGATGCACTGCAGTGAGTCCAGAGAGTGCACTGGCACCACTGGGGATGCAGTGCAGTGAGTCCAGAGAGTGCACTGGCACCACTGGGGATGCAGTGCAATGAGTCCAGAGAGTGCACTGGCAGCACTGGGGACGCACTGCAGTGAGTCCAGAGAGTGCACTGGCACCACTGGGGATGCAGTGCAGTGAGTCCGGAGAGTGCACTGGCACCACTGGGGATGCAGAACAGTGAGTCCAGAGAGTGCACTGGCACCACTGGGGATGCAGAACAGTGAGTCCAGAGAGTGCACTGGCACCACTGGGCATGCAGTGCAGTGAGTCCGGAGAGTGCCCTGGCACCACTGGGTACGCAGTGCAGTGAGTCCGGAGAGTTCACTGGCATCACTAGGAATGCACCCCGGTGAGTCCGGAGAGTGCACTGGCACCACTGGGGACGCACCCCGGTGAGTCCGGAGAGTGCACTGGCACCACTGGGGATGCACTGCAGTGACTCCGGAGAGTGCACTGGCACCACTGGGGATGCACTGCAGTGACCCCGGAGAGTGCCCTGGCACCACTTTCGATGCACTGCAGTGAGTCCGGAGAGTGCACTGGCACCACTGGGGATGCAGTGCAGTGAGTCCGGAGACTGCTCTGGCACCACTGGGAATGCAGTGCAGTGAGTCCGGAGAGTTCACTGGCACCACTGGGGATGCAGTGCAGTGAGTCCGGAGAGTGCACTGGCACCACAGGGGATGCACCGCAGTGAGTCCAGGGAGTGCACTGGCACCACAGGGGATGCACAGGAGTGAGTCCAGAGAGTGCACTGGCACCACAGGGGATGCACTGCAGTGAGTCCAGAGAGTGTACTGGCACCACTGGGCATGCAGTGCAGTGAGTCCAGAGAGTGCCCTGGCACCACTGGGGATGCAGTGCAGTGAGTCCGGAGAGTGCACTGGCACCACTGGGGATGCAGTGCAGTGAGTCGGGAGAGTGCCCTGGCACCACTGGGGATGCAGTGCAGTGCGTCCGGAGAGTGCACTTGCACCCCTGGGGATGCAGTGCAGTGGTTCCGGAGAGTGCACTGGCACCACTGGGGATGCACCCCGGTGAGTCCGGAGAGTGGACTGGCACCACTGGGGATGCAGTGCAGTGAGTCCAGAGAGTGTTGCACCACTGGGCATGCAGTGCAATGACTCCGGAGAGTGCACTGGCACCACTGGGGATGCACTGCAGTGACTCCGGAGAGTACACGGGCGTCAATGGGGATGCAGTGCAGTGACTCCAGAGAGTGCACTGGCACCACTGGGGATGCACTGCAGTGAGTGCAGAGAGTGCACTGGCACCACTGGGGATGCACTGCAGTGACTCCGGAGAGTACACGGGCGTCAATGGGGATGCACTGCAGTGACTCCGGAGAGTGCACTGGCACCACTGGAGATGCAGTGCAGTGAGTCCAGAGAGTGCACTGGCACCACTGGGGATGCACTGCAGTGAGTGCAGAGAGTGCACTGGCACCACTGGGGATGCAGTGCAGTGAGTCCAGAGAGTGCACTGGCACCACTGGGGATGCACCCCAGTGAGTCCAGAGAGTTCACTGGCACCACTGGGGACGCACCCCGGTGAGTCCGGAGAGTGCACTGGCACCACTGGGAATGCACCCCGGTGAGTCCGGAGAGTGCACTGGCACCACTGGGGATGCAGTGCAGTCAGTCCGGAGAGTGTACGGGCACTACTGGGGATGCAGTGCAGGGAATTCCGAGAGTGCACTGGCACCACTGGGGATGCACCCCGGTGAGTCCGGAGACTGCACTGGCACCACTGGGGATGCAGTGCAGTGAGTCCAGAGAGTGTTGCACCACTGGGCATGCAGTGCAGTGACTCCGGAGAGTGCTCTGGCACCACTGGGGATGCACTGCAGTGACTCCGGAGAGTACACGGGCACCACTGGGGATGCAGTGCAGTGACTCCAGAGAGTGCACTGGCACCACTGGGGATGCAGTGCAGTGACTCCAGGGAGTGCACTGGCATCACTGGGGATGCACCCCGGTGAGTCCAGAGAGTGCACTGGCAGCACTGGGGATGCACTGCAGTGAGTGCAGAGAGTGCACTGGCACCACTGGGGATGCAGTGCAGTGAGTCCAGAGAGTGCACTGGCACCACTGGGGATGCAGTGCAGTGAGTCCAGAGAGTGCCCTGGCACCACTGGGGATGCACCGCAGTGAGTCCAGAGAGTGCACTGGCACCAGTGGGGATGCACCGCAGTGAGTCCAGAGAGTGCACTGGCACCACTGGGGATGCTCTGCAGTGAGTCCAGAGAGTGCACTGGCAGCACTGGGGATGCAGTGCAGTGAGTCCAGAGAGTGCACTGGCACCACTGGGGATGCAGTGCAGTGAGTCCAGAGAGTGCACTGGCCCCACTGGGGATGCAGTGCAGTGAGTCCAGAGAGTGCACTGGCCCCACTGGGGATGCACCCCGGTGAGTCCGGAGAGTGCACTGGCACCACTGGGGATGCACTGCAGTGAGTCCGGAGAGTGCACTGGCACCACTGGGGATGCACCCCGGTGAGTCCAGAGAGTGGACTGGCACCACTGGGGATGCAGTGCAGTGAGTCCAGAGAGTGCACTGGCACCACTGGGGATGCACTGCAGTGAGTCCAGAGAGTGCACTGGCACCACTGGGGATGCACTGCAGTGAGTCCAGAGAGTGCACTGGCACCACTGTGGATGCTCTGCAGTGAGTCCAGAGAGTGCACTGGCACCACTGGGGATGCAGTGCAGTGAGTCCAGAGAGTGCACTGGCACCACTGGGGATGCAGTGCAGTGAGTCCAGAGAGTGCACTGGCCCCACTGGGGATGCACCCCGGTGAGTCCGGAGAGTGCACTGGCACCACTGGGGATGCACTGCAGTGAGTCCAGAGAGTGCACTGGCACCACTGGGGATGCAATGCAGTGAGTCCAGAGAGTGCACTGGCACCACTGGGGATGCAGTGCAATGAGTCCAGAGAGTGCACTGGCACCACTGGGCATGCACTGCAGTGAGTCCAGAGAGTGCACTGGCACCAGTGGGGATGCAGTGCAATGAGTCCAGAGAGTGCATTGGCAGCACTGGGGATGCACTGCAGTGAGTCCAGAGAGTGCACTGGCACCACTGGGGATGCACTGCAGTGAGTCCAGAGAGTGCACTGGCACCACTGGGGATGCAGTGCAGTGAGTCCAGAGAGTGCACTGGCACCACTGGGGATGCAGTGCAATGAGTCCAGAGAGTGCACTGGCAGCACTGGGGACGCACTGCAGTGAGTCCAGAGAGTGCACTGGCACCACTGGGGATGCAGTGCAGTGAGTCCGGAGAGTGCACTGGCACCACTGGGGATGCACTGCAGTGAGTCCAGAGAGTGCACTGGCACCACTGGGGATGCAGTGCAGTGAGTCCGGAGAGTGCCCTGGCACCACTGGGGACGCAGTGCAGTGAGTCCGGAGAGTTCACTGGCATCACTAGGAATGCACCCCGGTGAGTCCGGAGAGTGCACTGGCACCACTGGGGACGCACCCCGGTGAGTCCGGAGAGTGCACTGGCACCACTGGGGATGCACTGCAGTGACTCCGGAGAGTGCACTGGCACCACTGGGGATGCACTGCAGTGACCCCGGAGAGTGCCCTGGCACCACTTTCGATGCACTGCAGTGAGTCCGGAGAGTGCACTGGCACCACTGGGGATGCAGTGCAGTGAGTCCGGAGAGTGGTCTGGCACCACTGGGAATGCAGTGCAGTGAGTCCGGAGAGTTCACTGGCACCACTGGGGATGCAGTGCAGTGAGTCCGGAGAGTGCACTGGCACCACAGGGGATGCAGTGCAGTGAGTCGAGGGAGTGCCCTGGCACCACTGGGGATGCAGTGCAGTGCGTCCGGAGAGTGCCCTGGCACCACTGGGGATGCACAGGAGTGAGTCCAGAGAGTGCACTGGCACCACAGGGGATGCACTGCAGTGAGTCCAGAGAGTGTACTGGCACCACTGGGCATGCAGTGCAGTGAGTCCAGAGAGTGCCCTGGCACCACTTTCGATGCAGTGCAGTGAGTCCGGAGAGTGCCCTGGCACCACAGGGGATGCAGTGCAGTGAGTCGAGGGAGTGCCCTGGCACCACTGGGGATGCAGTGCAGTGCGTCCGGAGAGTGCCCTGGCACCACTGGGGATGCAGTGCAGTGAGTCCGGAAGGTGCCCGGGCACCACTGGGGATGCATTGCAGTGAGTCAGGAGAGTGCACTGGCACCACTTGGCATGCAGTGCAGTGAGTCCGGAGAGTGCACTGGCACCACTGGGGATGCAGTGCAGTGAGTCCGGAGAGTTCACTGGCACCACTGGGGATGCACCCCTGTGAGTCTGGAGAGTTCACTAACACCACTGGGGATGCACCCATCTGAGTCTGGAGAGTTCACTAACACCACTGGGGATGCAGTGCAGTGAGTCCGGAGAGTTCACTGGCACCACTGGGGATGCAGTGCAGTGAGTCCGGAGAGTGCACTGGCACCACTGGGGATGCACCGCAGTGAGTCCAGAGAGTGCACTGGCACCACAGGGGATGCACAGGAGTGAGTCCAGAGAGTGCACTGGCACCACTGGGGATGCACTGCAGTGAGTCCAGAGAGTGTACTGGCACCACTGGGCATGCAGTGCAGTGAGTCCAGAGAGTGCCCTGGCACCACTGGGGATGCAGTGCAGTGAGTTCGGAGAGTGCACTGGCACCACTGGGGATGCAGTGCAGTGAGTCGAGAGAGTGCCCTGGCACCACTGGGGATGCAGTGCAGTGCGTCCGGAGAGTGCCCTGGCACCACTGGGGATGCAGTGCAGTGAGTCCGGAAGGTGCCCGGGCAGCACAGGGGTTGCATTGTAGTGAGTCCGGAGAGTGCACTGGCACCACTTGGCATGCAGTGCAGTGAGTCCGGAGAGTGCACTGGCACCACTGGGGATGCAGTGCAGTGGTTCCGGAGAGTGCACTGGCAGCACTGGGGATGCACCCCGGTGAGTCCGGAGAGTGGACTGGCACCACTGGGGATGCAGTGCAGTGAGTCCAGAGAGTGTTGCACCACTGGGCATGCAGTGCAGTGACTCCGGAGAGTGCACTTCCACCACTGGGGATGCACTGCAGTGACTCCGGAGAGTACACGGGCGTCAATGGGGATGCAGTGTAGTGACTCCAGAGAGTGCACTGGCACCACTGGGGATGCAGTGCAGTGAGTCCGGAGAGTGCCCTGGCACCACTGGGCATGCAGTGCAGTGAGTCCGGAAAGTGCTCTGGCACCACTGGGGATGCAGTGCAGTGAGTCCAGAGAGTGCACTGGCACCACTGGGGATGCACCCCAGTGAGTCCAGAGAGTTCACTGGCACCACTGGGGACGCACCCCGGTGAGTCCGGAGAGTGCACTGGCACCACTGGGAATGCACCCCGGTGAGTCCGGAGAGTGCACTGGCACCACTGGGGATGCAGTGCAGTGAGTCCGGAGAGTGCACGGGCACTACTGGCGATGCAGTGCAGGGAGTTCGGAGAGTGCACTGGCACCACTGGGGATGCAGTACAGTGGTTCCGGAGAGTGCACTGGCACCACTGGGGATGCACCCCGGTGAGTCCGGAGACTGCACTGGCACCACTGGGGATGCAGTGCAGTGAGTCCAGAGAGTGTTGCACCACTGGGCATGCAGTGCAGTGACTCCGGAGAGTGCTCTGGCACCACTGGGGATGCACTGCAGTGACTCCGGAGAGTGCACTGGCACCACTGGGCATGCAGTGCAGTGAGTCCAGAGAGTGCACTGGCACCACTGGGGATGCACTGCAGTGAGTCCAGAGAGTGCACTGGCACCACTGGGAATGCAGTGCAGTGAGTCCGGAGAGTTCACTGGCACCACTGGGGATGCAGTGCAGTGAGTCCGGAGAGTGCACTGGCACCACAGGGGATGCACCGCAGTGAGTCCAGAGAGTGTACTGGCACCACAGGGGATGCACAGGAGTGAGTCCAGAGAGTGCACTGGCACCACAGGGGATGCACTGCAGTGAGTCCAGAGAGTGTACTGGCACCACTGGGCATGCAGTGCAGTGAGTCCAGAGAGTGCCCTGGCACCACTGGGGATGCAGTGCAGTGAGTTCGGACAGTGCCCTGGCACCACTGGGGATGCAGTGCAGTGAGTCGAGAGAGTGCCCTGGCACCACTGGGGATGCAGTGCAGTGCGTCCGGAGAGTGCCCTGGCACCACTGGGGATGCAGTGCAGTGAGTCCGGAGAGTGCCCTGGCACCACTGGGGATGCAGTGCAGTGAGTCCGGAAGGTGCCCGGGCACCACTGGGGATGCATTGCAGTGAGTCCGGAGAGTGCACTGGCACCACTGGGGATGCACCCCAGTGAGTCCAGAGAGTTCACTGGCACCACTGGGGACGCACCCCGGTGAGTCCGGATAGTGCACTGGCACCACTGGGAATGCAGCCCGGTGAGTCCGGAGAGTGCACTGGCACCACTGGGGATGCAGTGCAGTCAGTCCGGAGAGTGCACTGGCACCACTGGGGATGCACACCGGAGAGTCCGGAGAGTGCACTGGCACCACTGGGGATGCAGTGCAGTGAGTCCGGAGAGTGCACGGGTACTACTGGGGATGCAGTGCAGGGAGTTCGGAGAGTGCACTGGCACCACTGGGGATGCAGTACAGTGGTTCCGGAGAGTGCACTGGCACCACTGGGGATGCACCCCGGTGAGTCCGGAGAGTGCACTGGCACCACTGGGGATGCAGTGCAGTGAGTCCAGAGAGTGTTGCACCACTGGGCATGCAGTGCAGTGACTCCGGAGAGTGCTCTGGCACCACTGGGGATGCACTGCAGTGACTCCGGAGAGTACACGGGCACCACTGGGGATGCAGTGCAGTGACTCCAGAGAGTGCACTGGCACCACTGGGGATGCAGTGCAGTGACTCCAGGGAGTGCACTGGCATCACTGGGGATGCACCCCGGTGAGTCCAGAGAGTGCACTGGCACCACTGGGGATGCACTGCAGTGAGAGCAGAGAGTGCACTGGCACCACTGGGGATGCAGTGCAGTGAGTCCAGAGAGTGCACTAGCACCACTGGGGATGCAGTGCAGTGAGTCCAGAGAGTGCACTGGCACCACTGGGGATGCACCGCAGTGAGTCCAGAGAGTGCACTGGCACCACTGGGGATGCACCGCAGTGAGTCCAGAGAGTGCACTGGCACCAGTGGGGATGCAGTGCAGTGAGTCCAGAGAGTGCACTGGCACCACTGGGGATGCAGTGCAGTGAGTCCAGAGAGTGCACTGGCACCACAGGGGATGCAATGCAGTGAGTCCAGAGAGTGCACTGGCACCACTGGGGATGCAGTGCAATGAGTCCAGAGAGTGCACTGGCACCACTGGGCATGCACTGCAGTGAGTCCAGAGAGTGCACTGGCACCAGTGGGGATGCAGTGCAATGAGTCCAGAGAGTGCATTGGCAGCACTGGGGATGCACTGCAGTGAGTCCAGAGAGTGCACTGGCACCACCGGGGATGCAGTGCAGTGTGTCCAGAGAGTGCACTGGCACCACTGGGGATGCCGTGCAGTGAGTCCAGAGAGTGCACTGGCACCACTGGGGATGCAGTGCAATGAGTCCAGAGAGTGCACTGGCAGCACTGGGGACGTACTGCAGTGAGTCCAGAGAGTGCACTGGCACCACTGGGGATGCAGTGCAGTGAGTCCGGAGAGTGCACTGGCACCACTGGGGATGCACTGCAGTGAGTCCAGAGAGTGCACTGGCACCACTGGGCATGCAGTGCAGTGAGTCCGGAGAGTGCCCTGGCACCACTGGGGACGCATTGCAGTGAGTCCGGAGAGTTCACTGGCATCACTAGGAATGCACCCCGGTGAGTCCGGAGAGTGCACTGGCACCACTGGGGACGCACCCCGGTGAGTCCGGAGAGTGCACTGGCACCACTGGGGATGCACTGCAGTGACTCCGGAGAGTGCACTGGCACCACTGGGGATGCAGTGCAGTGACCCCGGAGAGTGCCCTGGCACCACTTTCGATGCACTGCAGTGAGTCCGGAGAGTGCACTGGCACCACTGGGGATGCAGTGCAGTGAGTCCGGACAGTGCTCTGGCACTACTGGGAATGCAGTCCAGTGAGTCCGGAGAGTTCACTGGCACCACTGGGGATGCCGTGCAGTGAGTCCGGAGAGTGCACTGGCACCACAGGGGATGCACCGCAGTGAGTCCAGAGAGTGCACTGGCACCACAGGGGATGCACAGGAGTGAGTCCAGAGAGTGCACTGGCACCACAGGGGATGCACTGCAGTGAGTCCAGAGAGTGTACTGGCACCACTGGGCATGCAGTGCAGTGAGTCCAGAGAGTGCCCTGGCACCACTGGGGATGCAGTGCAGTGAGTTCGGAGAGTGCCCTGGCACCACTGGGGATGCAGTGCAGTGAGTCGAGAGAGTGCCCTGGCACCACTGGGGATGCAGTGCAGTGCGTCCGGAGAGTGCCCTGTCACCACTGGGGATGCAGTGTAGTGAGTCCGGAGAGTGCCCTGGCACCACTGGGGATGCAGTGCAGTGAGTCCGGAAGGTGCCCGGGCACCACTGGGGATGCATTGCAGTGAGTCCGGAGAGTGCACTGGCACCACTTGGCATGCAGTGCAGTGAGTCCGGAGAGTGCCCTGGAACCACTGGGGATGCAGTGCAGTGAGTCCAGAGAGTTCACTGGCACCACTGGGGATGCAGTGCAGTGAGTCTGGAGAGTTCACTAACACCACTGGGGATGCAGTGCAGTGAGTCCAGAGAGTGCACTGGCACCACTGGGGATGCAGTGCAGTGAGTCCGGAGAGTACACTTCCACCACTGGGGATGCAGTGCAGTGAGTCCGGAGAGTTCACTGGCACCACTGGAGATGCACCCCTGTGAGTCTGGAGAGTTCACTTGCACCACTGGGGATGCAGTGCAGTGAGTCCGGAGAGTGCACTGGCACCACAGGGGATGCAGTGCAGTGAGTCCAGAGAGTGCACTGGCACCACAGGGGATGCACAGGAGTGAGTCCAGAGAGTGCACCGGCACCACAGGGGATGCACTGCAGTGAGTCCAGAGAGTGTACTGGCACCACTGGGCATGCAGTGCAGTGAGTCCAGAGAGTGCCCTGGCACCACTGGGGATGCAGTGCAGTGAGTTCGGAGAGTGCCGTGGCACCACTGGGGATGCAGTGCAGTGAGTCGAGAGAGTGCCCTGGCACCACTGGGGATGCAGTGCAGTGCGTCCGGAGAGTGCCCTGGCACCACTGGGGATGCAGTGCAGTGAATCCGGAGAGTGCCCTGGCACCACTGGGGATGCAGTGCAGTGAGTCCGGAAGGTGCCCGGGCACCACTGGGGATGCATTGCCGTGAGTCCGGAGAGTGCACTGGCACCACTTGGCATGCAGTGCAGTGAGTCCGGAGAGTGCACTGGCACCACTGGGGATGCAGTGCAGTGAGTCCGGAGAGTTCCCTGGCACCACTGGTGATGCACCCCTGTGAGTCTGGAGAGTTCACTAACACCACTGGGGATGCAGTGCAGTGAGTCCAGAGAGTGCACTGGCACCACTGGGGATGCAGTGCAGTGAGTCCGGAGAGTGCACTTCCACCACTGGGGATGCAGTGCAGTGAGTCCGGAGAGTTCACTGGCACCACTGGGGACGCACCCTGGTGAGTCCGGAGAGTGCACTTCCACCACTGGGGATGCAGTGCAGTGAGTCCGGAGAGTTCACTGGCACCACTGGGGATGCACCCCGGTGTGTCCGGAGAGTGCACTGGCACCACTGGCGATGCAGTACAGTGAGTCCAGAGAGTGCACTGGCACCACTGGGGATGCAGTGCAGTGAGTCCAGAGAGTGCACTGGCACCACTGGGGATGCAGTGCAGTGAGTCCGGAGAGTGCACTGGCACCACTGGGGATGCAGTGCAGTGAGTCCGGAGAGTTCACTGGCACCACTGGGGATGCACCCCTGTGAGTCTGGAGAGTTCACTAACACCACTGGGGATGCACCCCTCTGAGTCTGGAGAGTTCACTAACACCACTGGGGATGCAGTGCAGTGAGTCCGGAGAGTTCACTGGCACCACTGGGGATGCAGTGCAGTGAGTCCGGAGAGTGCACTGGCACCACAGGGGATGCACCGCAGTGAGTCCAGAGAGTGCACTGGCACCACAGGGGATGCACAGGAGTGAGTCCAGAGAGTGCACTGGCACCACAGGGGATGCACTGCAGTGAGTCCAGAGAGTGTACTGGCACCACTGGGCATGCAGTGCAGTGAGTCCAGAGAGTGCCCTGTCACCACTGGGGATGCAGTGCAGTGAGTTCGGAGAGTGCCCTGGCACCACTGGGGATGCAGTGCAGTGCGTCCGGAGAGTGCCCTGGCACCACTGGGGATGCAGTGCAGTGAGTCCAGAGAGTGCACTGGCACCACTGGGGATGCAGTGCAGTGAGTCCGGAGAGTGCACTGGCACCAGTGGGGATGCAGTGCAGTGAGTCCAGAGAGTGCACTGGCACCACTGGGGATGCAGTGCAGTGAGTCCGGAGAGTGCACTGGCCCCACTGGGGATGCACCCCGGTGAGTCCGGAGAGTGCGCCGGCACCACAGGGCATGCACCCCGGTGAGTCGGGAGAGTGCGCCGGCACCACAGGGCATGCACTCCAATGAGTCCGGAGAGTGCAACAGCACCACTGGGGATGCAGTGCAGTGAGTCCGGAGAGTGCACCGGCACCACTGGGGATGCAGTGCAGTGAGTCCGGAGAGTGCACCGGCACCACTGGGGATGCACCCCGGTGAGTCCGGAGAGTGCACCGGCACCACTGGGGATGCACCCCGGTGAGTCCGAAGAGTGCACTGGCACCACAGGGGATGCAGTGCAGTGAGTCCGGAGAGTTCACTGGCACCACTGGGGATGCAGTGCAGTGAATCCGGAGAGTGCCCTGGCACCACTGGGGATGCAGTGCAGTGAGTCCGGAGAGTGCACTGGCACCACACAGGATGTACTGCAGTGAGTCCAGAGAGTGCACTGGCACCACTGGGGACGCAGTGCAGTGAGTCCGGAGACTGCACTGGCACCACTGGGGATGCAGTGCAGTGAGTCCATAGAGTGCACTGGCACCACTGGGGATGCAGTGCAGTGAGTCCGGAGAGTGCACTGGCACCACTGGTTATGCAGGGTAGTGAGTCCGGAGAGTGCCCTGGCACCACTGGGGATGCAGTGCAGTGAGTCCGGAGAGTGCCCTGGCACCAAAGGGATGCACTGAAGTGAGTCCAGAGAGTGCACTGGCATCAGAGGGGATGCAGTGCAGTGAGTCCGGAGAGTGCACTGGCACCACTGGGGATGCACTGCAGTGAGTCCAGAGAGTGCACTTCCACCACTGGGCATGCCGTGCAGAGAGTCCAGAGAGTGCACTGGCACCACTGGGGATGCAGTGCAGTGAGTCCAGAGAGTGCACGGGCACTACTGGGGATACACCGCAGTGAGTCCAGAGAGTGCACTAGCACCACTGGGGATGCACCGCAGTGAGTCCAGAGAGTGCACTGGCACCACTGGAGATGCACTGCAGTGAGTCCGGAGAGTGCCCTGGCACCAGTGGGGATGCAGTGCAGTGAGTCCGGAGAGTGCCCTGGCACCACTGGGGATGCAGTGCAGTGAGTCCGGAGAGTGCACTGGCACCACTGAGGATGCAGTGCAGTGAGTCCGGAGAGTGCCCTAGCACCACAGGGGATGCAGTGCAGTGAGTCCGGAGAGTGCACTGGCACCACTGGGGATGCAGTGCAGTGAGTCCGGAGAGTTCACTGGCACCACTGGGGATGCACCCCGGTGAGTCCGGAGAGTTCACTGGCACCACTGGGGATGCACTGCAGTGAGTCCCGAGAGTGCACTGGCACCACTGGGGATGCAGTGCAGTGACTCCAGAGAGTGCACTGGCACCGCTGGGGATGCAGTGCAGTGAGTCCAGAGAGTGCACTGGCACCAGTGGGGATGCACTGTAGTGAGTCCTGAGAGTGCACTGGCACCACTGGAGATGCACGGCAGTGAGTCCAGAGAGTGCACTGGCACCACTGGGGATGCAGGGCAGTGAGTCCGGAGAGTGCACTGGCACCACTGGGGATGCACTGCAGTGAGTGCAGAGAGTGCACTGGCACCACTGGGGATGCAGTGCAGTGAGTCCAGAGAGTGCACTGGCACCACTGGGGATGCACCCCAGTGAGTCCAGAGAGTTCACTGGCACCACTGGGGACGCACCCCGGTGAGTCCGGAGAGTGCACTGGCACTACTGGGGATGCAGTGCAGGGAGTTCGGAGAGTGCACTGGCACCACTGGGGATGCAGTACAGTGGTTCCGGAGAGTGCACTGGCACCACTGGGGATGCACCCCGGTGAGTCCGGAGACTGCACTGGCACCACTGGGGATGCAGTGCAGTGAGTCCAGAGAGTGTTGCACCACTGGGGATGCAGTGCAGTGACTCCGGAGAGTGCTCTGGCACCACTGGGGATGAACTGCAGTGACTCCGGTGAGTACACGGGCACCACTGGGTATGCAGTGCAGTGACTCCAGAGAGTGCACTGGCATAACTGGGGATGCAGTGCAGTGACTCCAGGGAGTGCACTGGCATCACTGGGTATGCACCCCGGTGAGTCCAGAGAGTGCACTGGCACCACTGGGGATGCAGTGCGGTGAGTCCAGAGAGTGCACTGGCACCACTGGGGATGCAATGCAGTGAGTCCAGAGAGTGCACTGGCACCAGTGGGGATGCAGTGCAGTGAGTCCAGAGAGTGCACTGGCACCACTGGGGATGCAGTGCAGTGAATCCAGAGAGTGCACGGGCACTTCTGGGGATGCACCGCAGTGAGTCCACACAGTGCACTGGCACCACTGGGGATGCAGTGCAGTGAGTCCAGAGAGTGCACTGGCACCACTGGGGATGCACCGCAGTGAGTCCAGAGAGTGCAATGGCACCACTGGGGATGCAGTGCAGTGAGTCCAGAGAGTGCACTGGCACCACTGGGGATGCACTGCAGTGAGTCCAGAGAGTGCACTGGTACCACTGGGGATGCAGTGCAGTGAGTCCAGAGAGTGCACTGGCACCACTGGGGATGCAGTGCAGTGAGTCCGGAGAGTGCACTGGCACCAGTGGGGATGCAGTGCAGTGAGTCCAGAGAGTGCACTGGCACCACTGGGGATGCAGTGCAGTGAGTCCGGAGAGTGCACTGGCCCCACTGGGGATGCACCCCGGTGAGTCCGGAGAGTGCGCCGGCACCACAGGGCATGCACCCCGGTGAGTCGGGAGAGTGCGCCGGCACCACAGGGCATGCACTCCAGTGAGTCCGGAGAGTGCAACGGCACCACTGGGGATGCAGTGCAGTGAGTCCGGAGAGTGCACCGGCACCACTGGGGATGCAGTGCAGTGAGTCCGGAGAGTGCACCGGCACCACTGGGGATGCACCCCGGTGAGTCCGGAGAGTGCACCGGCACCACTGGGGATGCACCCCGGTGAGTCCGAAGAGTGCACTGGCACCACAGGGGATGCAGTGCAGTGAGTCCGGAGAGTTCACTGGCACCACTGGGGATGCAGTGCAGTGAATCCGGAGAGTGCCCTGGCACCACTGGGGATGCAGTGCAGTGAGTCCGGAGAGTGCACTGGCACCACACAGGATGTACTGCAGTGAGTCCAGAGAGTGCACTGGCACCACTGGGGACGCAGTGCAGTGAGTCCGGAGAGTGCACTGGCACCACTGGGGATGCAGTGCAGTGAGTCCAGAGAGTGCACTGGCACCACTGGGGATGCAGTGCAGTGAGTCCGGAGAGTGCACTGGCACCACTGGTTATGCAGGGTAGTGAGTCCGGAGAGTGCCCTGGCACCACTGGGGATGCAGTGCAGTGAGTCCGGAGAGTGCCCTGGCACCAAAGGGATGCACTGAAGTGAGTCCAGAGAGTGCACTGGCACCACTGGGGATGCAGTGCAGTGAGTCCAGAGAGTGCACGGGCACTACTGGGGATACACCGCAGTGAGTCCAGAGAGTGCACTAGCACCACTGGGGATGCACCGCAGTGAGTCCAGAGAGTGCACTGGCACCACTGGAGATGCACTGCAGTGAGTCCGGAGAGTGCCCTGGCACCAGTGGGGATGCAGTGCAGTGAGTCCGGAGAGTGCCCTGGCACCACTGGGGATGCAGTGCAGTGAGTCCGGAGAGTGCACTGGCACCACTGAGGATGCAGTGCAGTGAGTCCGGAGAGTGCCCTAGCACCACAGGGGATGCAGTGCAGTGAGTCCGGAGAGTGCACTGGCACCACTGGGGATGCAGTGCAGTGAGTCCGGAGAGTTCACTGGCACCACTGGGGATGCACCCCGGTGAGTCCGGAGAGTTCACTGGCACCACTGGGGATGCACTGCAGTGAGTCCAGAGAGTGCACTGGCACCACTGGGGATGCAGTGCAGTGACTCCAGAGACTGCACTGGCACCGCTGGGGATGCAGTGCAGTGAGTCCAGAGAGTGCACTGGCACCAGTGGGGATGCACTGTAGTGAGTCCTGAGAGTGCACTGGCACCACTGGAGATGCACGGCAGTGAGTCCAGAGAGTGCACTGGCACCACTGGGGATGCAGGGCAGTGAGTCCGGAGAGTGCACTGGCACCACTGGGGATGCACTGCAGTGAGTGCAGAGAGTGCACTGGCACCACTGGGGATGCACCCCAGTGAGTCCAGAGAGTTCACTGGCACCACTGGGGACGCACCCCGGTGAGTCCGGAGAGTGCACTGGCACTACTGGGGATGCAGTGCAGGGAGTTCGGAGAGTGCACTGGCACCACTGGGGATGCAGTACAGTGGTTCCGGAGAGTGCACTGGCACCACTGGGGATGCACCCCGGTGAGTCCGGAGACTGCACTGGCACCACTGGGGATGCAGTGCAGTGAGTCCAGAGAGTGTTGCACCACTGGGGATGCAGTGCAGTGACTCCGGAGAGTGCTCTGGCACCACTGGGGATGAACTGCAGTGACTCCGGTGAGTACACGGGCACCACTGGGTATGCAGTGCAGTGACTCCAGAGAGTGCACTGGCATAACTGGGGATGCAGTGCAGTGACTCCAGGGAGTGCACTGGCATCACTGGGTATGCACCCCGGTGAGTCCAGAGAGTGCACTGGCACCACTGGGGATGCAGTGCGGTGAGTCCAAAGAGTGCACTGGCACCACTGGGGATGCAATGCAGTGAGTCCAGAGAGTGCACTGGCACCAGTGGGGATGCAGTGCAGTGAGTCCAGAGAGTGCACTGGCACCACTGGGGATGCAGTGCAGTGAATCCAGAGAGTGCACGGGCACTTCTGGGGATGCACCGCAGTGAGTCCACACAGTGCACTGGCACCAGTGGGGATGCAGTGCAGTGAGTCCAGAGAGTGCACTGGCACCACTGGGGATGCACCGCAGTGAGTCCAGAGAGTGCAATGGCACCACTGGGGATGCAGTGCAGTGAGTCCAGAGAGTGCACTGGCACCACTGGGGATGCACTGCAGTGAGTCCAGAGAGTGCACTGGTACCACTGGGCATGCAGTGCAGTGAGTTCGGAGAGTGCACTGGCACCACTGGGGATGCAGTGCAGTGAGTCGAGAGAGTGCCCTGGCACCACTGGGGATGCATGTGCAGTGACTCCGGAGAGTGCACTGGCACCACTGGGGATGCAGTGCAGTGACTCCGGAGAGTACACGGGCGTCAATGGGGATGCAGTGCAGTGACTCCAGAGAGTGCACTGGCACCAGTGGAGATGCAGTGCAGTGAGTCCAGAGAGTGCACTGGCACCACTGGGGATGCACTGCAGTGAGTGCAGAGAGTGCACTGGCACCACTGGGGATGCAGTGCAGTGAGTCCAGAGAGTGCACTGGCACCACTGGGGATGCACCCCAGTGAGTCCAGAGAGTTCACTGGCACCACTGGGGACGCACCCCGGTGAGTCCAGAGAGTGCACTGGCACCACTGGGAATGCACCCCGGTGAGTCCGGAGAGTGCACTGGCACCACTGGGGATGCAGTGCAGTCAGTCCGGAGAGTGCACTGGCACCACTGGGGATGCAGTGCAGTGAGTCCGGAGAGTGCACTGGCACTACTGGGGATGCAGTGCAGGGAGTTCGGAGAGTGCACTGGCACCACTGGGGATGCAGTACAGTGGTTCCGGAGAGTGCACTGGCACCACTGGGGGTGCACCCCGGTGAGTCCGGAGACTGCACTGGCACCACTGGGGATGCAGTGCAGTGAGTCCAGAGAGTGTTGCACCACTGGGCATGCAGTGCAGTGACTCCGGAGAGTGCTCTGGCACCACTGGGGATGCACTGCAATGACTCCGGAGAGTACACGGGCACCACGGGGGATGCAGTGCAGTGACTCCAGAGAGTGCACTGGCACCACTGGGGATGCAGTGCAGTGAGTCCAGAGAGTGCACTGGCACCACTGGGGATGCAGTGCAGTGAGTCCAGAGAGTGCACTTGCACCACTGGGGATGCAGTGCAGTGAGTCCAGAGAGTGCACTGGCACCACTGGGGATGCACCGCAGTGAGTCCAGAGAGTGCCCTGGCACCACTGGGGATGCAGTGCAATGAGTCCAGAGAGTGCATTGGCAGCACTGGGGATGCACTGCAGTGAGTCCAGAGAGTGCACTGGCACCACTGGGGATGCACTGCAGTGAGTCCAGAGAGTGCACTGGCACCACTGGGGATGCAGTGCAGTGAGTCCAGAGAGTGCACTGGCACCACTGGGGATGCAGTGCAATGAGTCCAGAGAGTGCACTGGCAGCACTGGGGATGCACTGCAGTGAGTCCAGAGAGTGCACTGGCACCACTGGGGATGCAGTGCAGTGAGTTCGGAGAGTGCACTGGCACCACTGGGGATGCAGTGCAGTGAGTCCAGAGAGTGCACTGGCACCACTGGGCATGCAGTGCAGTGAGTCCGGAGAGTGCCCTGGCACCACTGGGGACGCAGTGCAGTGAGTCCGGAGAGTTCACTGGCATCACTAGGAATGCACCCCGGTGAGTCCGGAGAGTGCTCTGGCACCACTGGGGACGCACCCCGGTGAGTCCGGAGAGTGCACTGGCACCACTGGGGATGCACTGCAGTGACTCCGGAGAGTGCACTGGCACCACTGGGGATGCACTGCAGTGACCCCGGAGAGTGCCCTGGCACCACTTTCGATGCACTGCAGTGAGTCCGGAGAGTGCACTGGCACCACTGGGGATGCAGTGCAGTGAGTCCGGAGAGTGCTCTGGCACCACTGGGAATGCAGTGCAGTGAGTCCGGAGAGTTCACTGGCACCACTGGGGATGCAGTGCAGTGAGTCCGGAGAGTGCACTGGCACCACAGGGGATGCACCGCAGCGAGTCGAGAGAGTGCACTGGCACCACAGGGGATGCACAGGAGTGAGTCCAGAGAGTGCACTGGCACCACAGGGGATGCACTGCAGTGAGTCCAGAGAGTGCACTGGCACCACTGGGCATGCAGTGCAGTGAGTCCAGAGAGTGCACTGGCACCACTGGGCATGCAGTGCAGTGAGTTCGGAGAGTGCACTGGCACCACTGGGGATGCAGTGCAGTGAGTCGAGAGAGTGCCCTGGCACCACTGGGGATGCAGTGCAGTGCGTCCGGAGAGTGCCCTGGCACCACTGGGGATGCAGTGCAGTGAGTCCGGAGAGTGCCCTGGCACCACTGGGGATGCAGTGCAGTGAGTCCAGAAGGTGCCCGGGCACCACTGGGGATGCAGTGCAGTGAGTCCGGAGAGTGCACTGGCACCACTGGGGATGCAGTGCAGTGAGTCCGGAGAGTGCCCTGGCACCACTGGGGATGCAGTGCAGTGGTTCCGGAGAGTGCACTGGCACCACTGGGGATGCACCCCGGTGAGTCCGGAGAGTGGACTGGCACCACTGGGGATGCAGTGCAGTGAGTCCAGAGAGTGTTGCACCACTGGGCATGCAGTGCAGTGACTCCGGAGAGTGCACTGGCACCACTGGGGATGCACTGCAGTGACTCCAGAGAGTACACGGGCGTCAATGGGGATGCAGTGCAGTGACTCCAGAGAGTGCACTGGCACCACTGGAGATGCAGTGCAGTGAGTCCAGAGAGTGCACTGGCACCACTGGGGATGCACTGCAGTGAGTGCAGAGAGTGCACTGGCACCACTGGGGATGCAGTGCAGTGAGTCCAGAGAGTGCACTGGCACCACTGGGGATGCACCCCAGTGAGTCCAGAGAGTTCACTGGCACCACTGGGGACGCACCCCGGTGAGTCCGGAGAGTGCACTGGCACCACTGGGAATGCACCCCGGTGAGTCCGGAGAGTGCACTGGCACCATTGGGATGCAGTGCAGTCAGTCCGGAGAGTGCACTGGCACCACTGGGGATGCACACCGGAGAGTCCGGAGAGTGCACTGGAACCACTGGGGATGCAGTGCAGTCAGTCCGGAGAGTGCACTGGCACCACTGGGGATGCACACCGGAGAGTCCGGAGAGTGCACTGGCACTACTGGGGATGCAGTGCAGGGAGTTCGGAGAGTGCACTGGCACCACTGGGGATGCAGTACAGTGGTTCCGGAGAGTGCACTGGCACCACTGGGGATGCACCCCGGTGAGTCCGGAGACTGCACTAGCACCACTGGGGATGCAGTGCAGTGAGTCCAGAGAGTGTTGCACCACTGGGCATGCAGTGCAGTGACTCCGGAGAGTGCTCTGGCACCACTGGGGATGCACTGCAATGACTCCGGAGAGTACACGGGCACCACTGGGGATGCAGTGCAGTGAGTCCGGAGAGTTCACTGGCACCACTGGGGACGCACCCTGGTGAGTCCGGAGAGTGCACTGGCACCACTGGGGATGCACCCCGGTGTGTCCGGAGAGTGCACTGGCACCACTGGGGATGCAGTGCAGTGAGTCCGGAGCGTGCACTGGCACCACTGGGGATGCACTGCAGTGAGTCCGGAGAGTGCACTGGCACCACTGGGGATGCAGTGCAGTGACTCCGGAGAGTGTACTGGCACCACTGGGGATGCAGCGCAGTGAGTCCGGAGAGTGCACTGGCACTACTGGGGATGCAGTGCAGTGAGTCCGGAGAGTGCACTGGCACCACTGGGGATGCAGTGCAGTGAGTCCAGAGAGTGCACTGGCACCACTGGGGACGCACCCCGGTGAGTCCGGAGAGTGCACTGGCACCACTGGAAATGCAGTGCAGTGATTCCGGAGAGTGCACTGGCACCACTGGGGATGCAGTGCAGTGAGTCCAGAGAGTGCACTGGCACCACTGGGGATGCAGTGCAATGAGTCCAGAGAGTGCACTGGTACCTCTGGGGATGCAGTGCAGTGAGTCCAGAGAGTGCACTGGCACCACTGGGGATGCACTGCAGTGAGTCCAAGAGTGCACTGGCACCACTGGGGATGCAGTGCAATGGTTCCGGAGAGTGCACTGGCACCACTGTGGATGCACCCCGGTGAGTCCGGAGAGTGCACTGGCACCACTGGGGATGCAGTGCAGTGAGTCCAGAGAGTGTTGCACCACTGGGCATGCAGTGCAGTGACTCCGGAAATTGCACTGGCACCACTGGGGATGCACTGCAGTGACTCCGGAGAGTACACGGGCATCACTGGGGATGCAGTGCACCGACTCCAGAGAGTGCACTGGCACCACTGGGGATGCAGTGCAGTGACTCCAGAGAGTGCACTGGCATCACTGGGGATGCACCCCGGTGAGTCCAGAGAGTGCACTGGCACCACTGGGGATGCAGTGCAGTGAGTCCAGAGAGTGCACTGGCACCACTGGGGATGCAGTGCAGTGAGTCCAGAGAGTGCACTTGCACCACTGGGCATGCAGTGCAGAGAGTCCAGAGAGTGCACTGGCACCACTGGGGATGCAGTGCAGTGAGTCCAGAGAGTGCACGGGCACTACTGGGGATGCACCGCATTGAGTCCAGAGAGTGCACTGGCACCACTGGGGATGCAGTGCAGTGAGTCCGGAGAGTGCACTGGCACCACTGGGGATGCAGTGCAATGACACCAGAGAGTGCACTGGCACCACTGGGGATGCACCGCAGTGAGTCCAGAGAGTGCACTGGCACCACTGGGGATGCAGTGCAGTGAGTCCAGAGAGTGCACTGGCACCACTGGGGATGCAGTGCTGTGAGTCCAGAGAGTGCACTTGCACCACTGGGGATGCAGTGCAGTGAGTCCAGAGAGTGCACTGGCACCAGTGGGGATGCACCGCAGTGAGTCCAGAGAGTGCACTGGCACCACTGGGGATGCAGTGCAGTGAGTCCAGAGAGTGCACTGGCACCACTGGGGATGCACCCCGGTGAGTCCAGAGAGTGCACTGGCACCACTGGGGATGCAGTGCAGTGAGTCCGGAGAGTGCACTGGCACCACTGGGGATGCAGTGCAGTGAGTCCAGAGAGTGCACTGGCACCACTGGGCATGCAGTGCAGTGAGTCCGGAGAGTGCCCTGGCACCACTGGGGACGCAGTGCAGTGAGTCCGGAGAGTTCACTGGCATCACTAGGAATGCACCACGGTGAGTCCGGAGAGTGCACTGGCACAACTGGGGACGCACCCCGGTGAGTCCGGAGAGTGCACTGGCACCACTGGGGATGCACTGCAGTGACTCCGGAGAGTGCACTGGCACCACTGGGGATGCACTGCAGTGACCCCGGAGAGTGCCCTGGCACCACTTTCGATGCACTGCAGTGAGTCCGGATAGTGCACTGGTACCACTGGGGATGCAGTGCAGTGAGTCCGGAGAGTGCTCTGGCACCACTGGGAATGCAGAGCAGTGAGTCCGGAGAGTTCACTGGCACCACTGGGGATGCAGTGCAGTGAGTCCGGAGAGTGCACTGGCACCACAGGGGATGCACCGCAGTGAGTCCAGAGAGTGCACTGGCACCACAGGGGATGCACAGGAGTGAGTCCAGAGAGTGCACTGGC
This sequence comes from Anser cygnoides, assembly GCF_040182565.1. Lineage (NCBI taxonomy): Eukaryota > Metazoa > Chordata > Aves > Anseriformes > Anatidae > Anser > Anser cygnoides. The sequence goes on along the minus strand of NC_089885.1, from coordinate 403,084 downwards.
ACCACAGGGGATGCACTGCAGTGAGTCCACAGAGTGCACTGGCACCACTGGGCATGCAGTGCAGTGAGTCCAGAGAGTGCCCTGGCACCACTGGGGATGCAGTGCAGTGAGTTCGGAGAGTGCACTGGCACCACTGGGGATGCAGTGCAGTGAGTCGAGAGAGTGCCCTGGCACCACTGGGGATGCAGTGCAGTGCGTCCGGAGAGTGCCCTGGCACCACTGGGGATGCAGTGCAGTGAGTCCGGACAGTGCCCTGGCACCACTGGGGATGCAGTGCAGTGAGTCCGGAAGGTGCCCGGGCACCACTGGGGATGCATTGCAGTGAGTCCGGAGAGTGCACTGGCACCACTTGGCATGCAGTGCAGTGAGTCCGGAGAGTGCACTGGCACCACTGGGGATGCAGTGCAGTGAGTCCGGAGAGTTCACTGGCACCACTGGGGATGCACCCCTGTGAGTCTGGAGAGTTCACTAACACCACCGGGGATGCAGTGCAGTGAGTCCAGAGGGTGCACTGGCACCACTGGGGATGCAGTGCAGTGAGTCCGGAGAGTGCACTTGCACCACTGGGGATGCAGTGCAGTGAGTCCGGAGAGTTCACTGGCACCACTGGGGACGCACCCTGGTGAGTCCGGAGAGTGCACTGGCACCACTGGGGATGCACCCCGGTGTGTCCGGAGAGTGCACTGGCACCACTGCGGATGCAGTGCAGTGAGTCCGGAGAGTGCACTGGCACCACTGGGGATGCACTGCAGTGAGTCCGGAGAGTGCACTGGCACCACTGGGGATGCAGTGCAGTGACTCCGGAGAGTGTACTGGCACCACTGGGGATGCAGTGCAGTGAGTCCGGAGAGTGCACTGGCACTACTGGGGATGCAGTGCAGTGAGTCCGGAGAGTGCACTGGCACCACTGGGGATGCAGTGCAGTGAGTCCAGAGAGTGCACTGGCACCACTGGGGATGCACTGCAGTGACTCCAGAGAGTGCACTGGCACCACTGGAAATGCAGTGCAGTGATTCCGGAGAGTGCGCTGGCACCACTGGGGATGCAGTGCAGTGAGTCCAGAGAGTGCACTGGCACCACTGGGGATGCAGTGCAATGAGTCCAGAGAGTGCACTGGTACCTCTGGGGATGCAGTGCAGTGAGTCCAGAGAGTGCACTGCACCACTGGGGATGCACTGCAGTGAGTCCAAGAGTGCACTGGCACCACTGGGGATGCAGTGCAGTGGTTCCGGAGAGTGCACTGGCACCACTGTGGATGCACCCCGGTGAGTCCGGAGAGTGCACTGGCACCACTGGGGATGCAGTGCAGTGAGTCCAGAGAGTGTTGCACCACTGGGCATGCAGTGCAGTGACTCCGGAAATTGCACTGGCACCACTGGGGATGCACTGCAATGACTCCGGAGAGTACACGGGCATCACTGGGGATGCAGTGCAGTGACTCCAGAGAGTGCACTGGCACCACTGGGGATGCAGTGCAGTGACTCCAGAGAGTGCACTGGCATCACTGGGGATGCACCCCGGTGAGTCCAGAGAGTGCACTGGCACTACTGGGGATGCAGTGCAGTGAGTCCAGAGAGTGCACTGGCACCACTGGGGATGCAGTGCAGTGAGTCCAGAGAGTGCACTTGCACCACTGGGCATGCAGTGCAGAGAGTCCAGAGAGTGCACTGGCACCACTGGGGATGCAGTGCAGTGAGTCCAGAGAGTGCACGGGCACCACTGGGGATGCAGTGCAGTGAGTCCAGAGAGTGCACTGGCACCACTGGGGATGCAGTGCAGTGACACCAGAGAGTGCACTGGCACCACTGGGGATGCACCGCAGTGAGTCCAGAGAGTGCACTGGCACCACTGGGGATGCAGTGCAGTGAGTCCAGAGAGTGCACTGGCACCACTGGGGATGCAGTGCAGTGAGTCCAGAGAGTGCACTGGCACCACTGGGGATGCACTGCAGTGAGTCCAGAGAGTGCACTGGCACCACTGGGGATGCAATGCAGTGAGTCCAGAGAGTGCACTGGCACCACTGGGGATGCAGTGCAGTGAGTCCAGAGAGTGCACTGGCACCACTGGGGATGCACTGCAATGAGTCCAGAGAGTGCACTGGCACCAGTGGGGATGCAGTGCAATGAGTCCAGAGAGTGCACTGGCAGCACTGGGGATGCACTGCAGTGAGTCCAGAGAGTGCACTGGCACCAGTGGGGATGCAGTGCAGTGAGTCCAGAGAGTGCACTGGCACCACTGGGGATGCACTGCAGTGAGTCCAGAGAGTGCACTGGCACCACTGGGGATGCAGTGCAGTGAGTCCAGAGAGTGCACTGGCACCACTGGGGATGCAGTGCAATGAGTCCAGAGAGTGCACTGGCAGCACTGGGGATGCACTGCAGTGAGTCCAGAGATTGCACTGGCACCACTGGAGATGCAGTGCAGTGATTCTGGGGAGTGCACTGGCACCACTGGGGATGCAGTGCAGTGAGTCCGGAGAGTGCACTGGCACCACTGGGGATGCAGTGCAGTGAGTCCAGAGAGTGCACTGGCACCACTGGGGATGCAGTACAGTGAGTCCGGAGAGTTCACTGGCACCACTGGGGATGCACCCCTGTGAGTCTGGAGAGTTCACTAACACCACAGGGGATGTAGTGCAATGAGTCCAGAGAGTGCACTGGCACAAGTGGGGATGCAGTGCAGTGAGTCCAGAGAGTGCACTGGCACCACTAGGGACGCAGTGCAGTGAGTCCGGAGAGTTCACTGGCACCAGTGGGGATGCACTGTAGTGAGTCCGGAGAGTGCACTGGCACCACTGGGGATGCACCCCGGTGTGTCCGGAGAGTGCACTGGCACCACTGGGGATGCAGTGCAGTGTGTCCGGAGAGTGCACTGGCACCACTGGGGATGCACTGCAGTGAGTCCAGAGAGTGTACTGGCACCACTGGGCATGCAGTGCAGTGAGTCCAGAGAGTGCCCTGGCACCACTGGGGATGCAGTGCAGTGAGTTCGGAGAGTGCCCTGGCACCACTGGGGATGCAGTGCAGTGCGTCCGGAGAGTGCCCTGGCACCACTGGGGATGCAGTGCAGTGAGTCCGGAGAGTGCCCTGGCACCACTGGGGATGCAGTGCAGTGAGTCCGGAGAGTGCACTGGCACCACACGGGATGTACTGCAGTGAGTCCAGAGAGTGCACTGGCACCACTGGGGACGCAGTGCAGTGAGTCCGGAGAGTGCACTGGCACCACTGGGGATGCAGTGCAGTGAGTCCAGAGAGTGCACTGGCACCACTGGGGATGCAGTGCAGTGAGTCCGGAGAGTGCACTGGCACCATTGGTTATGCAGGGTAGTGAGTCCGGAGAGTGCCCTGGCACCACTGGGGATGCAGTGCAGTGAGTCCGGAGAGTGCCCTGGCACCAAAGGGATGCACTGAAGTGAGTCCAGAGAGTGCACTGGCATCAGAGCGGATGCAGTGCAGTGAGTCCGGAGAGTGCACTGGCACCACTGGGGATGCACTGCAGTGAGTCCAGAGAGTGCACTTCCACCACTGGGCATGCCGTGCACAGAGTCCAGAGAGTGCACTGGCACCACTGGGGATGCAGTGCAGTGAGTCCAGAGAGTGCACGGGCACTACTGGGGATACACCGCAGTGAGTCCAGAGAGTGCAGTAGCACCACTGGGGATGCACCGCAGTGAGTCCAGAGAGTGCACTGGCACCACTGGAGATGCACTGCAGTGAGTCCGGAGAGTGCCCTGGCACCAGTGGGGATGCAGTGCAGTGAGTCCGGAGAGTGCCCTGGCACCACTGGGCATGTAGTGCAGTGAGTCCGCAGAGTGCCTTGGTACCACTGGGGATGCAGTGCAGTGAGTCCGGAGAGTGCACTGGCACCACTGAGGATGCAGTGCAGTGAGTCCGGAGAGTGCCCTAGCACCACAGGGGATGCAGTGCAGTGAGTCCGGAGAGTGCACTGGCACCACTGGGGATGCAGTGCAGTGAGTCCGGAGAGTTCACTGGCACCACTGGGGATGCACCCCGGTGAGTCCGGAGAGTTCACTGGCACCACTGGGGATGCACTGCAGTGAGTCCAGAGAGTGCACTGGCACCACTGGGGATGCAGTGCAGTGACTCCAGAGACTGCACTGGCACCACTGGGGATGCAGTGCAGTGAGTCCAGAGAGTGCACTGGCACCAGTGGGGATGCACTGTAGTGAGTCCTGAGAGTGCACTGGCACCACTGGAGATGCAGGGCAGTGAGTCCAGAGAGTGCACTGGCACCACTGGGGATGGAGGGCAGTGAGTCCAGAGAGTGCACTGGCACCACTGGGGATGCACTGCAGTGAGTGCAGAGAGTGCACTGGCACCACTGGGGATGCAGTGCAGTGAGTCCAGAGAGTGCACTGGCACCACTGGGGATGCACCCCAGTGAGTCCAGAGAGTTCACTGGCACCACTGGGGACGCACCCCGGTGAGTCCGGAGAGTGCACTGGCACTACTGGGGATGCAGTGCAGGGAGTTCGGAGAGTGCACTGGCACCACTGGGGATGCAGTACAGTGGTTCCGGAGAGTGCACTGGCACCACTGGGGATGCACCCCGGTGAGTCCGGAGACTGCACTGGCACCACTGGGGATGCAGTGCAGTGAGTCCAGAGAGTGTTGCACCACTGGGGATGCAGTGCAGTGAGTCCAGAGAGTGCTCTGGCACCACTGGGGATGAACTGCAGTGACTCCGGTGAGTACACGGGCACCACTGGGTATGCAGTGCAGTGACTCCAGAGAGTGCACTGGCATAACTGGGGATGCAGTGCAGTGACTCCAGGGAGTGCACTGGCATCACTGGGTATGCACCCCGGTGAGTCCAGAGAGTGCACTGGCACCACTGGGGATGCAGTGCGGTGAGTCCAGAGAGTGCACTGGCACCACTGGGGATGCAATGCAGTGAGTCCAGAGAGTGCACTGGCACCAGTGGGGATGCAGTGCAGTGAGTCCAGAGAGTGCACTGGCACCACTGGGGATGCAGTGCAGTGAATCCAGAGAGTGCACGGGCACTTCTGGGGATGCACCGCAGTGAGTCCACACAGTGCACTGGCACCACTGGGGATGCAGTGCAGTGAGTCCAGAGAGTGCACTGGCACCACTGGGGATGCACCGCAGTGAGTCCAGAGAGTGCAATGGCACCACTGGGGATGCAGTGCAGTGAGTCCAGAGAGTGCACTGGCACCACTGGGGATGCACTGCAGTGAGTCCAGAGAGTGCACTGGTACCACTGGGGATGCAGTGCAGTGAGTCCAGAGAGTGCACTGGCACCACTGGGGATGCAGTGCAGAGAGTCCGGAGAGTGCACTGGCACCAGTGGGGATGCAGTGCAGTGAGTCCAGAGAGTGCACTGGCACCACTGGGGATGCAGTGCAGTGAGTCCGGAGAGTGCACTGGCCCCACTGGGGATGCACCCCGGTGAGTCCGGAGAGTGCGCCGGCACCACAGGGCATGCACCCCGGTGAGTCGGGAGAGTGCGCCGGCACCACAGGGCATGCACTCCAATGAGTCCGGAGAGTGCAACAGCACCACTGGGGATGCAGTGCAGTGAGTCCGGAGAGTGCACCGGCACCACTGGGGATGCAGTGCAGTGAGTCCGGAGAGTGCACCGGCCCCACAGGGGATGCACCCCGGTGAGTCCGGAGAGTGCACCGGCACCACTGGGGATGCACCCCGGTGAGTCCGAAGAGTGCACTGGCACCACAGGGGATGCAGTGCAGTGAGTCCGGAGAGTTCACTGGCACCACTGGGGATGCAGTGCAGTGAATCCGGAGAGTGCCCTGGCACCACTGGGGATGCAGTGCAGTGAGTCCGGAGAGTGCACTGGCACCACACAGGATGTACTGCAGTGAGTCCAGAGAGTGCACTGGCACCACTGGGGACGCAGTGCAGTGAGTCCGGAGAGTGCACTGGCACCACTGGGGATGCAGTGCAGTGAGTCCAGAGAGTGCACTGGCACCACTGGGGATGCAGTGCAGTGAGTCCGGAGAGTGCACTGGCACCACTGGTTATGCAGGGTAGTGAGTCCGGAGAGTGCCCTGGCACCACTGGGGATGCAGTGCAGTGAGTCCGGAGAGTGCCCTGGCACCAAAGGGATGCACTGAAGTGAGTCCAGAGAGTGCACTGGCATCAGAGGGGATGCAGTGCAGTGAGTCCGGAGAGTGCACTGGCACCACTGGGGATGCACTGCAGTGAGTCCAGAGAGTGCACTTCCACCACTGGGCATGCCGTGCAGAGAGTCCAGAGAGTGCACTGGCACCACTGGGGATGCAGTGCAGTGAGTCCAGAGAGTGCACGGGCACTACTGGGGATACACCGCAGTGAGTCCAGAGAGTGCACTAGCACCACTGGGGATGCACCGCAGTGAGTCCAGAGAGTGCACTGGCACCACTGGAGATGCACTGCAGTGAGTCCGGAGAGTGCCCTGGCACCAGTGGGGATGCAGTGCAGTGAGTCCGGAGAGTGCCCTGGCACCACTGGGGATGCAGTGCAGTGAGTCCGGAGAGTGCACTGGCACCACTGAGGATGCAGTGCAGTGAGTCCGGAGAGTGCCCTAGCACCACAGGGGATGCAGTGCAGTGAGTCCGGAGAGTGCACTGGCACCACTGGGGATGCAGTGCAGTGAGTCCGGAGAGTTCACTGGCACCACTGGGGATGCACCCCGGTGAGTCCGGAGAGTTCACTGGCACCACTGGGGATGCACTGCAGTGAGTCCCGAGAGTGCACTGGCACCACTGGGGATGCAGTGCAGTGACTCCAGAGAGTGCACTGGCACCGCTGGGGATGCAGTGCAGTGAGTCCAGAGAGTGCACTGGCACCAGTGGGGATGCACTGTAGTGAGTCCTGAGAGTGCACTGGCACCACTGGAGATGCACGGCAGTGAGTCCAGAGAGTGCACTGGCACCACTGGGGATGCAGGGCAGTGAGTCCGGAGAGTGCACTGGCACCACTGGGGATGCACTGCAGTGAGTGCAGAGAGTGCACTGGCACCACTGGGGATGCAGTGCAGTGAGTCCAGAGAGTGCACTGGCACCACTGGGGATGCACCCCAGTGAGTCCAGAGAGTTCACTGGCACCACTGGGGACGCACCCCGGTGAGTCCGGAGAGTGCACTGGCACTACTGGGGATGCAGTGCAGGGAGTTCGGAGAGTGCACTGGCACCACTGGGGATGCAGTACAGTGGTTCCGGAGAGTGCACTGGCACCACTGGGGATGCACCCCGGTGAGTCCGGAGACTGCACTGGCACCACTGGGGATGCAGTGCAGTGAGTCCAGAGAGTGTTGCACCACTGGGGATGCAGTGCAGTGACTCCGGAGAGTGCTCTGGCACCACTGGGGATGAACTGCAGTGACTCCGGTGAGTACACGGGCACCACTGGGTATGCAGTGCAGTGACTCCAGAGAGTGCACTGGCATAACTGGGGATGCAGTGCAGTGACTCCAGGGAGTGCACTGGCATCACTGGGTATGCACCCCGGTGAGTCCAGAGAGTGCACTGGCACCACTGGGGATGCAGTGCGGTGAGTCCAGAGAGTGCACTGGCACCACTGGGGATGCAATGCAGTGAGTCCAGAGAGTGCACTGGCACCAGTGGGGATGCAGTGCAGTGAGTCCAGAGAGTGCACTGGCACCACTGGGGATGCAGTGCAGTGAATCCAGAGAGTGCACGGGCACTTCTGGGGATGCACCGCAGTGAGTCCACACAGTGCACTGGCACCACTGGGGATGCAGTGCAGTGAGTCCAGAGAGTGCACTGGCACCACTGGGGATGCACCGCAGTGAGTCCAGAGAGTGCAATGGCACCACTGGGGATGCAGTGCAGTGAGTCCAGAGAGTGGACTGGCACCACTGGGGATGCACTGCAGTGAGTCCAGAGAGTGCACTGGTACCACTGGGGATGCAGTGCAGTGAGTCCAGAGAGTGCACTGGCACCACTGGGGATGCAGTGCAGTGAGTCCGGAGAGTGCACTGGCACCAGTGGGGATGCAGTGCAGTGAGTCCAGAGAGTGCACTGGCACCACTGGGGATGCAGTGCAGTGAGTCCGGAGAGTGCACTGGCCCCACTGGGGATGCACCCCGGTGAGTCCGGAGAGTGCGCTGGCACCACAGGGCATGCACCCCGGTGAGTCGGGAGAGTGCGCCGGCACCACAGGGCATGCACTCCAGTGAGTCCGGAGAGTGCAACGGCACCACTGGGGATGCAGTGCAGTGAGTCCGGAGAGTGCACCGGCACCACTGGGGATGCAGTGCAGTGAGTCCGGAGAGTGCACCGGCACCACTGGGGATGCACCCCGGTGAGTCCGGAGAGTGCACCGGCACCACTGGGGATGCACCCCGGTGAGTCCGAAGAGTGCACTGGCACCACAGGGGATGCAGTGCAGTGAGTCCGGAGAGTTCACTGGCACCACTGGGGATGCAGTGCAGTGAATCCGGAGAGTGCCCTGGCACCACTGGGGATGCAGTGCAGTGAGTCCGGAGAGTGCACTGGCACCACACAGGATGTACTGCAGTGAGTCCAGAGAGTGCACTGGCACCACTGGGGACGCAGTGCAGTGAGTCCGGAGAGTGCACTGGCACCACTGGGGATGCAGTGCAGTGAGTCCAGAGAGTGCACTGGCACCACTGGGGATGCAGTGCAGTGAGTCCGGAGAGTGCACTGGCACCACTGGTTATGCAGGGTAGTGAGTCCGGAGAGTGCCCTGGCACCACTGGGGATGCAGTGCAGTGAGTCCGGAGAGTGCCCTGGCACCAAAGGGATGCACTGAAGTGAGTCCAGAGAGTGCACTGGCACCACTGGGGATGCAGTGCAGTGAGTCCAGAGAGTGCACGGGCACTACTGGGGATACACCGCAGTGAGTCCAGAGAGTGCACTAGCACCACTGGGGATGCACCGCAGTGAGTCCAGAGAGTGCACTGGCACCACTGGAGATGCACTGCAGTGAGTCCGGAGAGTGCCCTGGCACCAGTGGGGATGCAGTGCAGTGAGTCCGGAGAGTGCCCTGGCACCACTGGGGATGCAGTGCAGTGAGTCCGGAGAGTGCACTGGCACCACTGAGGATGCAGTGCAGTGAGTCCGGAGAGTGCCCTAGCACCACAGGGGATGCAGTGCAGTGAGTCCGGAGAGTGCACTGGCACCACTGGGGATGCAGTGCAGTGAGTCCGGAGAGTTCACTGGCACCACTGGGGATGCACCCCGGTGAGTCCGGAGAGTTCACTGGCACCACTGGGGATGCACTGCAGTGAGTCCAGAGAGTGCACTGGCACCACTGGGGATGCAGTGCAGTGACTCCAGAGACTGCACTGGCACCGCTGGGGATGCAGTGCAGTGAGTCCAGAGAGTGCACTGGCACCAGTGGGGATGCACTGTAGTGAGTCCTGAGAGTGCACTGGCACCACTGGAGATGCACGGCAGTGAGTCCAGAGAGTGCACTGGCACCACTGGGGATGCAGGGCAGTGAGTCCGGAGAGTGCACTGGCACCACTGGGGATGCACTGCAGTGAGTGCAGAGAGTGCACTGGCACCACTGGGGATGCAGTGCAGTGAGTCCAGAGAGTGCACTGGCACCACTGGGGATGCACCCCAGTGAGTCCAGAGAGTTCACTGGCACCACTGGGGACGCACCCCGGTGAGTCCGGAGAGTGCACTGGCACTACTGGGGATGCAGTGCAGGGAGTTCGGAGAGTGCACTGGCACCACTGGGGATGCAGTACAGTGGTTCCGGAGAGTGCACTGGCACCACTGGGGATGCACCCCGGTGAGTCCGGAGACTGCACTGGCACCACTGGGGATGCAGTGCAGTGAGTCCAGAGAGTGTTGCACCACTGGGGATGCAGTGCAGTGACTCCGGAGAGTGCTCTGGCACCACTGGGGATGAACTGCAGTGACTCCGGTGAGTACACGGGCACCACTGGGTATGCAGTGCAGTGACTCCAGAGAGTGCACTGGCATAACTGGGGATGCAGTGCAGTGACTCCAGGGAGTGCACTGGCATCACTGGGTATGCACCCCGGTGAGTCCAGAGAGTGCACTGGCACCACTGGGGATGCAGTGCGGTGAGTCCAAAGAGTGCACTGGCACCACTGGGGATGCAATGCAGTGAGTCCAGAGAGTGCACTGGCACCAGTGGGGATGCAGTGCAGTGAGTCCAGAGAGTGCACTGGCACCACTGGGGATGCAGTGCAGTGAATCCAGAGAGTGCACGGGCACTTCTGGGGATGCACCGCAGTGAGTCCACACAGTGCACTGGCACCACTGGGGATGCAGTGCAGTGAGTCCAGAGAGTGCACTGGCACCACTGGGGATGCACCGCAGTGAGTCCAGAGAGTGCAATGGCACCACTGGGGATGCAGTGCAGTGAGTCCAGAGAGTGCACTGGCACCACTGGGGATGCACTGCAGTGAGTCCAGAGAGTGCACTGGTACCACTGGGCATGCAGTGCAGTGAGTTCGGAGAGTGCACTGGCACCACTGGGGATGCAGTGCAGTGAGTCGAGAGAGTGCCCTGGCTCCACTGGGGATGCATGTGCAGTGACTCCGGAGAGTGCACTGGCACCACTGGGGATGCACTGCAGTGACTCCGGAGAGTACACGGGCGTCAATGGGGATGCAGTGCAGTGACTCCAGAGAGTGCACTGGCACCAGTGGAGATGCAGTGCAGTGAGTCCAGAGAGTGCACTGGCACCACTGGGGATGCACTGCAGTGAGTGCAGAGAGTGCACTGGCACCACTGGGGATGCAGTGCAGTGAGTCCAGAGAGTGCACTGGCACCACTGGGGATGCACCCCAGTGAGTCCAGAGAGTTCACTGGCACCACTGGGGACGCACCCCGGTGAGTCCAGAGAGTGCACTGGCACCACTGGGAATGCACCCCGGTGAGTCCGGAGAGTGCACTGGCACCACTGGGGATGCAGTGCAGTCAGTCCGGAGAGTGCACTGGCACCACTGGGGATGCAGTGCAGTGAGTCCGGAGAGTGCACTGGCACTACTGGGGATGCAGTGCAGGGAGTTCGGAGAGTGCACTGGCACCACTGGGGATGCAGTACAGTGGTTCCGGAGAGTGCACTGGCACCACTGGGGATGCACCCCGGTGAGTCCGGAGACTGCACTGGCACCACTGGGGATGCAGTGCAGTGAGTCCAGAGAGTGTTGCACCACTGGGCATGCAGTGCAGTGACTCCGGAGAGTGCTCTGGCACCACTGGGGATGCACTGCAATGACTCCGGAGAGTACACGGGCACCACGGGGGATGCAGTGCAGTGACTCCAGAGAGTGCACTGGCACCACTGGGGATGCAGTGCAGTGAGTCCAGAGAGTGCACTGGCACCACTGGGGATGCAGTGCAGTGAGTCCAGAGAGTGCACTTGCACCACTGGGGATGCAGTGCAGTGAGTCCAGAGAGTGCACTGGCACCACTGGGGATGCACCGCAGTGAGTCCAGAGAGTGCCCTGGCACCACTGGGGATGCAGTGCAATGAGTCCAGAGAGTGCATTGGCAGCACTGGGGATGCACTGCAGTGAGTCCAGAGAGTGCACTGGCACCACTGGGGATGCACTGCAGTGAGTCCAGAGAGTGCACTGGCACCACTGGGGATGCAGTGCAGTGAGTCCAGAGAGTGCACTGGCACCACTGGGGATGCAGTGCAATGAGTCCAGAGAGTGCACTGGCAGCACTGGGGATGCACTGCAGTGAGTCCAGAGAGTGCACTGGCACCACTGGGGATGCAGTGCAGTGAGTTCGGAGAGTGCACTGGCACCACTGGGGATGCAGTGCAGTGAGTCCAGAGAGTGCACTGGCACCACTGGGCATGCAGTGCAGTGAGTCCGGAGAGTGCCCTGGCACCACTGGGGACGCAGTGCAGTGAGTCCGGAGAGTTCACTGGCATCACTAGGAATGCACCCCGGTGAGTCCGGAGAGTGCTCTGGCACCACTGGGGACGCACCCCGGTGAGTCCGGAGAGTGCACTGGCACCACTGGGGATGCACTGCAGTGACTCCGGAGAGTGCACTGGCACCACTGGGGATGCACTGCAGTGACCCCGGAGAGTGCCCTGGCACCACTTTCGATGCACTGCAGTGAGTCCGGAGAGTGCACTGGCACCACTGGGGATGCAGTGCAGTGAGTCCGGAGAGTGCTCTGGCACCACTGGGAATGCAGTGCAGTGAGTCCGGAGAGTTCACTGGCACCACTGGGGATGCAGTGCAGTGAGTCCAGAGAGTGCACTGGCACCACAGGGGATGCACCGCAGCGAGTCGAGAGAGTGCACTGGCACCACAGGGGATGCACAGGAGTGAGTCCAGAGAGTGCACTGGCACCACAGGGGATGCACTGCAGTGAGTCCAGAGAGTGCACTGGCACCACTGGGCATGCAGTGCAGTGAGTCCAGAGAGTGCACTGGCACCACTGGGCATGCAGTGCAGTGAGTTCGGAGAGTGCACTGGCACCACTGGGGATGCAGTGCAGTGAGTCGAGAGAGTGCCCTGGCACCACTGGGGATGCAGTGCAGTGCGTCCGGAGAGTGCCCTGGCACCACTGGGGATGCAGTGCAGTGAGTCCGGAGAGTGCCCTGGCACCACTGGGGATGCAGTGCAGTGAGTCCAGAAGGTGCCCGGGCACCACTGGGGATGCAGTGCAGTGAGTCCGGAGAGTGCACTGGCACCACTGGGGATGCAGTGCAGTGAGTCCGGAGAGTGCCCTGGCACCACTGGGGATGCAGTGCAGTGGTTCCGGAGAGTGCACTGGCACCACTGGGGATGCACCCCGGTGAGTCCGGAGAGTGGACTGGCACCACTGGGGATGCAGTGCAGTGAGTCCAGAGAGTGTTGCACCACTGGGCATGCAGTGCAGTGACTCCGGAGAGTGCACTGGCACCACTGGGGATGCACTGCAGTGACTCCAGAGAGTACACGGGCGTCAATGGGGATGCAGTGCAGTGACTCCAGAGAGTGCACTGGCACCACTGGAGATGCAGTGCAGTGAGTCCAGAGAGTGCACTGGCACCACTGGGGATGCACTGCAGTGAGTGCAGAGAGTGCACTGGCACCACTGGGGATGCAGTGCAGTGAGTCCAGAGAGTGCACTGGCACCACTGGGGATGCACCCCAGTGAGTCCAGAGAGTTCACTGGCACCACTGGGGACGCACCCCGGTGAGTCCGGAGAGTGCACTGGCACCACTGGGAATGCACCCCGGTGAGTCCGGAGAGTGCACTGGCACCATTGGGATGCAGTGCAGTCAGTCCGGAGAGTGCACTGGCACCACTGGGGATGCACACCGGAGAGTCCGGAGAGTGCACTGGAACCACTGGGGATGCAGTGCAGTCAGTCCGGAGAGTGCACTGGCACCACTGGGGATGCACACCGGAGAGTCCGGAGAGTGCACTGGCACTACTGGGGATGCAGTGCAGGGAGTTCGGAGAGTGCACTGGCACCACTGGGGATGCAGTACAGTGGTTCCGGAGAGTGCACTGGCACCACTGGGGATGCACCCCGGTGAGTCCGGAGACTGCACTAGCACCACTGGGGATGCAGTGCAGTGAGTCCAGAGAGTGTTGCACCACTGGGCATGCAGTGCAGTGACTCCGGAGAGTGCTCTGGCACCACTGGGGATGCACTGCAATGACTCCGGAGAGTACACGGGCACCACTGGGGATGCAGTGCAGTGAGTCCGGAGAGTTCACTGGCACCACTGGGGACGCACCCTGGTGAGTCCGGAGAGTGCACTGGCACCACTGGGGATGCACCCCGGTGTGTCCGGAGAGTGCACTGGCACCACTGGGGATGCAGTGCAGTGAGTCCGGAGCGTGCACTGGCACCACTGGGGATGCACTGCAGTGAGTCCGGAGAGTGCACTGGCACCACTGGGGATGCAGTGCAGTGACTCCGGAGAGTGTACTGGCACCACTGGGGATGCAGCGCAGTGAGTCCGGAGAGTGCACTGGCACTACTGGGGATGCAGTGCAGTGAGTCCGGAGAGTGCACTGGCACCACTGGGGATGCAGTGCAGTGAGTCCAGAGAGTGCACTGGCACCACTGGGGACGCACCCCGGTGAGTCCGGAGAGTGCACTGGCACCACTGGAAATGCAGTGCAGTGATTCCGGAGAGTGCACTGGCACCACTGGGGATGCAGTGCAGTGAGTCCGGAGAGTGCACTGGCACCACTGGGGATGCAGTGCAATGAGTCCAGAGAGTGCACTGGTACCTCTGGGGATGCAGTGCAGTGAGTCCAGAGAGTGCACTGGCACCACTGGGGATGCACTGCAGTGAGTCCAAGAGTGCACTGGCACCACTGGGGATGCAGTGCAATGGTTCCGGAGAGTGCACTGGCACCACTGTGGATGCACCCCGGTGAGTCCGGAGAGTGCACTGGCACCACTGGGGATGCAGTGCAGTGAGTCCAGAGAGTGTTGCACCACTGGGCATGCAGTGCAGTGACTCCGGAAATTGCACTGGCACCACTGGGGATGCACTGCAGTGACTCCGGAGAGTACACGGGCATCACTGGGGATGCAGTGCACCGACTCCAGAGAGTGCACTGGCACCACTGGGGATGCAGTGCAGTGACTCCAGAGAGTGCACTGGCATCACTGGGGATGCACCCCGGTGAGTCCAGAGAGTGCACTGGCACCACTGGGGATGCAGTGCAGTGAGTCCAGAGAGTGCACTGGCACCACTGGGGATGCAGTGCAGTGAGTCCAGAGAGTGCACTTGCACCACTGGGCATGCAGTGCAGAGAGTCCAGAGAGTGCACTGGCACCACTGGGGATGCAGTGCAGTGAGTCCAGAGAGTGCACGGGCACTACTGGGGATGCACCGCATTGAGTCCAGAGAGTGCACTGGCACCACTGGGGATGCAGTGCAGTGAGTCCGGAGAGTGCACTGGCACCACTGGGGATGCAGTGCAATGACACCAGAGAGTGCACTGGCACCACTGGGGATGCACCGCAGTGAGTCCAGAGAGTGCACTGGCACCACTGGGGATGCAGTGCAGTGAGTCCAGAGAGTGCACTGGCACCACTGGGGATGCAGTGCAGTGAGTCCAGAGAGTGCACTGGCACCACTGGGGATGCAGTGCAGTGAGTCCAGAGAGTGCACTTGCACCACTGGGGATGCAGTGCAGTGAGTCCAGAGAGTGCACTGGCACCAGTGGGGATGCACCGCAGTGAGTCCAGAGAGTGCACTGGCACCACTGGGGATGCAGTGCAGTGAGTCCAGAGAGTGCACTGGCACCACTGGGGATGCACCCCGGTGAGTCCAGAGAGTGCACTGGCACCACTGGGGATGCAGTGCAGTGAGTCCGGAGAGTGCACTGGCACCACTGGGGATGCAGTGCAGTGAGTCCAGAGAGTGCACTGGCACCACTGGGCATGCAGTGCAGTGAGTCCGGAGAGTGCCCTGGCACCACTGGGGACGCAGTGCAGTGAGTCCGGAGAGTTCACTGGCATCACTAGGAATGCACCACGGTGAGTCCGGAGAGTGCACTGGCACAACTGGGGACGCACCCCGGTGAGTCCGGAGAGTGCACTGGCACCACTGGGGATGCACTGCAGTGACTCCGGAGAGTGCACTGGCACCACTGGGGATGCACTGCAGTGACCCCGGAGAGTGCCCTGGCACCACTTTCGATGCACTGCAGTGAGTCCGGATAGTGCACTGGTACCACTGGGGATGCAGTGCAGTGAGTCCGGAGAGTGCTCTGGCACCACTGGGAATGCAGAGCAGTGAGTCCGGAGAGTTCACTGGCACCACTGGGGATGCAGTGCAGTGAGTCCGGAGAGTGCACTGGCACCACAGGGGATGCACCGCAGTGAGTCCAGAGAGTGCACTGGCACCACAGGGGATGCACAGGAGTGAGTCCAGAGAGTGCACTGGCACCACAGGGGATGCACTGCAGTGAGTCCACAGAGTGCACTGGCACCACTGGGCATGCAGTGCAGTGAGTCGAGAGAGTGCCCTGGCACCACTGGGGATGCAGTGCAGTGAGTTCGGAGAGTGCACTGGCACCACTGGGGATGCAGTGCAGTGAGTCGAGAGAGTGCCCTGGCACCACTGGGGATGCAGTGCAGTGCGTCCGGAGAGTGCCCTGGCACCACTGGGGATGCAGTGCAGTGAGTCCGGACAGTGCCCTGGCACCACTGGGGATGCAGTGCAGTGAGTCCGGAAGGTGCCCGGGCACCACTGGGGATGCATTGCAGTGAGTCCGGAGAGTGCACTGGCACCACTTGGCATGCAGTGCAGTGAGTCCGGAGAGTGCACTGGCACCACTGGGGATGCAGTGCAGTGAGTCCGGAGAGTTCACTGGCACCACTGGGGATGCACCCCTGTGAGTCTGGAGAGTTCACTAACACCACCGGGGATGCAGTGCAGTGAGTCCAGAGGGTGCACTGGCTCCACTGGGGATGCAGTGCAGTGAGTCCGGAGAGTGCACTTGCACCACTGGGGATGCAGTGCAGTGAGTCCGGAGAGTTCACTGGCACCACTGGGGACGCACCCTGGTGAGTCCGGAGAGTGCACTGGCACCACTGGGGATGCACCCCGGTGTGTCCGGAGAGTGCACTGGCACCACTGCGGATGCAGTGCAGTGAGTCCGGAGAGTGCACTGGCACCACTGGGGATGCACTGCAGTGAGTCCGGAGAGTGCACTGGCACCACTGGGGATGCAGTGCAGTGACTCCGGAGAGTGTACTGGCACCACTGGGGATGCAGTGCAGTGAGTCCGGAGAGTGCACTGGCACTACTGGGGATGCAGTGCAGTGAGTCCGGAGAGTGCACTGGCACCACTGGGGATGCAGTGCAGTGAGTCCAGAGAGTGCACTGGCACCACTGGGGATGCACTGCAGTGACTCCAGAGAGTGCACTGGCACCACTGGAAATGCAGTGCAGTGATTCCGGAGAGTGCACTGGCACCACTGGGGATGCAGTGCAGTGAGTCCAGAGAGTGCACTGGCACCACTGGGGATGCAGTGCAATGAGTCCAGAGAGTGCACTGGTACCTCTGGGGATGCAGTGCAGTGAGTCCAGAGAGTGCACTGCACCACTGGGGATGCACTGCAGTGAGTCCAAGAGTGCACTGGCACCACTGGGGATGCAGTGCAGTGGTTCCGGAGAGTGCACTGGCACCACTGTGGATGCACCCCGGTGAGTCCGGAGAGTGCACTGGCACCACTGGGGATGCAGTGCAGTGAGTCCAGAGAGTGTTGCACCACTGGGCATGCAGTGCAGTGACTCCGGAAATTGCACTGGCACCACTGGGGATGCACTGCAATGACTCCGGAGAGTACACGGGCATCACTGGGGATGCAGTGCAGTGACTCCAGAGAGTGCACTGGCACCACTGGGGATGCAGTGCAGTGACTCCAGAGAGTGCACTGGCATCACTGGGGATGCACCCCGGTGAGTCCAGAGAGTGCACTGGCACTACTGGGGATGCAGTGGAGTGAGTCCAGAGAGTGCACTGGCACCACTGGGGATGCAGTGCAGTGAGTCCAGAGAGTGCACTTGCACCACTGGGCATGCAGTGCAGAGAGTCCAGAGAGTGCACTGGCACCACTGGGGATGCAGTGCAGTGAGTCCAGAGAGTGCACGGGCACCACTGGGGATGCAGTGCAGTGAGTCCAGAGAGTGCACTGGCACCACTGGGGATGCAGTGCAGTGACACCAGAGAGTGCACTGGCACCACTGGGGATGCACCGCAGTGAGTCCAGAGAGTGCACTGGCACCACTGGGGATGCAGTGCAGTGAGTCCAGAGAGTGCACTGGCACCACTGGGGATGCAGTGCAGTGAGTCCAGAGAGTGCACTGGCACCACTGGGGATGCACTGCAGTGAGTCCAGAGAGTGCACTGGCACCACTGGGGATGCAATGCAGTGAGTCCAGAGAGTGCACTGGCACCACTGGGGATGCAGTGCAGTGAGTCCAGAGAGTGCACTGGCACCACTGGGGATGCACTGCAATGAGTCCAGAGAGTGCACTGGCACCAGTGGGGATGCAGTGCAATGAGTCCAGAGAGTGCACTGGCAGCACTGGGGATGCACTGCAGTGAGTCCAGAGAGTGCACTGGCACCAGTGGGGATGCAGTGCAGTGAGTCCAGAGAGTGCACTGGCACCACTGGGGATGCACTGCAGTGAGTCCAGAGAGTGCACTGGCACCACTGGGGATGCAGTGCAGTGAGTCCAGAGAGTGCACTGGCACCACTGGGGATGCAGTGCAATGAGTCCAGAGAGTGCACTGGCAGCACTGGGGATGCACTGCAGTGAGTCCAGAGATTGCACTGGCACCACTGGAGATGCAGTGCAGTGATTCTGGGGAGTGCACTGGCACCACTGGGGATGCAGTGCAGTGAGTCCGGAGAGTTCACTGGCACCACTTGGGATGCAGTGCAGTGAGTCCGGAGAGTGCACTGGCACCACTGGGGATGCAGTGCAGTGAGTCCAGAGAGTGCACTGGCACCACTGGGGATGCAGTACAGTGAGTCCGGAGAGTTCACTGGCACCACTGGGGATGCACCCCTGTGAGTCTGGAGAGTTCACTAACACCACAGGGGATGTAGTGCAATGAGTCCAGAGAGTGCACTGGCACAAGTGGGGATGCAGTGCAGTGAGTCCAGAGAGTGCACTGGCACCACTAGGGACGCAGTGCAGTGAGTCCGGAGAGTTCACTGGCACCAGTGGGGATGCACTGTAGTGAGTCCGGAGAGTGCACTGGCACCACTGGGGATGCACCCCGGTGTGTCCGGAGAGTGCACTGGCACCACTGGGGATGCAGTGCAGTGTGTCCGGAGAGTGCACTGGCACCACTGGGGATGCAGTGCAGTGAGTCCGGAGAGTGCACTGGCACCACTGGGGATGCAGTGCAGTGACTCCGGAGAGTGTACTGGCACCACTGGGGATGCAGTGCAGTGAGTCCGGAGAGTGCTCTGGCACCACTGGGGATGCAGTGCAGTGAGTCCGGAGAGTGCACTGGCACCTTTGGAATGCAGTGCAGTGACTCCGGAGAGTGCACTGTCACCACTGGGGATGCACTGCAGTGACTCCGGAGAGTGCACTGGCACCACTGGGGATGCACTGCAGTGAGTCCAGAGAGTGCACTGGCACCACTGGGCATGCAGTGCAGTGAGTCCAGAGAGTGCACTGGCACCACTGGAGATGCAGTGCAGTGATTACGTAGAGTGCACTGGAACCACTGGCGATGCAGTGCAGTGAGTCCGGAGAGTGCACTGGCACCACTGGGGATGCAGTACAGTGACTCCGGAGAGTGCACTGGCACCACTGGGGATGGACCCCGGTGAGTCCGGAGAGTGCGCCGGCACCACTGGGGATGCAGTGCAGTGAGTCCAGAGAGTGTTGCACCACTGGGGATGCAGTGCAGTGAGTCCGGAGAGTGCACTGGCACCACTGGGGATGCACTGCAGTGACTCCAGAGAGTACACGGGCACCACTGGGGATGCACTGCAGTGACTCCAGAGAGTGCACTGGCACCACTGGGGATGCAGTGCAGTGACTCTAGAGAGTGCACTGGCACCACTGGGGATGCAGTGCAGTGAGTCA
This sequence comes from Anser cygnoides, assembly GCF_040182565.1. Lineage (NCBI taxonomy): Eukaryota > Metazoa > Chordata > Aves > Anseriformes > Anatidae > Anser > Anser cygnoides. The sequence continues at coordinate 383,530 of NC_089885.1, read as the reverse complement.
GGAGAGTGCACTGGCACCACTGGGGATGCAGTGCAGTGAGTCAGGAGAGTGCACTGGCACCACTGGGGATGTAGTGCAGTGAGTCCAGAGAGTGCACCGGCACCACTGTGGATGCACCCCGGTGAGTCCGGAGAGTGCACTGGCACCACTGGGGATGCAGTGCAGTGAGTCCGGAGAGTGCCCTGGCACCACTGGGCATGCAGTGCAGTGAGTCCGGAAAGTGCTCTGGCACCACTGGGGATGCACTGCAGTGACTCTAGAGAGTGCACTGGCACCACAGGGGATGCACCGCAGTGAGTCCGGAGAGTGCCCTGGCACCACTGGGGATGCAGTGCAGTGAGTCCGGAGAGTGCACTGGCACTACTGGGGATGCAGTGCAGGGAGTTCGGAGAGTGGACTGGCACCACTGGGGATGCAGTACAGTGGTTCCGGAGAGTGCACTGGCACCACTGGGGATGCACCCCGATGAGTCCGGAGACTGCACTGGCACCACTGGGGATGCAGTGCAGTGAGTCCAGAGAGTGCACTGGCACCAGTGGGGATGCAGTGCAGTGAGTCCAGAGAGTGCACTGGCACCACTGAGGATGCAGTGCAGTGAGTCCGGAGAGTGCACTGGCCCCACTGGGGATGCACCCCGGTGAGTCCGGAGAGTGCACTGGCACCACTGGGGATGCAGTGCAGTGAGTCCGGAGAGTGCACTGGCACCACTGGGGATGCACACCGGAGAGTCCGGAGAGTGCACTGGCACCGCTGGGGATGCAGTGCAGTGAGTCCGGAGAGTGCTCTGGCACTACTGGGGATGCAGTGCAGTGAGTCCGGAGCGTGCACTGGCACCACTGGGGATGCAGTGCAGTGGTTCCAGAGAGTGCACTGGCACCACTGGGGATGCACCCCGGTGAGTCCGGAGAGTGGACTGGCACCACTGGGGATGCAGTGCAGTGAGTCCAGAGAGTGTTGCACCACTGGGCATGCAGTGCAATGACTCCGGAGAGTGCACTGGCACCACTGGGGATGCACTGCAGTGACTCCGGAGAGTACACGGGCGTCAATGGGGATGCAGTGCAGTGACTCCAGAGAGTGCACTGGCACCACTGGGGATGCACTGCAGTGAGTGCAGAGAGTGCACAGGCACCACTGGGGATGCACTGCAGTGACTCCGGAGAGTACACGGGCGTCAATGGGGATGCACTGCAGTGACTCCGGAGAGTGCACTGGCACCACTGGAGATGCAGTGCAGTGAGTCCAGAGAGTGCACTGGCACCACTGGGGATGCACTGCAGTGAGTGCAGAGAGTGCACTGGCACCACTGGGGATGCAGTGCAGTGAGTCCAGAGAGTGCACTGGCACCACTGGGGATGCACTGCAGTGAGTCCAGAGAGTTCACTGGCACCACTGGGGACGCACCCCGGTGAGTCCGGAGAGTGCACTGGCACCACTGGGAATGCACCCCGGTGAGTCCGGAGAGTGCACTGGCACCACTGGGGATGCAGTGCAGTCAGTCCGGAGAGTGCACTGGCACCACTGGGGATGCACACCGGAGAGTCCGGAGAGTGCACTGGCACCACTGGGGATGCAGTGCAGTGAGTCCGGAGAGTGCACGGGCACTACTGGGGATGCAGTGCTGGGAATTCGGAGAGTGCACTGGCACCACTGGGGATGCACCCCGGTGAGTCCGGAGACTGCACTGGCACCACTGGGGATGCAGTGCAGTGAGTCCAGAGAGTGTTGCACCACTGGGCATGCAGTGCAGTGACTCCGGAGAGTGCTCTGGCACCACTGGGGATGCACTGCAGTGACTCCGGAGAGTACACGGGCACCACTGGGGATGCAGTGCAGTGACTCCAGAGAGTGCACTGGCACCACTGGGGATGCAGTGCAGTGACTCCAGGGAGTGCACTGGCATCACTGGGGATGCACCCCGGTGAGTCCAGAGAGTGCACTGGCAGCAATGGGGATGCACTGCAGTGAATGCAGAGAGTGCACTGGCACCACTGGGGATGCAGTGCAGTGAGTCCAGAGAGTGCACTGGCACCACTGGGGATGCAGTGCAGTGAGTCCAGAGAGTGCCCTGGCACCACTGGGGATGCACCGCAGTGAGTCCAGAGAGTGCACTGGCACCAGTGGGGATGCACCGCAGTGAGTCCAGAGAGTGCACTGGCACCACTGGGGATGCTCTGCAGTGAGTCCAGAGAGTGCACTGGCACCACTGGGGATGCAGTGCAGTGAGTCCAGAGAGTGCACTGGCACCACTGGGGATGCAGTGCAGTGAGTCCAGAGAGTGCACTGGCCCCACTGGGGATGCAGTGCAGTGAGTCCAGAGAGTGCACTGGCCCCACTGGGGATGCACCCCGGTGAGTCCGGAGAGTGCACTGGCACCACTGGGGATGCACTGCAGTGAGTCCGGAGAGTGCACTGGCACCACTGGGGATGCACCCCGGTGAGTCCAGAGAGTGGACTGGCACCACTGGGGATGCAGTGCAGTGAGTCCAGAGAGTGCACTGGCACCACTGGGGATGCACCGCAGTGAGTCCAGAGAGTGTTGCACCACTGGGCATGCAGTGGAGTGACTCCGGAGAGTGCACTGGCACCACTGGGGATGCACTGTAGTGACTCCGGAGAGTACACGGGCATCAATGGGGATGCAGTGCAGTGACTCCAGAGAGTGCACTGGTACCACTGGGGATGCAGTGCAGTGAGTCCAGAGAGTGCACTGGCACCACTGGGGATGCACTGCAGTGAGTCCAGAGAGTGCACTGGCACCACTGGGGATGCAGTGCAGTGAGTCCAGAGAGTGCACTGGTACCACTGGGGATGCAGTGCAGTGAGTCCAGAGAGTGCACTGGCACCACTGGGGATGCACCGCAGTGATTCCAGAGAGTGCACTGGCACCACTGGGGATGCACCGCAGTGAGTCCAGAGAGTGCACTGGCACCAGTGGGGATGCAGTGCAGTGAGTCCAGAGAGTGCACTGGCACCACTGGGGATGCAGTGCAGTGAGTCCAGAGAGTGCACTGGCACCACTGGGGATGCACTGCAGTGAGTCCAGAGAGTGCACTGGCACCACTGGGGATTCAATGCAGTGAGTCCAGAGAGTGCACTGGCACCACTGGGGATGCAGTGCAATGAGTCCAGAGAGTGCACTGGCACCACTGGGGATGCACTGCAGTGAGTCCAGAGAGTGCACTGGCACCAGTGGGGATGCAGTGCAATGAGTCCAGAGAGTGCATTGGCAGCACTGGGGATGCACTGCAGTGAGTCCAGAGAGTGCACTGGCACCACTGGGGATGCACTGCAGTGAGTCCAGAGAGTGCACTGGAACCACTGGGGATGCACCGCAGTGAGTCCAGAGAGTGCACTGGCACCACTGGGGATGCAGTGCAATGAGTCCAGAGAGTGCACTGGCAGCACTGGGGACGCACTGCAGTGAGTCCAGAGAGTGCACTGGCACCACTGGGGATGCAGTGCAGTGAGTCCAGAGAGTGCACTGGCACCACTGGGGATGCACTGCAGTGAGTCCAGAGAGTGCACTGGCACCACTGGGCATGCAGTGCAGTGAGTCCGGAGAGTGCCCTGGCACCACTGGGGACGCAGTGCAGTGAGTCCGGAGAGTTCACTGGCATCACTAGGAATGCACCCCGGTGAGTCCGGAGAGTGCACTGGCACCACTGGGGACGCACCCCGGTGAGTCCGGAGAGTGCACTGGCACCACTGGGGATGCAGTACAGTCAGTCCGGAGAGTGCACTGGCACCACTGGGGATGCACACCGGAGAGTCCGGAGAGTGCACTGGCACCACTGGGGATGCAGTGCAGTGAGTCCGGAGAGTGCACGGGCACTACTGGGGATGCAGTGCAGGGAATTCGGAGAGTGCACTGGCACCACTGGGGATGCACCCCGGTGAGTCCGGAGACTGCACTGGCACCACTGGGGATGCAGTGTAGTGAGTCCAGAGAGTGTTGCACCACTGGGCATGCAGTGCAGTGACTCCGGAGAGTGCTCTGGCACCACTGGGGATGCACTGCAGTGACTCCGGAGAGTACACGGGCACCACTGGGGATGCAGTGCAGTGACTCCAGAGAGTGCACTGGCACCACTGGGGATGCAGTGCAGTGACTCCAGGGAGTGCACTGGCATCACTGGGGATGCACCCCGGTGAGTCCAGAGAGTGCACTGGCAGCACTGGGGATGCACTGCAGTGAGTGCAGAGAGTGCACTGGCACCACTGGGGATGCAGTGCAGTGAGTCCAGAGAGTGCACTGGCACCACTGGGGATGCACTGCAGTGAGTCCAGAGAGTGCACTGGCACCACTGGGGATGCACTGTAGTGACTCCGGAGAGTACACGGGCGTCAATGGGGATGCAGTGCAGTGACTCCAGAGAGTGCACTGGTACCACTGGGGATGCAGTGCAGTGAGTCCAGAGAGTGCACTGGCACCACTGGGGATGCACTGCAGTGAGTCCAGAGAGTGCACTGGCACCACTGGGGATGCAGTGCAGTGAGTCCAGAGAGCGCACTGGCACCACTGGGGATGCAGTGCAGTGAGTCCAGAGAGTGCACTGGCACCACTGGGGATGCACCGCAGTGAGTCCAGAGAGTGCACTGGCACCACTGGGGATGCACCGCAGTGAGTCCAGAGAGTGCACTGGCACCACTGGGGATGCACCCCAGTGAGTCCAGAGAGTGCACTGGCACCAGTGGGGATGCAGTGCAGTGAGTCCAGAGAGTGCACTGGCACCACTGGGGATGCAGTGCAGTGAGTCCAGAGAGTGCACTGGCACCACTGGGGATGCACTGCAGTGAGTCCAGAGAGTGCACTGGCACCACTGGGGATGCAATGCAGTGAGTCAAGAGAGTGCACTGGCACCACTGGGGATGCAGTGCAATGAGTCCAGAGAGTGCACTGGCACCACTGGGCATGCACTGCAGTGAGTCCAGAGAGTGCACTGGCACCAGTGGGGATGCAGTGCAATGAGTCCAGAGAGTGCATTGGCAGCACTGGGGATGCACTGCAGTGAGTCCAGAGAGTGCACTGGCACCACTGGGGATGCAGTGCAGTGAGTCCAGAGAGTGCACTGGCACCACTGGGGATGCAGTGCAATGAGTCCAGAGAGTGCACTGGCAGCACTGGGGACGCACTGCAGTGAGTCCAGAGAGTGCACTGGCACCACTGGGGATGCAGTGCAGTGAGTCCGGAGAGTGCACTGGCACCACTGGGGATGCAGAACAGTGAGTCCAGAGAGTGCACTGGCACCACTGGGCATGCAGTGCAGTGAGTCCGGAGAGTGCCCTGGCACCACTGGGTACGCAGTGCAGTGAGTCCGGAGAGTTCACTGGCATCACTAGGAATGCACCCCGGTGAGTCCGGAGAGTGCACTGGCACCACTGGGGACGCACCCCGGTGAGTCCGGAGAGTGCACTGGCACCACTGGGGATGCACTGCAGTGACTCCGGAGAGTGCACTGGCACCACTGGGGATGCACTGCAGTGACCCCGGAGAGTGCCCTGGCACCACTTTCGATGCACTGCAGTGAGTCCGGAGAGTGCACTGGCACCACTGGGGATGCAGTGCAGTGAGTCCGGAGACTGCTCTGGCACCACTGGGAATGCAGTGCAGTGAGTCCGGAGAGTTCACTGGCACCACTGGGGATGCAGTGCAGTGAGTCCGGAGAGTGCACTGGCACCACAGGGGATGCACCGCAGTGAGTCCAGGGAGTGCACTGGCACCACAGGGGATGCACAGGAGTGAGTCCAGAGAGTGCACTGGCACCACAGGGGATGCACTGCAGTGAGTCCAGAGAGTGTACTGGCACCACTGGGCATGCAGTGCAGTGAGTCCAGAGAGTGCCCTGGCACCACTGGGGATGCAGTGCAGTGAGTCCGGAGAGTGCACTGGCACCACTGGGGATGCAGTGCAGTGAGTCGGGAGAGTGCCCTGGCACCACTGGGGATGCAGTGCAGTGCGTCCGGAGAGTGCACTTGCACCCCTGGGGATGCAGTGCAGTGGTTCCGGAGAGTGCACTGGCACCACTGGGGATGCACCCCGGTGAGTCCGGAGAGTGGACTGGCACCACTGGGGATGCAGTGCAGTGAGTCCAGAGAGTGTTGCACCACTGGGCATGCAGTGCAATGACTCCGGAGAGTGCACTGGCACCACTGGGGATGCACTGCAGTGACTCCGGAGAGTACACGGGCGTCAATGGGGATGCAGTGCAGTGACTCCAGAGAGTGCACTGGCACCACTGGGGATGCACTGCAGTGAGTGCAGAGAGTGCACTGGCACCACTGGGGATGCACTGCAGTGACTCCGGAGAGTACACGGGCGTCAATGGGGATGCACTGCAGTGACTCCGGAGAGTGCACTGGCACCACTGGAGATGCAGTGCAGTGAGTCCAGAGAGTGCACTGGCACCACTGGGGATGCACTGCAGTGAGTGCAGAGAGTGCACTGGCACCACTGGGGATGCAGTGCAGTGAGTCCAGAGAGTGCACTGGCACCACTGGGGATGCACCCCAGTGAGTCCAGAGAGTTCACTGGCACCACTGGGGACGCACCCCGGTGAGTCCGGAGAGTGCACTGGCACCACTGGGAATGCACCCCGGTGAGTCCGGAGAGTGCACTGGCACCACTGGGGATGCAGTGCAGTCAGTCCGGAGAGTGTACGGGCACTACTGGGGATGCAGTGCAGGGAATTCCGAGAGTGCACTGGCACCACTGGGGATGCACCCCGGTGAGTCCGGAGACTGCACTGGCACCACTGGGGATGCAGTGCAGTGAGTCCAGAGAGTGTTGCACCACTGGGCATGCAGTGCAGTGACTCCGTAGAGTGCTCTGGCACCACTGGGGATGCACTGCAGTGACTCCGGAGAGTACACGGGCACCACTGGGGATGCAGTGCAGTGACTCCAGAGAGTGCACTGGCACCACTGGGGATGCAGTGCAGTGACTCCAGGGAGTGCACTGGCATCACTGGGGATGCACCCCGGTGAGTCCAGAGAGTGCACTGGCAGCACTGGGGATGCACTGCAGTGAGTGCAGAGAGTGCACTGGCACCACTGGGGATGCAGTGCAGTGAGTCCAGAGAGTGCACTGGCACCACTGGGGATGCAGTGCAGTGAGTCCAGAGAGTGCCCTGGCACCACTGGGGATGCACCGCAGTGAGTCCAGAGAGTGCACTGGCACCAGTGGGGATGCACCGCAGTGAGTCCAGAGAGTGCACTGGCACCACTGGGGATGCTCTGCAGTGAGTCCAGAGAGTGCACTGGCAGCACTGGGGATGCAGTGCAGTGAGTCCAGAGAGTGCACTGGCACCACTGGGGATGCAGTGCAGTGAGTCCAGAGAGTGCACTGGCCCCACTGGGGATGCAGTGCAGTGAGTCCAGAGAGTGCACTGGCCCCACTGGGGATGCACCCCGGTGAGTCCGGAGAGTGCACTGGCACCACTGGGGATGCACTGCAGTGAGTCCGGAGAGTGCACTGGCACCACTGGGGATGCACCCCGGTGAGTCCAGAGAGTGGACTGGCACCACTGGGGATGCAGTGCAGTGAGTCCAGAGAGTGCACTGGCACCACTGGGGATGCACCGCAGTGAGTCCAGAGAGTGCACTGGCACCACTGGGGATGCACTGCAGTGAGTCCAGAGAGTGCACTGGCACCACTGTGGATGCTCTGCAGTGAGTCCAGAGAGTGCACTGGCACCACTGGGGATGCAGTGCAGTGAGTCCAGAGAGTGCACTGGCACCACTGGGGATGCAGTGCAGTGAGTCCAGAGAGTGCACTGGCCCCACTGGGGATGCACCCCGGTGAGTCCGGAGAGTGCACTGGCACCACTGGGGATGCACTGCAGTGAGTCCAGAGAGTGCACTGGCACCACTGGGGATGCAATGCAGTGAGTCCAGAGAGTGCACTGGCACCACTGGGGATGCAGTGCAATGAGTCCAGAGAGTGCACTGGCACCACTGGGCATGCACTGCAGTGAGTCCAGAGAGTGCACTGGCACCAGTGGGGATGCAGTGCAATGAGTCCAGAGAGTGCATTGGCAGCACTGGGGATGCACTGCAGTGAGTCCAGAGAGTGCACTGGCACCACTGGGGATGCACTGCAGTGAGTCCAGAGAGTGCACTGGCACCACTGGGGATGCAGTGCAGTGAGTCCAGAGAGTGCACTGGCACCACTGGGGATGCAGTGCAATGAGTCCAGAGAGTGCACTGGCAGCACTGGGGACGCACTGCAGTGAGTCCAGAGAGTGCACTGGCACCACTGGGGATGCAGTGCAGTGAGTCCGGAGAGTGCACTGGCACCACTGGGGATGCACTGCAGTGAGTCCAGAGAGTGCACTGGCACCACTGGGGATGCAGTGCAGTGAGTCCGGAGAGTGCCCTGGCACCACTGGGGACGCAGTGCAGTGAGTCCGGAGAGTTCACTGGCATCACTAGGAATGCACCCCGGTGAGTCCGGAGAGTGCACTGGCACCACTGGGGACGCACCCCGGTGAGTCCGGAGAGTGCACTGGCACCACTGGGGATGCACTGCAGTGACTCCGGAGAGTGCACTGGCACCACTGGGGATGCACTGCAGTGACCCCGGAGAGTGCCCTGGCACCACTTTCGATGCACTGCAGTGAGTCCGGAGAGTGCACTGGCACCACTGGGGATGCAGTGCAGTGAGTCCGGAGAGTGGTCTGGCACCACTGGGAATGCAGTGCAGTGAGTCCGGAGAGTTCACTGGCACCACTGGGGATGCAGTGCAGTGAGTCCGGAGAGTGCACTGGCACCACAGGGGATGCAGTGCAGTGAGTCGAGGGAGTGCCCTGGCACCACTGGGGATGCAGTGCAGTGCGTCCGGAGAGTGCCCTGGCACCACTGGGGATGCACAGGAGTGAGTCCAGAGAGTGCACTGGCACCACAGGGGATGCACTGCAGTGAGTCCAGAGAGTGTACTGGCACCACTGGGCATGCAGTGCAGTGAGTCCAGAGAGTGCCCTGGCACCACTTTCGATGCAGTGCAGTGAGTCCGGAGAGTGCCCTGGCACCACAGGGGATGCAGTGCAGTGAGTCGAGGGAGTGCCCTGGCACCACTGGGGATGCAGTGCAGTGCGTCCGGAGAGTGCCCTGGCACCACTGGGGATGCAGTGCAGTGAGTCCGGAAGGTGCCCGGGCACCACTGGGGATGCATTGCAGTGAGTCAGGAGAGTGCACTGGCACCACTTGGCATGCAGTGCAGTGAGTCCGGAGAGTGCACTGGCCCCACTGGGGATGCACCCCGGTGAGTCCGGAGAGTGCACTGGCACCACTGGGGATGCACTGCAGTGAGTCCGGAGAGTGCACTGGCACCACTGGGGATGCACCCCGGTGAGTCCAGAGAGTGGACTGGCACCACTGGGGATGCAGTGCAGTGAGTCCAGAGAGTGCACTGGCACCACTGGGGATGCACCGCAGTGAGTCCAGAGAGTGCACTGGCACCACTGGGGATGCACTGCAGTGAGTCCAGAGAGTGCACTGGCACCACTGTGGATGCTCTGCAGTGAGTCCAGAGAGTGCACTGGCACCACTGGGGATGCAGTGCAGTGAGTCCAGAGAGTGCACTGGCACCACTGGGGATGCAGTGCAGTGAGTCCAGAGAGTGCACTGGCCCCACTGGGGATGCACCCCGGTGAGTCCGGAGAGTGCACTGGCACCACTGGGGATGCACTGCAGTGAGTCCAGAGAGTGCACTGGCACCACTGGGGATGCAATGCAGTGAGTCCAGAGAGTGCACTGGCACCACTGGGGATGCAGTGCAATGAGTCCAGAGAGTGCACTGGCACCACTGGGCATGCACTGCAGTGAGTCCAGAGAGTGCACTGGCACCAGTGGGGATGCAGTGCAATGAGTCCAGAGAGTGCATTGGCAGCACTGGGGATGCACTGCAGTGAGTCCAGAGAGTGCACTGGCACCACTGGGGATGCACTGCAGTGAGTCCAGAGAGTGCACTGGCACCACTGGGGATGCAGTGCAGTGAGTCCAGAGAGTGCACTGGCACCACTGGGGATGCAGTGCAATGAGTCCAGAGAGTGCACTGGCAGCACTGGGGACGCACTGCAGTGAGTCCAGAGAGTGCACTGGCACCACTGGGGATGCAGTGCAGTGAGTCCGGAGAGTGCACTGGCACCACTGGGGATGCACTGCAGTGAGTCCAGAGAGTGCACTGGCACCACTGGGGATGCAGTGCAGTGAGTCCGGAGAGTGCCCTGGCACCACTGGGGACGCAGTGCAGTGAGTCCGGAGAGTTCACTGGCATCACTAGGAATGCACCCCGGTGAGTCCGGAGAGTGCACTGGCACCACTGGGGACGCACCCCGGTGAGTCCGGAGAGTGCACTGGCACCACTGGGGATGCACTGCAGTGACTCCGGAGAGTGCACTGGCACCACTGGGGATGCACTGCAGTGACCCCGGAGAGTGCCCTGGCACCACTTTCGATGCACTGCAGTGAGTCCGGAGAGTGCACTGGCACCACTGGGGATGCAGTGCAGTGAGTCCGGAGAGTGGTCTGGCACCACTGGGAATGCAGTGCAGTGAGTCCGGAGAGTTCACTGGCACCACTGGGGATGCAGTGCAGTGAGTCCGGAGAGTGCACTGGCACCACAGGGGATGCAGTGCAGTGAGTCGAGGGAGTGCCCTGGCACCACTGGGGATGCAGTGCAGTGCGTCCGGAGAGTGCCCTGGCACCACTGGGGATGCACAGGAGTGAGTCCAGAGAGTGCACTGGCACCACAGGGGATGCACTGCAGTGAGTCCAGAGAGTGTACTGGCACCACTGGGCATGCAGTGCAGTGAGTCCAGAGAGTGCCCTGGCACCACTTTCGATGCAGTGCAGTGAGTCCGGAGAGTGCCCTGGCACCACAGGGGATGCAGTGCAGTGAGTCGAGGGAGTGCCCTGGCACCACTGGGGATGCAGTGCAGTGCGTCCGGAGAGTGCCCTGGCACCACTGGGGATGCAGTGCAGTGAGTCCGGAAGGTGCCCGGGCACCACTGGGGATGCATTGCAGTGAGTCAGGAGAGTGCACTGGCACCACTTGGCATGCAGTGCAGTGAGTCCGGAGAGTGCACTGGCACCACTGGGGATGCAGTGCAGTGAGTCCGGAGAGTTCACTGGCACCACTGGGGATGCACCCCTGTGAGTCTGGAGAGTTCACTAACACCACTGGGGATGCACCCATCTGAGTCTGGAGAGTTCACTAACACCACTGGGGATGCAGTGCAGTGAGTCCGGAGAGTTCACTGGCACCACTGGGGATGCAGTGCAGTGAGTCCGGAGAGTGCACTGGCACCACTGGGGATGCACCGCAGTGAGTCCAGAGAGTGCACTGGCACCACAGGGGATGCACAGGAGTGAGTCCAGAGAGTGCACTGGCACCACTGGGGATGCACTGCAGTGAGTCCAGAGAGTGTACTGGCACCACTGGGCATGCAGTGCAGTGAGTCCAGAGAGTGCCCTGGCACCACTGGGGATGCAGTGCAGTGAGTTCGGAGAGTGCCCTGGCACCACTGGGGATGCAGTGCAGTGAGTCGAGAGAGTGCCCTGGCACCACTGGGGATGCAGTGCAGTGCGTCCGGAGAGTGCCCTGGCACCACTGGGGATGCAGTGCAGTGAGTCCGGAGAGTGCCCTGGCACCACTGGGGATGCAGTGCAGTGAGTCCGGAAGGTGCCCGGGCAGCACAGGGGTTGCATTGTAGTGAGTCCGGAGAGTGCACTGGCACCACTTGGCATGCAGTGCAGTGAGTCCGGAGAGTGCACTGGCACCACTGGGGATGCAGTGCAGTGGTTCCGGAGAGTGCACTGGCAGCACTGGGGATGCACCCCGGTGAGTCCGGAGAGTGGACTGGCACCACTGGGGATGCAGTGCAGTGAGTCCAGAGAGTGTTGCACCACTGGGCATGCAGTGCAGTGACTCCGGAGAGTGCACTTCCACCACTGGGGATGCACTGCAGTGACTCCGGAGAGTACACGGGCGTCAATGGGGATGCAGTGTAGTGACTCCAGAGAGTGCACTGGCACCACTGGGGATGCAGTGCAGTGAGTCCGGAGAGTGCCCTGGCACCACTGGGCATGCAGTGCAGTGAGTCCGGAAAGTGCTCTGGCACCACTGGGGATGCAGTGCAGTGAGTCCAGAGAGTGCACTGGCACCACTGGGGATGCACCCCAGTGAGTCCAGAGAGTTCACTGGCACCACTGGGGACGCACCCCGGTGAGTCCGGAGAGTGCACTGGCACCACTGGGAATGCACCCCGGTGAGTCCGGAGAGTGCACTGGCACCACTGGGGATGCAGTGCAGTGAGTCCGGAGAGTGCACGGGCACTACTGGCGATGCAGTGCAGGGAGTTCGGAGAGTGCAGTCGGAGAGTGCCTGGCACCACTGGGGATGCAGTACAGTGGTTCCGGAGAGTGCACTGGCACCACTGGGGATGCACCCCGGTGAGTCCGGAGACTGCACTGGCACCACTGGGGATGCAGTGCAGTGAGTCCAGAGAGTGTTGCACCACTGGGCATGCAGTGCAGTGACTCCGGAGAGTGCTCTGGCACCACTGGGGATGCACTGCAGTGACTCCGGAGAGTGCACTGGCACCACTGGGCATGCAGTGCAGTGAGTCCAGAGAGTGCACTGGCACCACTGGGGATGCACTGCAGTGAGTCCAGAGAGTGCACTGGCACCACTGGGAATGCAGTGCAGTGAGTCCGGAGAGTTCACTGGCACCACTGGGGATGCAGTGCAGTGAGTCCGGAGAGTGCACTGGCACCACAGGGGATGCACCGCAGTGAGTCCAGAGAGTGTACTGGCACCACAGGGGATGCACAGGAGTGAGTCCAGAGAGTGCACTGGCACCACAGGGGATGCACTGCAGTGAGTCCAGAGAGTGTACTGGCACCACTGGGCATGCAGTGCAGTGAGTCCAGAGAGTGCCCTGGCACCACTGGGGATGCAGTGCAGTGAGTTCGGACAGTGCCCTGGCACCACTGGGGATGCAGTGCAGTGAGTCGAGAGAGTGCCCTGGCACCACTGGGGATGCAGTGCAGTGCGTCCGGAGAGTGCCCTGGCACCACTGGGGATGCAGTGCAGTGAGTCCGGAGAGTGCCCTGGCACCACTGGGGATGCAGTGCAGTGAGTCCGGAAGGTGCCCGGGCACCACTGGGGATGCATTGCAGTGAGTCCGGAGAGTGCACTGGCACCACTGGGGATGCACCCCAGTGAGTCCAGAGAGTTCACTGGCACCACTGGGGACGCACCCCGGTGAGTCCGGATAGTGCACTGGCACCACTGGGAATGCAGCCCGGTGAGTCCGGAGAGTGCACTGGCACCACTGGGGATGCAGTGCAGTCAGTCCGGAGAGTGCACTGGCACCACTGGGGATGCACACCGGAGAGTCCGGAGAGTGCACTGGCACCACTGGGGATGCAGTGCAGTGAGTCCGGAGAGTGCACGGGTACTACTGGGGATGCAGTGCAGGGAGTTCGGAGAGTGCACTGGCACCACTGGGGATGCAGTACAGTGGTTCCGGAGAGTGCACTGGCACCACTGGGGATGCACCCCGGTGAGTCCGGAGAGTGCACTGGCACCACTGGGGATGCAGTGCAGTGAGTCCAGAGAGTGTTGCACCACTGGGCATGCAGTGCAGTGACTCCGGAGAGTGCTCTGGCACCACTGGGGATGCACTGCAGTGACTCCGGAGAGTACACGGGCACCACTGGGGATGCAGTGCAGTGACTCCAGAGAGTGCACTGGCACCACTGGGGATGCAGTGCAGTGACTCCAGGGAGTGCACTGGCATCACTGGGGATGCACCCCGGTGAGTCCAGAGAGTGCACTGGCACCACTGGGGATGCACTGCAGTGAGAGCAGAGAGTGCACTGGCACCACTGGGGATGCAGTGCAGTGAGTCCAGAGAGTGCACTAGCACCACTGGGGATGCAGTGCAGTGAGTCCAGAGAGTGCACTGGCACCACTGGGGATGCACCGCAGTGAGTCCAGAGAGTGCACTGGCACCACTGGGGATGCACCGCAGTGAGTCCAGAGAGTGCACTGGCACCAGTGGGGATGCAGTGCAGTGAGTCCAGAGAGTGCACTGGCACCACTGGGGATGCAGTGCAGTGAGTCCAGAGAGTGCACTGGCACCACAGGGGATGCAATGCAGTGAGTCCAGAGAGTGCACTGGCACCACTGGGGATGCAGTGCAATGAGTCCAGAGAGTGCACTGGCACCACTGGGCATGCACTGCAGTGAGTCCAGAGAGTGCACTGGCACCAGTGGGGATGCAGTGCAATGAGTCCAGAGAGTGCATTGGCAGCACTGGGGATGCACTGCAGTGAGTCCAGAGAGTGCACTGGCACCACCGGGGATGCAGTGCAGTGTGTCCAGAGAGTGCACTGGCACCACTGGGGATGCCGTGCAGTGAGTCCAGAGAGTGCACTGGCACCACTGGGGATGCAGTGCAATGAGTCCAGAGAGTGCACTGGCAGCACTGGGGACGTACTGCAGTGAGTCCAGAGAGTGCACTGGCACCACTGGGGATGCAGTGCAGTGAGTCCGGAGAGTGCACTGGCACCACTGGGGATGCACTGCAGTGAGTCCAGAGAGTGCACTGGCACCACTGGGCATGCAGTGCAGTGAGTCCGGAGAGTGCCCTGGCACCACTGGGGACGCATTGCAGTGAGTCCGGAGAGTTCACTGGCATCACTAGGAATGCACCCCGGTGAGTCCGGAGAGTGCACTGGCACCACTGGGGACGCACCCCGGTGAGTCCGGAGAGTGCACTGGCACCACTGGGGATGCACTGCAGTGACTCCGGAGAGTGCACTGGCACCACTGGGGATGCAGTGCAGTGACCCCGGAGAGTGCCCTGGCACCACTTTCGATGCACTGCAGTGAGTCCGGAGAGTGCACTGGCACCACTGGGGATGCAGTGCAGTGAGTCCGGAGAGTGCTCTGGCACCACTGGGAATGCAGTCCAGTGAGTCCGGAGAGTTCACTGGCACCACTGGGGATGCCGTGCAGTGAGTCCGGAGAGTGCACTGGCACCACAGGGGATGCACCGCAGTGAGTCCAGAGAGTGCACTGGCACCACAGGGGATGCACAGGAGTGAGTCCAGAGAGTGCACTGGCACCACAGGGGATGCACTGCAGTGAGTCCAGAGAGTGTACTGGCACCACTGGGCATGCAGTGCAGTGAGTCCAGAGAGTGCCCTGGCACCACTGGGGATGCAGTGCAGTGAGTTCGGAGAGTGCCCTGGCACCACTGGGGATGCAGTGCAGTGAGTCGAGAGAGTGCCCTGGCACCACTGGGGATGCAGTGCAGTGCGTCCGGAGAGTGCCCTGTCACCACTGGGGATGCAGTGTAGTGAGTCCGGAGAGTGCCCTGGCACCACTGGGGATGCAGTGCAGTGAGTCCGGAAGGTGCCCGGGCACCACTGGGGATGCATTGCAGTGAGTCCGGAGAGTGCACTGGCACCACTTGGCATGCAGTGCAGTGACTCCGGAGAGTGCCCTGGAACCACTGGGGATGCAGTGCAGTGAGTCCAGAGAGTTCACTGGCACCACTGGGGATGCAGTGCAGTGAGTCTGGAGAGTTCACTAACACCACTGGGGATGCAGTGCAGTGAGTCCAGAGAGTGCACTGGCACCACTGGGGATGCAGTGCAGTGAGTCCGGAGAGTACACTTCCACCACTGGGGATGCAGTGCAGTGAGTCCGGAGAGTTCACTGGCACCACTGGAGATGCACCCCTGTGAGTCTGGAGAGTTCACTTGCACCACTGGGGATGCAGTGCAGTGAGTCCGGAGAGTGCACTGGCACCACAGGGGATGCAGTGCAGTGAGTCCAGAGAGTGCACTGGCACCACAGGGGATGCACAGGAGTGAGTCCAGAGAGTGCACCGGCACCACAGGGGATGCACTGCAGTGAGTCCAGAGAGTGTACTGGCACCACTGGGCATGCAGTGCAGTGAGTCCAGAGAGTGCCCTGGCACCACTGGGGATGCAGTGCAGTGAGTTCGGAGAGTGCCGTGGCACCACTGGGGATGCAGTGCAGTGAGTCGAGAGAGTGCCCTGGCACCACTGGGGATGCAGTGCAGTGCGTCCGGAGAGTGCCCTGGCACCACTGGGGATGCAGTGCAGTGAATCCGGAGAGTGCCCTGGCACCACTGGGGATGCAGTGCAGTGAGTCCGGAAGGTGCCCGGGCACCACTGGGGATGCATTGCCGTGAGTCCGGAGAGTGCACTGGCACCACTTGGCATGCAGTGCAGTGAGTCCGGAGAGTGCACTGGCACCACTGGGGATGCAGTGCAGTGAGTCCGGAGAGTTCACTGGCACCACTGGTGATGCACCCCTGTGAGTCTGGAGAGTTCACTAACACCACTGGGGATGCAGTGCAGTGAGTCCAGAGAGTGCACTGGCACCACTGGGGATGCAGTGCAGTGAGTCCGGAGAGTGCACTTCCACCACTGGGGATGCAGTGCAGTGAGTCCGGAGAGTTCACTGGCACCACTGGGGACGCACCCTGGTGAGTCCGGAGAGTGCACTGGCACCACTGGGGATGCACCCCGGTGTGTCCGGAGAGTGCACTGGCACCACTGGCGATGCAGTACAGTGAGTCCAGAGAGTGCACTGGCACCACTGGGGATGCAGTGCAGTGAGTCCAGAGAGTGCACTGGCACCACTGGGGATGCAGTGCAGTGAGTCCGGAGAGTGCACTGGCACCACTGGGGATGCAGTGCAGTGAGTCCGGAGAGTTCACTGGCACCACTGGGGATGCACCCCTGTGAGTCTGGAGAGTTCACTAACACCACTGGGGATGCACCCCTCTGAGTCTGGAGAGTTCACTAACACCACTGGGGATGCAGTGCAGTGAGTCCGGAGAGTTCACTGGCACCACTGGGGATGCAGTGCAGTGAGTCCGGAGAGTGCACTGGCACCACAGGGGATGCACCGCAGTGAGTCCAGAGAGTGCACTGGCACCACAGTGGATGCACAGGAGTGAGTCCAGAGAGTGCACTGGCACCACAGGGGATGCACTGCAGTGAGTCCAGAGAGTGTACTGGCACCACTGGGCATGCAGTGCAGTGAGTCCAGAGAGTGCCCTGGCACCACTGGGGATGCAGTGCAGTGAGTTCGGAGAGTGCCCTGGCACCACTGGGGATGCAGTGCAGTGCGTCCGGAGAGTGCCCTGGCACCACTGGGGATGCAGTGCAGTGAGTCCGGAGAGTGCCCTGGCACCACTGGGGATGCAGTGCAGTGTGTCCGGAAGGTGCCCGGGGAGCACAGGGGTTGCATTGTAGTGAGTCCGGAGAGTGCACTGGCACCACTTGGTATGCAGTGCAGTGAGTCCGGAGAGTGCACTGGCACCACTGGGGATGCAGTGCAGTGAGTCCGGAGAGTGCACTGGCAGCACTGGGGATGCACCCCGGTGAGTCCGGAGAGTGGACTGGCACCACTGGGGATGCAGTGCAGTGAGTCCAGAGAGTGTTGCACCACTGGGCATGCAGTGCAGTGACTCCGGAGAGTGCACTGGCACCACTGGGGATGCACTGCAGTGACTCCGGAGAGTACACGGGCGTCAATGGGGATGCAGTGTAGTGACTCCAGAGAGTGCACTGGCACCACTGGGGATGCAGTGCAGTGAGTCCGGAGAGTGCCCTGGCACCACTGGGCATGCAGTGCAGTGAGTCCGGAAAGTGCTCTGGCACCACTGGGGATGCAGTGCAGTGAGTCCAGAGAGTGCACTGGCACCACTGGGGATGCACCCCAGTGAGTCCAGAGAGTTCACTGGCACCACTGGGGACGCACCCCGGTGAGTCCGGAGAGTGCACTGGCACCACTGGGAATGCACCCCGGTGAGTCCGGAGAGTGCACTGGCACCACTGGGGATGCAGTGCAGTGAGTCCGGAGAGTGCACGGGCACTACTGGCGATGCAGTGCAGGGAGTTCGGAGAGTGCACTGGCACCACTGGGGATGCAGTACAGTGGTTCCGGAGAGTGCACTGGCACCACTGGGGATGCACCCCGGTGAGTCCGGAGAGTGCACTGGCACCACTGGGAATGCACCCCGGTGAGTCCGGAGAGTGCACTGGCACCACTGGGGATGCAGTGCAGTGAGTCCAGAGAGTGTTGCACCACTGGGCATGCAGTGCAGTGACTCCGGAGAGTGCTCTGGCACCACTGGGGATGCACTGCAGTGACTCCGGAGAGTGCACTGGCACCACTGGGCATGCAGTGCAGTGAGTCCAGAGAGTGCACTGGCACCACTGGGGATGCACTGCAGTGAGTCCAGAGAGTGCACTGGCACCACTGGGAATGCAGTGCAGTGAGTCCGGAGAGTTCACTGGCACCACTGGGGATGCAGTGCAGTGAGTCCGGAGAGTGCACTGGCACCACAGGGGATGCACCGCAGTGAGTCCAGAGAGTGCACTGGCACCACAGGGGATGCACAGGAGTGAGTCCGGAGAGTGCACTGGCACCACAGGGGATGCACTGCAGTGAGTCCAGAGAGTGTACTGGCACCACTGGGCATGCAGTGCAGTGAGTCCAGAGAGTGCCCTGGCACCACTGGGGATGCAGTGCAGTGAGTTCGGAGAGTGCCCTGGCACCACTGGGGATGCAGTGCAGTGAGTCGAGAGAGTGCCCTGGAACCACTGGGGATGCAGTGCAGTGCGTCCGGAGAGTGCCCTGGCACCACTGGGGATGCAGTGCAGTGAGTCCGGAGAGTGCCCTGGCACCACTGGGGATGCAGTGCAGTGAGTCCGGAAGGTGCCCGGGCACCACTGGGGATGCATTGCAGTGAGTCCGGAGAGTGCACTGGCACCACTGGGGATGCACCCCAGTGAGTCGAGAGAGTTCACTGGCACCACTGGGGACGCACCCCGGTGAGTCCGGATAGTGCACTGGCACCACTGGGAATGCAGCCCGGTGAGTCCGGAGAGTGCACTGGCACCACTGGGGATGCAGTGCAGTCAGTCCGGAGAGTGCACTGGCACCACTGGGGATGCACACCGGAGAGTCCGGAGAGTGCACTGGCACCACTGGGGATGCAGTGCAGTGAGTCCGGAGAGTGCACGGGTACTACTGGGGATGCAGTGCAGGGAGTTCGGAGAGTGCATTGGCACTACTGGGGATGCAGTACAGTGGTCCGGAGAGTGCACTGGCACCACTGGGGATGCACCCCGGTGAGTCCGGAGACTGCACTGGCACCACTGGGGATGCAGTGCAGTGAGTCCAGAGAGTGTTGCACCACAGGGCATGCAGTGCAGTGACTCCGGAGAGTGCTCTGGCACCACTGGGGATGCACTGCAGTGACTCCGGAGAGTACACGGGCACCACTGGGGATGCAGTGCAGTGAGTCCAGAGAGTGCACTAGCACCACTGGGGATGCAGTGCAGTGAGTCCAGAGAGTGCACTGGCACCACTGGGGATGCACTGCAGTGTGTCCAGAGAGTGCACTGGCACCACTGGGGATGCCGTGCAGTGAGTCCAGAGAGTGCACTGGCACCACTGGGGATGCAGTGCAATGAGTCCAGAGAGTGCACTGGCAGCACTGGGGACGCACTGCAGTGAGTCCAGAGAGTGCACTGGCACCACTGGGGATGCAGTGCAGTGAGTCCGTAGAGTGCACTGGCACCACTGGGGATGCACTGCAGTGAGTCCAGAGAGTGCACTGGTACCACTGGGGATGCAGTGCAGTGAGTCCGGAGAGTGCCCTGGCACCACTGGGGACGCATTGCAGTGAGTCCGGAGAGTTCACTGGCATCACTAGGAATGCACCCCGGTGAGTCCGGAGAGTGCACTGGCACCACTGGGGACGCACCCCGGTGAGTCCGGAGAGTGCACTGGCACCACTGGGGATGCACTGCAGTGACTCCGGAGAGTGCACTGGCACCACTGGGGATGCACTGCAGTGAACCCGGAGAGTGCCCTGGCACCACTTTCGATGCACTGCAGTGAGTCCGGAGAGTGCACTGGCACCACTGGGGATGCAGTGCAGTGAGTCCGGAGAGTGCTCTGGCACCACTGGGAATGCAGTCCAGTGAGTCCGGAGAGTTCACTGGCACCACTGGGGATGCAGTGCAGTGAGTCCGGAGAGTGCACTGGCACCACAGGGGATGCACCGCAGTGAGTCCAGAGAGTGCACTGGCACCACAGGGGATGCAGAGGAGTGAGTCCAGAGAGTGTACTGGCACCACTGGGGATGCAGTGCAGTGAGTTCGGAGAGTGCCCTGGCACCACTGGGGATGCAGTGCAGTGAGTCGAGAGAGTGCCCTGGCACCACTGGGGATGCAGTGCAGTGCGTCCGGAGAGTGCCCTGGCACCACTGGGGATGCAGTGCAGTGAGTCCGGAGAGTGCCCTGGCACCACTGGGGATGCAGTGCAGTGAGTCCGGAAGGTGCCCGGGCACCACTGGGGATGCAGTGCAGTGAGTCCAGAGAGTGCACTGGCACCACTGGGGATGCAGTGCAGTGAGTCCGGAGAGTGCACTTCCACCACTGGGGATGCAGTGCAGTGAGTCCGGAGAGTTCACTGGCACCACTGGAGATGCACCCCTGTGAGTCTGGAGAGTTCACTTGCACCACTGGGGATGCAGTGCAGTGAGTCCGGAGAGTGCACTGGCACCACAGGGGATGCACCGCAGTGAGTCCAGAGAGTGCACTGGCACCACAGGGGATGCACAGGAGTGAGTCCAGAGAGTGCACCGGCACCACAGGGGATGCACTGCAGTGAGTCCAGAGAGTGTACTGGCACCACTGGGCATGCAGTGCAGTGAGTCCAGAGAGTGCCCTGGCACCACTGGGGATGCAGTGCAGTGAGTTCGGAGAGTGCCGTGGCACCACTGGGGATGCAGTGCAGTGAGTCGAGAGAGTGCCCTGGCACCACTGGGGATGCAGTGCAGTGCGTCCGGAGAGTGCCCTGGCACCACTGGGGATGCAGTGCAGTGAATCCGGAGAGTGCCCTGGCACCACTGGGGATGCAGTGCAGTGAGTCCGGAAGGTGCCCGGGCACCACTGGGGATGCATTGCCGTGAGTCCGGAGAGTGCACTGGCACCACTTGGCATGCAGTGCAGTGAGTCCGGAGAGTGCACTGGCACCACTGGGGATGCAGTGCAGTGAGTCCGGAGAGTTCACTGGCACCACTGGTGATGCACCCCTGTGAGTCTGGAGAGTTCACTAACACCACTGGGGATGCAGTGCAGTGAGTCCAGAGAGTGCACTGGCACCACTGGGAATGCAGTGCAGTGAGTCCGGAGAGTGCACTTCCACCACTGGGGATGCAGTGCAGTGAGTCCGGAGAGTTCACTGGCACCACTGGGGACGCACCCTGGTGAGTCCGGAGAGTGCACTGGCACCACTGGGGATGCACCCCGGTGTGTCCGGAGAGTGCACTGGCACCACTGGCGATGCAGTACAGTGAGTCCAGAGAGTGCACTGGCACCACTGGGGATGCAGTGCAGTGAGTCCGGAGAGTGCACTGGCACCACTGGGGATGCAGTGCAGTGAGTCCGGAGAGTTCACTGGCACCACTGGGGATGCACCCCTGTGAGTCTGGAGAGTTCACTAACACCACTGGGGATGCACCCCTCTGAGTCTGGAGAGTTCACTAACACCACTGGGGATGCAGTGCAGTGAGTCCGGAGAGTTCACTGGCACCACTGGGGATGCAGTGCAGTGAGTCCGGAGAGTGCACTGGCACCACAGGGGATGCACCGCAGTGAGTCCAGAGAGTGCACTGGCACCACAGGGGATGCACAGGAGTGAGTCCAGAGAGTGCACTGGCACCACAGGGGATGCACTGCAGTGAGTCCAGAGAGTGTACTGGCACCACTGGGCATGCAGTGCAGTGAGTCCAGAGAGTGCCCTGGCACCACTGGGGATGCAGTGCAGTGAGTTCGGAGAGTGCCCTGGCACCACTGGGGATGCAGTGCAGTGAGTCGAGAGAGTGCCCTGGCACCACTGGGGATGCAGTGCAGTGCGTCCGGAGAGTGCCCTGGCACCACTGGGGATGCAGTGCAGTGAGTCCGGAGAGTGCCCTGGCACCACTGGGGATGCAGTGCAGTGTGTCCGGAAGGTGCCCGGGGAGCACAGGGGTTGCATTGTAGTGAGTCCGGAGAGTGCACTGGCACCACTTGGTATGCAGTGCAGTGAGTCCGGAGAGTGCACTGGCACCACTGGGGATGCAGTGCAGTGAGTCCGGAGAGTGCACTGGCAGCACTGGGGATGCACCCCGGTGAGTCCGGAGAGTGGACTGGCACCACTGGGGATGCAGTGCAGTGAGTCCAGAGAGTGTTGCACCACTGGGCATGCAGTGCAGTGACTCCGGAGAGTGCACTGGCACCACTGGGGATGCACTGCAGTGACTCCGGAGAGTACACGGGCGTCAATGGGGATGCAGTGTAGTGACTCCAGAGAGTGCACTGGCACCACTGGGGATGCAGTGCAGTGAGTCCGGAGAGTGCCCTGGCACCACTGGGCATGCAGTGCAGTGAGTCCGGAAAGTGCTCTGGCACCACTGGGGATGCAGTGCAGTGAGTCCAGAGAGTGCACTGGCACCACTGGGGATGCACCCCAGTGAGTCCAGAGAGTTCACTGGCACCACTGGGGACGCACCCCGGTGAGTCCGGAGAGTGCACTGGCACCACTGGGAATGCACCCCGGTGAGTCCGGAGAGTGCACTGGCACCACTGGGGATGCAGTGCAGTGAGTCCGGAGAGTGCACGGGCACTACTGGCGATGCAGTGCAGGGAGTTCGGAGAGTGCACTGGCACCACTGGGGATGCAGTACAGTGGTTCCGGAGAGTGCACTGGCACCACTGGGGATGCACCCCGGTGAGTCCGGAGAGTGCACTGGCACCACTGGGAATGCACCCCGGTGAGTCCGGAGAGTGCACTGGCACCACTGGGGATGCAGTGCAGTGAGTCCAGAGAGTGCTCTGGCACCACTGGGGATGCACTGCAGTGACTCCGGAGAGTGCACTGGCACCACTGGGCATGCAGTGCAGTGAGTCCAGAGAGTGCACTGGCACCACTGGGGATGCACTGCAGTGAGTCCAGAGAGTGCACTGGCACCACTGGGAATGCAGTGCAGTGAGTCCGGAGAGTTCACTGGCACCACTGGGGATGCAGTGCAGTGAGTCCGGAGAGTGCACTGGCACCACAGGGGATGCACCGCAGTGAGTCCAGAGAGTGCACTGGCACCACAGGGGATGCACAGGAGTGAGTCCGGAGAGTGCACTGGCACCACAGGGGATGCACTGCAGTGAGTCCAGAGAGTGTACTGGCACCACTGGGCATGCAGTGCAGTGAGTCCAGAGAGTGCCCTGGCACCACTGGGGATGCAGTGCAGTGAGTTCGGAGAGTGCCCTGGCACCACTGGGGATGCAGTGCAGTGAGTCGAGAGAGTGCCCTGGCGCCACTGGGGATGCAGTGCAGTGCGTCCGGAGAGTGCCCTGGCACCACTGGGGATGCAGTGCAGTGAGTCCGGAGAGTGCCCTGGCACCACTGGGGATGCAGTGCAGTGAGTCCGGAAGGTGCCCGGGCACCACTGGGGATGCATTGCAGTGAGTCCGGAGAGTGCACTGGCACCACTGGGGATGCACCCCAGTGAGTCGAGAGAGTTCACTGGCACCACTGGGGACGCACCCCGGTGAGTCCGGATAGTGCACTGGCACCACTGGGAATGCAGCCCGGTGAGTCCGGAGAGTGCACTGGCACCACTGGGGATGCAGTGCAGTCAGTCCGGAGAGTGCACTGGCACCACTGGGGATGCACACCGGAGAGTCCGGAGAGTGCACTGGCACCACTGGGGATGCAGTGCAGTGAGTCCGGAGAGTGCACGGGTACTACTGGGGATGCAGTGCAGGGAGTTCGGAGAGTGCACTGGCACCACTGGGGATGCAGTACAGTGGTTCCGGAGAGTGCACTGGCACCACTGGGGATGCACCCCGGTGAGTCCGGAGACTGCACTGGCACCACTGGGGATGCAGTGCAGTGAGTCCAGAGAGTGTTGCACCACTGGGCATGCAGTGCAGTGACTCCGGAGAGTGCTCTGGCACCACTGGGGATGCACTGCAGTGACTCCGGAGAGTACACGGGCACCACTGGGGATGCAGTGCAGTGACTCCAGAGAGTGCACTGGCACCACTGGGGATGCAGTGCAGTGACTCCAGGGAGTGCACTGGCATCACTGGGGATGCACCCCGGTGAGTCCAGAGAGTGCACTGGCACCACTGGGGATGCACTGCAGTGAGAGCAGAGAGTGCACTGGCACCACTGGGGATGCAGTGCAGTGAGTCCAGAGAGTGCACTAGCACCACTGGGGATGCAGTGCAGTGAGTCCAGAGAGTGCACTGGCACCACTGGGGATGCACTGCAGTGTGTCCAGAGAGTGCACTGGCACCACTGGGGATGCCGTGCAGTGAGTCCAGAGAGTGCACTGGCAGCACTGGGGACGCACTGCAGTGAGTCCAGAGAGTGCACTGGCACCACTGGGGATGCAGTGCAGTGAGTCCGTAGAGTGCACTGGCACCACTGGGGATGCACTGCAGTGAGTCCAGAGAGTGCACTGGTACCACTGGGCATGCAGTGCAGTGAGTCCGGAGAGTGCCCTGGCACCACTGGGGAAGCATTGCAGTGAGTCCGGAGAGTTCACTGGCATCACTAGGAATGCACCCCGGTGAGTCCGGAGAGTGCACTGGCACCACTGGGGACGCACCCCGGTGAGTCCGGAGAGTGCACTGGCACCACTGGGGATGCACTGCAGTGACTCCGGAGAGTGCACTGGCACCACTGGGGATGCACTGCAGTGACCCCGGAGAGTGCCCTGGCACCACTTTCGATGCACTGCAGTGAGTCCGGAGAGTGCACTGGCACCACTGGGGATGCAGTGCAGTGAGTCCGGAGAGTGCTCTGGCACCACTGGGAATGCAGTCCAGTGAGTCCGGAGAGTTCACTGGCACCAGTGGGGATGCAGTGCAGTGAGTCCGGAGAGTGCACTGGCACCACAGGGGATGCACCGCAGTGAGTCCAGAGAGTGCACTGGCACCACAGGGGATGCAGAGGAGTGAGTCCAGAGAGTGCACTGGCACCACAGGGGATGCACTGCAGTGAGTCCAGAGAGTGTACTGGCACCACTGGGGATGCAGTGCAGTGAGTTCGGAGAGTGCCCTGGCACCACTGGGGATGCAGTGCAGTGAGTCGAGAGAGTGCCCTGGCACCACTGGGGATGCAGTGCAGTGCGTCCGGAGAGTGCCCTGGCACCACTGGGGATGCAGTGCAGTGAGTCCGGAGAGTGCCCTGGCACCACTGGGGATGCAGTGCAGTGAGTCCGGAAGGTGCCCGGGCACCACTGGGGATGCAGTGCAGTGAGTCCAGAGAGTGCACTGGCACCACTGGGGATGCAGTGCAGTGAGTCCGGAGAGTGCACTTCCACCACTGGGGATGCAGTGCAGTGAGTCCGGAGAGTTCACTGGCACCACTGGGGATGCACCCCTGTTAGTCTGGAGAGTTCACTGGCACCACTGGGGATGCAGTGCAGTGAGTCCGGAGAGTGCACTGGCACCACAGGGGATGCACCGCAGTGAGTCCAGAGAGTGCACTGGCACCACAGGGGATGCACAGGAGTGAGTCCAGAGAGTGCACTGGCACCACAGGGGATGCACTGCAGTGAGTCCAGAGAGTGTACTGGCACCACTGGGCATGCAGTGCAGTGAGTCCAGAGAGTGCCCTGGCACCACTGGGGATGCAGTGCAGTGAGTTCGGAGAGTGCCCTGGCACCACTGGGGATGCAGTGCAGTGAGTCGAGAGAGTGCCCTGGCACCACTGGGGATGCAGTGCAGTGCGTCCGGAGAGTGCCCTGGCACCACTGGGGATGCAGTGCAGTGAGTCCGGAGAGTGCGCTGGCACCACTGGGGATGCAGTGCAGTGAGTCCGGAAGGTGCCCGGGCACCACTGGGGATGCATTGCAGTGAGTCCGGAGAGTTCACTGGCACCACTGGGGATGCACCCCAGTGAGTCCGGAGAGTGCACTGGCACCACTGGGGATGCAGTGCAGTGAGTCCGGAGAGTTCACTGGCACCACTGGGGACGCACCCCGGTGAGTCCGGAGAGTGCACTGGCACCACTGGGGATGCACTGCAGTGACTCCGGAGAGTGCACTGGCACCACTGGGGATGCACTGCAGTGACCCCGGAGAGTGCCCTGGCACCACTTTCGATGCACTGCAGTGAGTCCGGAGAGTGCACTGGCACCACTGGGGATGCAGTGCAGTGAGTCCGGAGAGTGCTCTGGCACCACTGGGAATGCAGTCCAGTGAGTCCGGAGAGTTCACTGGCACCACTGGGGATGCAGTGCAGTGAGTCCGGAGAGTGCACTGGCACCACAGGGGATGCACCGCAGTGAGTCCAGAGAGTGCACTGGCACCACAGGGGATGCAGAGGAGTGAGTCCAGAGAGTGCACTGGCACTACAGGGGATGCACAGCAGTGAGTCCAGAGAGTGTACTGGCACCACTGGGGATGCAGTGCAGTGAGTTCGGAGAGTGCCCTGGCACCACTGGGGATGCAGTGCAGTGAGTCGAGAGAGTGCCCTGGCACCACTGGGGATGCAGTGCAGTGCGTCCGGAGAGTGCCCTGGCACCACTGGGGATGCAGTGCAGTGAGTCCGGAGAGTGCCCTGGCACCACTGGGGATGCAGTGCAGTGAGTCCGGAAGGTGCCCGGGCACCACTGGGGATGCAGTGCAGTGAGTCCAGAGAGTGCACTGGCACCACTGGGGATGCAGTGCAGTGAGTCCGGAGAGTGCACTTCCACCACTGGGGATGCAGTGCAGTGAGTCCGGAGAGTTCACTGGCACCACTGGGGATGCACCCCTGTTAGTCTGGAGAGTTCACTGGCACCACTGGGGATGCAGTGCAGTGAGTCCGGAGAGTGCACTGGCACCACAGGGGATGCACCGCAGTGAGTCCAGAGAGTGCACTGGCACCACAGGGGATGCACAGGAGTGAGTCCAGAGAGTGCACTGGCACCACAGGGGATGCACTTCAGTGAGTCCAGAGAGTGTACTGGCACCACTGGGCATGCAGTGCAGTGAGTCCAGAGAGTGCCCTGGCACCACTGGGGATGCAGTGCAGTGAGTTCGGAGAGTGCCCTGGCACCACTGGGGATGCAGTGCAGTGAGTCGAGAGAGTGCCCTGGCTCCACTGGGGATGCAGTGCAGTGCGTCCGGAGAGTGCCCTGGCACCACTGGGGATGCAGTGCAGTGAGTCCGGAGAGTGCGCTGGCACCACTGGGGATGCAGTGCAGTGAGTCCGGAAGGTGCCCGGGCACCACTGGGGATGCATTGCAGTGAGTCCGGAGAGTTCACTGGCACCACTGGGGATGCACCCCAGTGAGTCTGGAGAGTGCACTGGCACCACTGGGGATGCAGTGCAGTGAGTCCGGAGAGTTCACTGGCACCACTGGGGATGCACCCCTGTGAGTCTGGAGAGTTCACTAACACCACTGGGGATGCAGTGCAGTGAGTCCAGAGAGTGCACTGGCACCACTGGGGATGCAGTGCAGTGAGTCCGTAGAGTGCACTTCCACCACTGGGGATGCAGTGCAGTGAGTCCGGAGAGTTCACTGGCACCACTGGGGACGCACCCTGGTGAGTCCGGAGAGTGCACTGGCACCACTGGGGATGCACCCCGGTGTGTCCGGAGAGTGCACTGGCACCACTGGCGATGCAGTACAGTGAGTCCAGAGAGTGCACTGGCACCACTGGGGATGCAGTGCAGTGAGTCCAGAGAGTGCACTGGCTCCACTGGGGATGCACTGCAGTGAGTCCGGAGAGTGCACTTCCACCACTGGGGATGCAGTGCAGTGAGTCCGGAGAGTTCACTGGCACCACTGGGGATGCACCCCTGTGAGTCTGGAGAGTTCACTAACACCACTGGGGATGCACCCCTCTGAGTCTGGAGAGTTCACTAACACCACTGGGGATGCAGTGCAGTGAGTCCGGAGAGTTCACTGGCACCACTGGGGATGCAGTGCAGTGAGTCCGGAGAGTGCACTGGCACCACAGGGGATGCACCGCAGTGAGTCCAGAGAGTGCACTGGCACCACAGGGGATGCACAGGAGTGAGTCCAGAGAGTGCACTGGCACCACAGGGGATGCACTGCAGTGAGTCCAGAGAGTGTACTGGCACCACTGGGCATGCAGTGCAGTGAGTTCGGAGAGTGCCCTGGCACCACTGGGGATGCAGTGCAGTGAGTCGAGAGAGTGCCCTGGCACCACTGGGGATGCAGTGCAGTGCGTCCGGAGAGTGCCCTGGCACCACTGGGGATGCAGTGCAGTGAGTCCGGAGAGTGCCCTGGCACCACTGGGGATGCAGTGCAGTGAGTCCGGAAGGTGCCCGGGCAGCACAGGGGTTGCATTGTAGTGAGTCCGGAGAGTGCACTGGCACCACTTGGCATGCAGTGCAGTGAGTCCAGAGAGTGCACTGGCACCACTGGGGATGCAGTGCAGTGGTTCCGGAGAGTGCACTGGCAGCACTGGGGATGCACCCCGGTGAGTCCGGAGAGTGGACTGGCACCACTGGGGATGCAGTGCAGTGAGTCCAGAGAGTGTTGCACCACTGGGCATGCAGTGCAGTGACTCCGGAGAGTGCACTTCCACCACTGGGGATGCACTGCAGTGACTCCGGAGAGTACACGGGCGTCAATGGGGATGCAGTGTAGTGACTCCAGAGAGTGCACTGGCACCACTGGGGATGCAGTGCAGTGAGTCCGGAGAGTGCCCTGGCACCACTGGGCATGCAGTGCAGTGAGTCCGGAAAGTGCTCTGGCACCACTGGGGATGCAGTGCAGTGAGTCCAGAGAGTGCACTGGCACCACTGGGGATGCACCCCAGTGAGTCCAGAGAGTTCACTGGCACCACTGGGGACGCACCCCGGTGAGTCCGGAGAGTGCACTGGCACCACTGGGAATGCACCCCGGTGAGTCCGGAGAGTGCACTGGCACCACTGGGGATGCAGTGCAGTGAGTCCGGAGAGTGCACGGGCACTACTGGCGATGCAGTGCAGGGAGTTCGGAGAGTGCACTGGCACCACTGGGGATGCAGTACAGTGGTTCCGGAGAGTGCACTGGCACCACTGGGGATGCACCCCGGTGAGTCCGGAGACTGCACTGGCACCACTGGGGATGCAGTGCAGTGAGTCCAGAGAGTGTTGCACCACTGGGCATGCAGTGCAGTGACTCCGGAGAGTGCTCTGGCACCACTGGGGATGCACTGCAGTGACTCCGGAGAGTGCACTGGCACCACTGGGCATGCAGTGCAGTGAGTCCAGAGAGTGCACTGGCACCACTGGGGATGCACTGCAGTGAGTCCGGAGAGTGCACTGGCACCACTGGGAATGCAGTGCAGTGAGTCCGGAGAGTTCACTGGCACCACTGGGGATGCAGTGCAGTGAGTCCGGAGAGTGCACTGGCACCACAGGGTATGCACCGCAGTGAGTCCAGAGAGTGCACTGGCACCACAGGGGATGCACAGGAGTGAGTCCAGAGAGTGCACTGGCACCACAGGGGATGCACTGCAGTGAGTCCAGAGAGTGTACTGGCACCACTGGGCATGCAGTGCAGTGAGTCCAGAGAGTGCCCTGGCACCACTGGGGATGCAGTGCAGTGAGTTCGGAGAGTGCCCTGGCACCACTGGGGATGCAGTGCAGTGAGTCGAGAGAGTGCCCTGGCACCACTGGGGATGCATTGCAGTGAGTCCGGAGAGTGCACTGGCACCACTGGGGATGCACCCCAGTGAGTCCAGAGAGTTCACTGGCACCACTGGGGACGCACCCCGGTGAGTCCGGATAGTGCACTGGCACCACTGGGAATGCAGCCCGGTGAGTCCGGAGAGTGCACTGGCACCACTGGGGATGCAGTGCAGTCAGTCCGGAGAGTGCACTGGCACCACTGGGGATGCACACCGGAGAGTCCGGAGAGTGCACTGGCACCACTGGGGACGCAGTGCAGTGAGTCCGGAGAGTGCACGGGTACTACTGGGGATGCAGTGCAGGGAGTTCGGAGAGTGCACTGGCACCACTGGGGATGCAGTACAGTGGTTCCGGAGAGTGCACTGGCACCACTGGGGATGCACCCCGGTGAGTCCGGAGACTGCACTGGCACCACTGGGGATGCAGTGCAGTGAGTCCAGAGAGTGTTGCACCACTGGGCATGCAGTGCAGTGACTCCGGAGAGTGCTCTGGCACCACTGGGGATGCACTGCAGTGACTCCGGAGAGTACACGGGCACCACTGGGGATGCAGTGCAGTGACTCCAGAGAGTGCACTGGCACCACTGGGGATGCAGTGCAGTGACTCCAGGGAGTGCACTGGCATCACTGGGGATGCACCCCGGTGAGTCCAGAGAGTGCACTGGCACCACTGGGGATGCAGTGCAGTGAGTCCAGAGAGTGCACTTGCACCACTGGGGATGCAGTGCAGTGAGTCCAGAGAGTGCACTGGCACCACTGGGGATGCACCGCAGTGAGTCCAGAGAGTGCACTGGCACCACTGGGGATGCAGTGCAGTGAGTCCAGAGAGTGCACTGGCACCACTGGGGATGCACTGCAGTGAGTCCAGAGAGTGCACTGGCACCACTGGGGATGCACTGCAGTGAGTCCAGAGAGTGCACTGGCACCACTGGGGATGCAGTGCAGTGAGTCCAGAGAGTGCACTGGCACCACTGGTGATGCAGTGCAGTGAGTCCAGAGAGTGCACTGGCACCACTGGGGATGCAGTGCAGTGAGTCCAGAGAGTGCACTGGCCCCACTGGGGATGCACCCCGGTGAGTCCGGAGAGTGCACTGGCACCACTGGGGATGCAGTGCAGTGAGTCCGGAGAGTGCACTGGCACCACTGGGGATGCACACCGGAGAGTCCGGAGAGTGCACTGGCACCACTGGGGATGCACCCCGGTGAGTCCAGAGAGTGGACTGGCACCACTGGGGATGCAGTGCAGTGAGTCCAGAGAGTGTTGCACCACTGGGCATGCAGTGCAGTGACTCCGGAGAGTGCACTGGCACCACTGGGGATGCACTGTAGTGACTCCGGAGAGTACACGGGCGTCAATGGGGATGCAGTGTAGTGACTCCATAGAGTGCACTGGTACCACTGGGGATGCAGTGCAGTGAGTCCAGAGAGTGCACTGGCACCACTGGGGATGCACTGCAGTGAGTCCAGAGAGTGCACTGGCACCACTGGGGATGCAGTGCAGTGAGTCCAGAGAGTGCACTTGCACCACTGGGGATGCAGTGCAGTGAGTCCAGAGAGTGCACTGGCACCACTGGGGATGCACCGCAGTGAGTCCAGAGAGTGCACTGGCACCACTGGGGATGCACCGCAGTGAGTCCAGAGAGTGCACTGGCACCAGTGGGGATGCAGTGCAGTGAGTCCAGAGAGTGCACTGGCACCACTGGGGATGCAGTACAGTGAGTCCAGAGAGTGCACTGGCACCACTGGGGATGCACCCCGGTGAGTCCGGAGAGTGCGCCAGCACCACTGGGGATGCAGTGCATTGAGTCCAGAGAGTGTTGCACCACTGGGCATGCAGTGCAGTGAGTCCGGAGAGTGCACTGGCACCACTGGGGATGCACTGCAGTGACTATGGAGAGTACACGGGCACCACTGGGGATGCACTGCAGTGACTCCAGAGAGTGCACTGGCACCACTGGGGATGCAGTGCAGTGACTCTAGAGAGTGCACTGGCATCACTTGTGATGCACCCCGGTGAGTCCAGAGAGTGCTTTGGTACCACTGGGGATGCAGTGCGGTGAGTCCAGAGAGTGCACTGGCACCACTGGGGATGCAGTGCAGTGAGTCAGGAGAGTGCACTGGCACCACTGGGGATGTAGTGCAGTGAGTCCAGAGAGTGCACTGGCACCACTGTGGATGCACCCCGGTGAGTCCGGAGAGTGCACTGGCACCACTGGGGATGCAGTGCAGTGAGTCCGGAGAGTGCCCTGGCACCACTGGGCATGCAGTGCAGTGAGTCCGGAAAGTGCCCTGGCACCACTGGGGATGCACTGCAGTGACTCCAGAGAGTGCACTGGCACCACAGGGGATGCACCGCAGTGAGTCCGGAGAGTGCCCTGGCACCACTGGGGATGCAGTGCAGTGAGTCAGAGTGCCCTGGCACAACTGGGCATGCAGTGCAGTGAGTCCGGAGGGTGCACTGGCACCACTGGGGATGCAGTGCAGTGAGTCCGGAGAGTGCCCTGGCACCACTGGGCATGCAGTGCAGTGAGTCCGGAGAGTGCACTGGCCCCACTGGGGATGCACCCCGGAGAGTCCAGAGAGTGTACTGGCACCACTGGGGATGCAGTGCAGTGAGTCCGGAGAGTTCACTGGCACCATGGGGATGCAGTGCAGTGACTCCGGAGAGTGCACTGGCACCACTGGGGATGCACCCCGGTGCGTCCGGAGAGTGCACTGGCACCACTGGGTATGCAGTGCAGTGACTCCGGAGAGTACACGGGCACTACTGGGGATGCAGTGCAGTGACTCCAGAGAGTGCACTGGCACCACTGGGGATGCAGTGCAGTGAGTCCGGAGAGTTCACTGGCCCCACTGTGGATGCAGTGCAGTGAGTCCGGAGAGTTCACTGGCACCACTGGGGATGCACCCTGGTGAGTCCGGAGAGTTGACTTGCACCACTGGGGATGCAGTGCAGTGAGTCCGGAGAGTGCACTGGCACCACTGGGGATGCAGTGCAGTGAGTCCGGAGAGTGCACTGGCACCACTGGGGATGCACTCCAGTGAGTCCGGAGAGTGCACTGGCACCACTGGTGATGCACCCCGGTGAGTCCAGAGAGTGCTCTGGCGCTACTGGGGATGCACTGCAATGAGTCCGGAGAGTGCACTGGCAGCACTGGGGATGCAGTGCAGTGAGTCCAGAGAGTGCACTGACACCACTGGGGATGCAGTGCAGTGACTCCAGAGAGTGCACTGGTACCACTGGGGATGCACCCCGGTGAGTCCGGAGAGTGCACTGGCACCACTGGGCATGCACTGCAGTGAGTCCGGAGAGTGCACTGGCACCACTGGGGATGAAGTACAGTGAGTCCGGAGAGTGCACTGGCACCACTGGGGATGCACCCCGGTGAGTCCGGAGAGTGCGCCGGCACCACTGGGGATGCAGTGCAGTGAGTCCAGAGAGTGTTGCACCACTGGGGATGCAGTGCAGTGAGTCCAGAGAGTGCACTGGCACCATTGGGGATGCACTGCAGTTACTCCGGAGAGTGCACGGGCACCACTGGGGATGTACTGCAGTGACTCCAGAGAGTGCACTTCCACCACTGGGCATGCCGTGCAGAGAGTCCAGAGAGTGCACTAGCACCACTGGGGATGCACCGCAGTGAGTCCAGAGAGTGCACTGGCACCAGTGGGGATGCAGTGCAGTGAGTCCGGAGAGTGCCCTGGCACCACTGGGCATGTAGTGCAGTGAGTCCGGAGAGTGTCTTGGTACCACTGGGGATGCAGTGCAGTGAGTCCGGAGAGTGCACTGGCACCACTGGGGATGCAGTGCAGTGAGTCCGGAGAGTGCCCTGGCACCACAGGGGATGCACTGCAGTGAGTCCGGAGAGTGCACTGGCACCACTGGGGATGCAGTGCAGTGAGTCCGGAGAGTTCACTGGCACCACTGGGGATGCACCCCGGTGAGTCCGGAGAGTTCACTGGCACCACTGGGGATGCACTGCAGTGAGTCCAGAGAGTGCACTGGCACCACTGGGGATGCAGTGCAGTGACTCCAGAGACTGCACTGGCACCGCTGGGGATGCAGTGCAGTGAGTCCAGAGAGTGCACTGGCACCAGTGGGGATGCACTGGGCAGTGAGTCCAGTGAGTCCGGAGAGTGCACTGGCACCACTGGGGATGCACTGCAGTGAGTGCAGAGAGTGCACTGGCACCACTGGGGATGCAGTGCAGTGAGTCCAGAGAGTGCACTGGCACCACTGGGGATGCACCCCAGTGAGTCCAGAGAGTTCACTGGCACCACTGGGGACGCACCCCGGTGAGTCCGGAGAGTGCACTGGCACTACTGGGGATGCAGTGCAGGGAGTTCGGAGAGTGCACTGGCACCACTGGGGATGCAGTACAGTGGTTCCGGAGAGGGCACTGGCACCACTGGGGATGCACCCCGGTGAGTCCGGAGACTGCACTGGCACCACTGGGGATGCAGTGCAGTGAGTCCAGAGAGTGTTGCACCACTGGGGATGCAGTGCAGTGAGTCCGGAGAGTGCTCTGGCACCACTGGGTATGCAGTACAGTGACTCCAGAGAGTGCACTGGCATAACTGGGGATGCAGTGCCGTGACTCCAGGGAGTGCACTGGCATCACTGGGTATGCACCCCGGTGAGTCCAGAGAGTGCACTGGCACCACTGGGGATGTAGTGCGGTGAGTCCAGAGAGTGCACTGGCACCACTGGGGATGCACTGCAGTGAGTCCAGAGAGTGCACTGGCACCAGTGGGGATGCAGTGCAGTGAGTCCAGAGAGTGCACTGGCAGCACTGGGGATGCAGTGCAGTGAATCCAGAGAGTGCACGGGCACTTCTTGGGATGCACCGCAGTGAGTCCAGAGAGTGCACTGGCACCACTGGGGATGCAGTGCAGTGAGTCCAGAGAGTGCACTGGCACCACTGGGGATGCACTGCAGTGAGTCCAGAGAGTGCACTGGCACCACTGGGGATGCACTGCAGTGAGTCCGGAGAGTGCACTGGCCCCACTGGGGATGCACCCCGGTGAGTCCGGAGAGTACACTGGCACCACTGGGGATGCAGTGCAGTCAGTCTGGAGAGTGCACTGGCAGCACTGGGGATGCACACCGGAGAGTCCGGAGAGTGCACTGGCACCGCTGGGGATGCAGTGCAGTGAGTCCGGAAAGTGCTCTGGCACTACTGGGGATGCAGTGCAGTGAGTCCGGAGAGTGCACTGGCACCACTGGGGATGCAGTGCAGTGGTTCCGGAGAGTGCACTGGCACCACTGGGGATGCACCCCGGTGAGTCCGGAGAGTGGACTGGCACTACTGGGGATGCAGTGCAGTGAGTCCAGAGAGTGTTGCACCACTGGGCATGCAGTGCAGTGACTCCGGAGAGTGCACTGGCACCACTGGGGATGCACTGCAGTGACTCCGGAGAGTACACGGGCGTCAATGGGGATGCAGTGCAGTGACTCCAGAGAGTGCACTGGCACCACTGGAGATGCAGTGCAGTGAGTCCAGAGAGTGCACTGGCACCACTGGGGATGCACTGCAGTGAGTGCAGAGAGTGCACTGGCACCACTGGGGATGCAGTGCAGTGAGTCCAGAGAGTGCACTGGCACCACTGGGGATGCACCCCAGTGAGTCCAGAGAGTTCACTGGCACCACTGGGGACGCACCCCGGTGAGTCCGGAGAGTGCACTGGCACCACTGGGAATGCACCCCGGTGAGTCCGGAGAGTGCACTGGCACCACTGGGGATGCAGTGCAGTCAGTCCGGAGAGTGCACTGGCACCACTGGGGATGCACACCGGAGAGTCCGGAGAGTGCACTGGCACCACTGGGGATGCAGTGCAGTGAGTCCGGAGAGTGCTCTGGCAGTACTGGGGATGCAGTGCAGGGAGTTCGGAGAGTGCACTGGCACCACTGGGGATGCAGTACAGTGGTTCCGGAGAGTGCACTGGCACCACTGGGGATGCACCCCGGTGAGTCCGGAGACTGCACTGGCACCACTGGGGATGCAGTGCAGTGAGTCCAGAGAGTGTTGCACCACTGGGCATGCAGTGCAGTGACTCCAGAGAGTGCTCTGGCACCACTGGGGATGCACTGTAATGACTCCGGAGAGTACACGGGCACCACTGGGGATGCAGTGCAGTGACTCCAGAGAGTGCACTGGCACCACTGGGGATGCAGTGCAGTGAGTCCAGAGAGTGCACTGGCACCACTGGGGATGCAGTGCAGTGACTCCAGGGAGTGCACTGGCATCACTGGGGATGCACCCCGGTGAGTCCAGAGAGTGCACTGGCACCACTGGGGATGCACTGCAGTGAGAGCAGAGAGTGCACTGGCACCACTGGGGATGCAGTGCAGTGAGTCCAGAGAGTGCACTAGCACCACTGGGGATGCAGTGCAGTGAATCCAGAGAGTGCACTGGCACCACTGGGGATGCACCGCAGTGAGTCCAGAGAGTGCACTGGCACCACTGGGGATGCACCGCAGTGAGTCCAGAGAGTGCACTGGCACCACTGGGCATGCAGTGCAGTGAGTCCAGAGAGTGCCCTGGCACCACTGGGGATGCAGTGCAGTGAGTTCGGACAGTGCCCTGGCACCACTGGGGATGCAGTGCAGTGAGTCCAGAGAGTGCACTGGCACCACTGGGGATGCAGTGCAGTGAGTCCAGAGAGTGCACTGGCCCCACTGGGGATGCACCCCGGTGAGTCCGGAGAGTGCACTGGCACCACTGGGGATGCACTGCAGTGAGTCCGGAGAGTGCACTGGCACCACTGGGGATGCACACCGGAGAGTCCGGAGAGTGCACTGGCACCACTGGGGATGCACCCCGGTGAGTCCAGAGAGTGGACTGGCACCACTGGGGATGCAGTGCAGTGAGTCCAGAGAGTGTTGCACCACTGGGCATGCAGTGCAGTGACTCCGGAGAGTGCACTGGCACCACTGGGGATGCACTGTAGTGACTCCGGAGAGTACACGGGCGTCAATGGGGATGCAGTGTAGTGACTCCAGAGAGTGCACTGGTACCACTGGGGATGCAGTGCAGTGAGTCCAGAGAGTGCACTGGCACCACTGGGGATGCACTGCAGTGAGTCCAGAGAGTGCACTGGCACCACTGGGGATGCAGTGGAGTGAGTCCAGAGAGTGCACTTGCACCACTGGGGATGCAGTGCAGTGAGTCCAGAGAGTGCACTGGCACCACTGGGGATGCACCGCAGTGAGTCCAGAGAGTGCACTGGCACCACTGAGGATGCACCGCAGTGAGTCCAGAGAGTGTACTGGCACCAGTGGGGATGCAGTGCAGTGAGTCCAGAGAGTGCACTGGCACCACTGGGGATGCAGTGCAGTGAGTCCAGAGAGTGCACTGGCACCACTGGGGATGCAGTGCAGTGAGTCCAGAGAGTGCAGTGGCACCAGTGGGGATGCAATGCAGTGAGTCCAGAGAGTGCACTGGCACCACTGGGGATGCAGTGCAATGAGTCCAGAGAGTGCACTGGCACCACTGGGCATGCACTGCAGTGAGTCCAGAGAGTGCACTGGCACCAGTGGGGATGCAGTGCAATGAGTCCAGAGAGTGCATTGGCAGCACTGGGGATGCACTGCAGTGAGTCCAGAGAGTGAACTGGCACCACTGGGGATGCACTGCAGTGTGTCCAGAGAGTGCACTGGCACCACTGGGGATGCCGTGCAGTGAGTCCAGAGAGTGCACTGGCACCACTGGGGATGCAGTGCAGTGAGTCCAGAGAGTGCACTGGCACCACTGGGGATGCACTGCAGTGAGTCCAGAGAGTGCACTGGCACCACTGGGCATGCCGTGCAGTGAGTCCGGAGAGTGCCCTGGCACCACTGGGGACGCAGTGCAGTGAGTCCGGAGAGTTC
Source organism: Anser cygnoides (assembly GCF_040182565.1). NCBI lineage: Eukaryota > Metazoa > Chordata > Aves > Anseriformes > Anatidae > Anser > Anser cygnoides. The sequence continues at coordinate 345,907 of NC_089885.1, read as the reverse complement.
ACTGGCATCACTAGGAATGCACCCCGGTGAGTCCGGAGAGTGCACTGGCACCACTGGGGACGCACCCCGGTGAGTCCGGAGAGTGCACTGGCACCACTTGGGATGCACTGCAGTGACTCCGGAGAGTGCACTGGCACCACTGGGGATGCACTGCAGTGACCCCGGAGAGTGCCCTGGCACCACTTTCGATGCACTGCAGAGAGTCCGGAGAGTGCACTGGCACCACTGGGGATGCAGTGCAGTGAGTCCGGAGAGTGCTCTGGCACCACTGGGAATGCAGTCCAGTGAGTCCGGAGAGTTCACTGGCACCACTGGGGATGCAGTGCAGTGAGTCCGGAGAGTGCACTGGCACCACAGGGGATGCACCGCAGTGAGTCCAGAGAGTGCACTGGCACCACTGGGGATGCACCCCAGTGAGTCCAGAGAGTTCACTGGCACCACTGGGGACGCACCCCGGTGAGTCCGGAGAGTGCACTGGCACCACTGGGAATGCACCCCGGTGAGTCCGGAGAGTGCACTGGCACCACTGGGGATGCAGTGCAGTCAGTCCGGAGAGTGCACTGGCACCACTGGGGATGCACACCGGAGAGTCCGGAGAGTGCACTGGCACCACTGGGGATGCAGTGCAGTGAGTCCGGAGAGTGCTCTGGCACTACTGGGGATGCAGTGCAGGGAGTTCGGAGAGTGCACTGGCACCACTGGGGATGCAGTACAGTGGTTCCGGAGAGTGCACTGGCACCACTGGGGATGCACCCCGGTGAGTCCGGAGACTGCACTGGCACCACTGGGGATGCAGTGCAGTGAGTCCAGAGAGTGCACTGGCACCACTGGGGATGCAGTGCAGTGACTCCAGGGAGTGCACTGGCATCACTGGGGATGTACCCCGGGGATGAGTCCAGAGAGTGCACTGGCACCACTGGGGATGCACTGCAGTGAGAGCAGAGAGTGCACTGGCACCACTGGGGATGCAGTGCAGTGAGTCCAGAGAGTGCACTAGCACCACTGGGGATGCAGTGCAGTGAATCCAGAGAGTGCACTGGCACCACTGGGGATGCACCGCAGTGAGTCCAGAGAGTGCACTGGCACCACTGGGGATGCACCGCAGTGAGTCCAGAGAGTGCACTGGCACCACTGGGGATGCACTGCAGTGAGTCCAGAGAGTGCACTGGCACCACTGGGGATGCACTGCAGTGAGTCCAGAGAGTGCACTGGCACCACTGGGGATGCAGTGCAGTGAGTCCAGAGAGTGCACTGGCACCACTGGGGATGCAGTGCAGTGAGTCCAGAGAGTGCACTGGCACCACTGGGGATGCAGTGCAGTGAGTCCAGAGAGTGCACTGGCCCCACTGGGGATGCACCCCGGTGAGTCCGGAGAGTGCACTGGCACCACTGGGGATGCACTGCAGTGAGTCCGGAGAGTGCACTGGCACCACTGGGGATGCACACCGGAGAGTCCGGAGAGTGCACTGGCACCACTGGGGATGCACCCCGGTGAGTCCAGAGAGTGGACTGGCACCACTGGGGATGCAGTGCAGTGAGTCCAGAGAGTGTTGCACCACTGGGCATGCAGTGCAGTGACTCCGGAGAGTGCACTGGCACCACTGGGGATGCACTGTAGTGACTCCGGAGAGTACACGGGCGTCAATGGGGATGCAGTGTAGTGACTCCAGAGAGTGCACTGGTACCACTGGGGATGCAGTGCAGTGAGTCCAGAGAGTGCACTGGCACCACTGGGGATGCACTGCAGTGAGTCCAGAGAGTGCACTGGCACCACTGGGGATGCAGTGCAGTGAGTCCAGAGAGTGCACTTGCACCACTGGGGATGCAGTGCAGTGAGTCCAGAGAGTGCACTGGCACCACTGGGGATGCACCGCAGTGAGTCCAGAGAGTGCACTGGCACCACTGGGGATGCACCGCAGTGAGTCCAGAGAGTGCACTGGCACCAGTGGGGATGCAGTGCAGTGAGTCCAGAGAGTGCACTGGCACCACTGGGGATGCAGTGCAGTGAGTCCAGAGAGTGCACTGGCACCACTGGGGATGCAGTGCAGTGAGTCCAGAGAGTGCAGTGGCACCACAAGGGATGCAATGCAGTGAGTCTAGAGAGTGCACTGGCACCACTGGGGATGCAGTGCAATGAGTCCAGAGAGTGCACTGGCACCACTGGGGATGCACTGCAGTGAGTCCAGAGAGTGCACTGGCACCAGTGGGGATGCAGTGCAATGAGTCCAGAGAGTGCATTGGCAGCACTGGGGATGCACTGCAGTGAGTCCAGAGAGTGCCCTGGCACCACTGGTGACGCAGTGCAGTGAGTCCGGAGAGTTCACTGGCATCACTAGGAATGCACCCCGGTGAGTCCGGAGAGTGCACTGGCACCACTGGGGACGCAGTGCAATGAGTCCGGAGAGTGCACTGGCACCACTGGGGATGCACTGCAGTGACTCCGGAGAGTGCACTGGCACCACTGGGGATGCACTGCAGTGACCCCGGAGAGTGCCCTGGCACCACTTTCGATGCACTGCAGTGAGTCCGGAGAGTGCACTGGCACCACTGGGGATGCAGTGCAGTGAGTCCGGAGAGTGCTCTGGCACCACTGGGAATGCAGTCCAGTGAGTCCGGAGAGTTCACTGGCACCACTGGGGATGCAGTGCAGTGAGTCCGGAGAGTGCCCTGGCACCACTGGGGACGCAGTGCAGTGAGTCCGGAGAGTTCACTGGCATCACTAGGAATGCACCCCGGTGAGTCCGGAGAGTGCACTGGCACCACTGGGGACGCACCCCGGTGAGTCCGGAGAGTGCACTGGCACCACTGGGGATGCACTGCAGTGACTCCGGAGAGTGCACTGGCACCACTGGGGATGCACTGCAGTGACCCCGGAGAGTGCCCTGGCACCACTTTCGATGCACTGCAGTGAGTCCGGAGAGTGCACTGGCACCACTGGGGATGCAGTGCAGTGAGTCCGGAGAGTGCTCTGGCACCACTGGGAATGCAGTCCAGTGAGTCCGGAGAGTTCACTGGCACCACAGGGGATGCACCGCAGTGAGTCCAGAGAGTGCACTGGCACCACTGGGGATGCACCCCAGTGAGTCCAGAGAGTTCACTGGCACCACTGGGGACGCACCCCGGTGAGTCCGGAGAGTGCACTGGCACCACTGGGAATGCACCCCGGTGAGTCCGGAGAGTGCACTGGCACCACTGGGGATGCAGTGCAGTCAGTCCGGAGAGTGCACTGGCACCACTGGGGATGCACACCGGAGAGTCCGGAGAGTGCACTGGCACCACTGGGGATGCAGTGCAGTGAGTCTGGAGAGTGCTCTGGCACTACTGGGGATGCAGTGCAGGGAGTTCGGAGAGTGCACTGGCACCACTGGGGATGCAGTACAGTGGTTCCGGAGAGTGCACTGGCACCACTGGGGATGCACCCCGGTGAGTCCGGAGACTGCACTGGCACCACTGGGGATGCAGTGCAGTGAGTCCAGAGAGTGTTGCACCACTGGGCATGCAGTGCAGTGACTCCAGAGAGTGCTCTGGCACCACTGGGGATGCACTGCAATGACTCCGGATAGTACACTGGGGATACAGTGCAGTGACTCCAGAGAGTGCACTGGGGGGATGCAGTGCAGTGAGTCCAGAGAGTGCACTGGCACCACTGGGGATGCAGTGCAGTGACTCCAGGGAGTGCACTGGCATCACTGGGGATGCACCCCGGTGAGTCCAGAGAGTGCACTGGCACCACTGGGGATGCACTGCAGTGAGAGCAGAGAGTGCACTGGCACCACTGGGGATGCAGTGCAGTGAGTCCAGAGAGTGCACTAGCACCACTGGGGATGCAGTGCAGTGAATCCAGAGAGTGCACTGGCACCACTGGGGATGCACCGCAGTGAGTCCAGAGAGTGCACTGGCACCACTGGGGATGCACCGCAGTGAGTCCAGAGAGTGCACTGGCACCACTGGGGATGCACTGCAGTGAGTCCAGAGAGTGCACTGGCACCACTGGGGATGCACTGCAGTGAGTCCAGAGAGTGCACTGGCACCACTGGGGATGCAGTGCAGTGAGTCCAGAGAGTGCACTGGCACCAGTGGGGATGCAGTGCAGTGAGTCCAGAGAGTGCACTGGCCCCACTGGGGATGCACCCCGGTGAGTCCGGAGAGTGCACTGGCACCACTGGGGATGCACTGCAGTGAGTCCGGAGAGTGCACTGGCACCACTGGGGATGCACACCGGAGAGTCCGGAGAGTGCACTGGCACCACTGGGGATGCACCCCGGTGAGTCCAGAGAGTGGACTGGCACCACTGGGGATGCAGTGCAGTGAGTCCAGAGAGTGTTGCACCACTGGGCATGCAGTGCAGTGACTCCGGAGAGTGCACTGGCACCACTGGGGATGCACTGTAGTGACTCCGGAGAGTACACGGGCGTCAATGGGGATGCAGTGTAGTGACTCCAGAGAGTGCACTGGTACCACTGGGGATGCAGTGCAGTGAGTCCAGAGAGTGCACTGGCACCACTGGGGATGCAGTGCAGTGAGTCCAGAGAGTGCACTGGCACCACTGGGGATGCAGTGCAGTGACTCCAGGGAGTGCACTGGCATCACTGGGGATGCACCCCGGTGAGTCCAGAGAGTGCACTGGCACCACTGGGGATGCACTGCAGTGAGAGCAGAGAGTGCACTGGCACCACTGGGGATGCAGTGCAGTGAGTCCAGAGAGTGCACTAGCACCTCTGGGGATGCAGTGCAGTGAATCCAGAGAGTGCACTGGCACCACTGGGGATGCACCGCAGTGAGTCCAGAGAGTGCACTGGCACCAGTGGGGATGCAGTGCAGTGAGTCCAGAGAGTGCACTGGCACCACTGGGGATGCAGTGCAGTGACTCCAGAGAGTGCACTGGCACCACTGGGGATGCACTGCAGTGAGTCCAGAGAGTGCACTGGAACCACAGGGGATGCAATGCAGTGAGTCCAGAGAGTGCACTGGCACCACTGGGGATGCAGTGCAATGAGTCCAGAGAGTGCACTGGCACCACTGGGCATGCACTGCAGTGAGTCCAGAGAGTGCACTGGCACCAGTGGGGATGCAGTGCAATGAGTCCAGAGAGTGCATTGGCAGCACTGGGGATGCACTGCAGTGAGTCCAGAGAGTGCACTGGCACCACTGGGCATGCAGTGCAGTGAGTCCGGAGAGTGCCCTGGCACCACTGGGGACGCAGTGCAGTGAGTCCGGAGAGTTCACTGGCATCACTAGGAATGCACCCCGGTGAGTCCGGAGAGTGCACTGGCACCACTGGGGACGCACCCCGGTGAGTCCGGAGAGTGCACTGGCACCACTGGGGATGCACTGCAGTGACTCCGGAGAGTGCACTGGCACCACTGGGGATGCACTGCAGTGACCCCGGAGAGTGCCCTGGCACCACTTTCGATGCACTGCAGTGAGTCCGGAGAGTGCACTGGCACCACTGGGGATGCAGTGCAGTGAGTCCGGAGAGTGCTCTGGCACCACTGGGAATGCAGTCCAGTGAGTCCGGAGAGTTCACTGGCACCACTGGGGATGCAGTGCAGTGAGTCCGGAGAGTGCACTGGCACCACAGGGGATGCACCGCAGTGAGTCCAGAGAGTGCACTGGCACCACAGGGGATGCACAGGAGTGAGTCCAGAGAGTGCACTGGCACCACAGGGGATGCACTGCAGTGAGTCCAGAGAGTGTACTGGCACCACTGGGCATGCAGTGCAGTGAGTCCAGAGAGTGCCCTGGCACCACTGGGGATGCAGTGCAGTGAGTTCGGAGAGTGCCCTGGCACCACTGGGGATGCAGTGCAGTGAGTCGAGAGAGTGCCCTGGCACCACTGGGGATGCAGTGCAGTGCGTCCGGAGAGTGCCCTGGCACCACTGGGGATGCAGTGCAGTGAGTCCGGAAGGTGCCCGGGCACCACTGGGGATGCATTGCAGTGAGTCCGGAGAGTGCACTGGCACCACTTGGCATGCAGTGCAGTGAGTCCGGAGAGTGCCCTGGAACCACTGGGGATGCAGTGCAGTGAGTCCGGAGAGTTCACTGGCACCACTGGGGATGCAGTGCAGTGAGTCTGGAGAGTTCACTAACACCACTGGGGATGCAGTGCAGTGAGTCCAGAGAGTGCACTGGCACCACTGGGGATGCAGTGCAGTGAGTCCGGAGAGTTCACTGGCACCACTGGGGATGCAGTGCAGTGAGTCCGGAGAGTTCACTGGCACCACTGGGGATGCACCTCTGTGAGTCTGGAGAGTTCACTGGCACCACTGGGGATGCAGTGCAGTGAGTCCGGAGAGTGCACTGGCACCACAGGGGATGCACCGCAGTGAGTCCAGAGAGTGCACTGGCACCACAGGGGATGCACAGGAGTGAGTCCAGAGAGTGCACTGGCACCACAGGGGATGCACTGCAGTGAGTCCAGAGAGTGTACTGGCACCACTGGGCATGCAGTGCAGTGAGTCCAGAGAGTGCCCTGGCACCACTGGGGATGCAGTGCAGTGAGTTCGGAGAGTGCCCTGGCACCACTGGGGATGCAGTGCAGTGAGTCGAGAGAGTGCCCTGGCACCACTGGGGATGCAGTGCAGTGCGTCCGGAGAGTGCCCTGGCACCACTGGGGATGCAGTGCAGTGAGTCCGGAGAGTGCCCTGGCACCACTGGGGATGCAGTGCAGTGAGTCCAGAAGGTGCCCGGGCACCACTGGGGATGCATTGCAGTGAGTCCGGAGAGTGCACTGGCACCACTTGGCATGCAGTGCAGTGGGGCATGCAGTGCAGTGAGTCCGGAGAGTTCACTGGCACCACTGGGGATGCACCCCTGTGAGTCTGGAGAGTTCACTAACACCACTGGGGATGCAGTGCAGTGAGTCCAGAGAGTGCACTGGCACCACTGGGGATGCAGTGCAGTGAGTCCGGGGAGTGCACTTCCACCACTGGGGATGCAGTGCAGTGAGTCCGGAGAGTTCACTGGCACCACTGGGGACGCACCCTGGTGAGTCCAGAGAGTGCACTGGCACCACTGGGGATGCACCCCGGTGTGTCCGGAGAGTGCACTGGCACCACTGGCGATGCAGTACAGTGAGTCCAGAGAGTGCACTGGCACCACTGGGGATGCAGTGCAGTGAGTCCGGAGAGTGCACTGGCACCACTGGGGATGCAGTGCAGTGACTCCGGAGAGTGTACTGGCACCACTGGGGATGCAGTGCAGTGAGTCCAGAGAGTGCACTGGCACCACTGGGGATGCAGTGCAGTGAGTCCAGAGAGTGCACTGGCACCACTGGGGATGCAGTGCAGTGAGTCCAGAGAGTGCACTGGCACCACTGGGGATGCACTGCAGTGACTCCAGAGATTGCACTGGCACCACTGGAAATGCAGTGCAGTGATTCCGGAGAGTGCACTGGCACCACTGGGGATGCAGTGCAGTGAGTCCAGAGAGTGCACTGGCACCACTGGGGATGCAGTGCAGTGAGTCCAGAGAGTGCACTGGCACCTCTGGGGATGCAGTGCAGTGAGTCCAGAGAGTGCACTGGCACCACTGGGGATGCACTGCAGTGAGTCCAAGAGTGCACTGGCACCACTGGGGATGCAGTGCAGTGAGTCCAGAGAGTGCACTGGCACCACTGGGGATTTATTGCAGTGAGTCCAGAGAGTGCACTGGCACCACTGGGGATGCAGTGCAGTGAGTCCGGAGGGTGCACTGGCACCACGGGGGATGCACTGCAGTGAGTCCAGAGAGTGCACTGGCACCACTGGGGATGCAGTGCAGTGAGTCCGGAGAGTGCACTGGCACCACTGGGGATGCACCCCGGTGAGTCCGGAGAGTGCACTGGCACCACTGGGGATGCAGTGCAATGAGTCCAGAGAGTGCACTGGCACCACTTGGGATGCACACCGGAGAGTCCGGAGAGTGTACTGGCACCGCAGGGGATGCAGTGCAGTGAGTCAGAGTGCACTGGCACCACTGGTGATGCAGTGCAGTGAGAGTGCACTGGCACCACTGGGGCACCCCGGTGAGTCCGGAGAGTGCACTGGCACCACTGGGGAGCAGTCAGTGAGTCCAGAGAGTGTTGCACCACTGGGCATGCAGTGCAGTGACTCCGGAAATTGCACTGGCACCACTGGGGATGCACTGCAGTGACTCCGGAGAGTACACGGGCATCACTGGGGATGCAGTGCAGTGACTCCAGAGAGTGCACTGGCACCACTGGGGATGCAGTGCAGTGACTCCAGAGAGTGCACTGGCATCACTGGGGATGCACCCCGTGGGTCCAGAGAGTGCACTGGCACCACTGGGGATGCAGTGCGGTGAGTCCAGAGAGTGCACTGGCACCACTGGGGATGCAGTGCAGTGAGTCCAGAGAGTGCACTTGCACCACTGGGCATGCAGTGCAGAGAGTCCAGAGAGTGCACTGGCACCACTGGGGATGTAGTGCAGTGAGTCCAGAGAGTGCACTGGCACCACTGGGGATGCACCGCAGTGAGTCCGGAGAGTGCACTGGCACCACTTGGGATGCAGTGCAGTGAGTCCAGAGAGTGCACTGGCACCACTGGGGATGCAGTGCAGTGAGTCCAGAGAGTGCACTGGCACCACTGGGGATGCAGTACAGTGAGTCCAGAGAGTGCACTGGCACCACTTGGGATGCAGGTGAGTCCGGAGAGTGCGCCAGCACCACTGGGGATGCAGTGCATTGAGTCCAGAGAGTGTTGCACCACTGGGGATGCAGTGCAGTGAGTCCGGAGAGTGCACTGGCACCACTGGGGATGCACTGCAGTGACTATGGAGAGTACACTGGCACCACTGGGGATGCACTGCAGTGACTCCAGAGAGTGCACTGGCACCACTGGGGATGCAGTGCAGTGAGTCCGGAGAGTGCACTGGCACCACTTGGGATGCACCCCAGTGAGTCCAGAGAGTGCACGGGTACCACTGGGGATGCAGTGCGGTGAGTCCAGAGAGTGCACTGGCACCACTGGGGATGCAGTGCAGTGAGTCAGGAGAGTGCACTGGCACCACTGGGGATGCAGTGCAGTGAGTCCAGAGAGTGCACTGGCACCACTGGGGATGCACCCCGGTGAGTCCGGAGAGTGCACTGGCACCACTGGGGATGCAGTGCAGTGAGTCCGGAGAGTGCACTGGCACCACTGGGGATGCAGTGCAGTGAGTCCGGAGAGTGCACTGGCACCACTGGGGATGCACTGCAGTGAGTCCAGAGAGTGCACTGGCACCACTGGGGATGCAGTGCAGTGACTCCAGAGAGTGCACTGGCATAACTGGGGATGCAGTGCCGTGACTCCAGGGAGTGCACTGGCATCACTGGGGATGCACCCCAGTGAGTCCAGAGAGTGCACTGGCACCACTGGGGATGCAGTGCGGTGAGTCCAGAGAGTGCACTGGCACCACTGGGGATGCACTGCAATGAGTCCAGAGAGTGCACTGGCACCAGTGGGGATGCAGTGCAGTGAGTCCAGAGAGTGCACTGGCACCACTGGGGATGCAGTGCAGTGAATCCAGAGAGTGCACTGGCACTTCTGGGGATGCACCGCAGTGAGTCCGGAGAGTGCACTGGCACCACTGGGGATGCAGTGCAGTGAGTCCAGAGAGTGCACTGGCACCACTGGGGATGCAGTGCAGTGAGTCCAGAGAGTGCACTGGCACCACTGGGGATGCAGTGCAGTGAGTCCAGAGAGTGCACTGGCACCACTGGGGATGCACTGCAGTGAGTCCAGAGAGTGCACTGGCAGCACTGGGGATGCAGTGCAGTGAGTCCGGAGAGTGCACTGGCACCAGTGGGGATGCAGTGCAGTGAGTCCAGAGAGTGCACTGGCACCACTGGGGATGCAGTGCAGTGAGTCCGGAGAGTGCACTGGCACCACTGGGGATGCAGTGCAGTGAGTCCAGAGAGTGCACTGGCACCACTGGGGATGCAGTGCAGTGAGTCCGGAGAGTGCACTGGCACCACTGGGAATGCAGTGCAGTGAGTCCAGAGAGTGCACTGGCACCACTGGGGATGCAGTGCAGTGAGTCCAGAGAGTGCACTGGCACCACTGGGGATGCACCGCAGTGAGTCCAGAGAGTGCACTGGCACCACTGGGGATGCAGTGCAGTGAGTCCAGAGAGTGCACTGGCACCACTGGGGATGCACTGCAGTGAGTCCAGAGAGTGCACTGGCACCACTGGGGATGCAGTGCAGTGAGTCCAGAGAGTGCACTGGCACCACTGGGGATGCAGTGCAGTGAGTCCGGAGAGTGCACTGGCACCACTGGGGATGCAGTGCAGTGAGTAGAGAGAGTGCCCTGGCACCAGTGGGGATGCAGTGCAGTGCGTCCGGAGAGTGCCCTGGCACCACTGGGGATGCAGTGCAGTGAGTCCAGAGAGTGCACTGGCACCACTGGGGATGCAGTGCAGTGAGTCCGGAGGTGCCCGGGCACCACTGCGGATGCATTGCAGTGAGTCCGGAGAGTGCACTGGCACCACTTGGCATGCAGTGCAGTGAGTCCGGAGAGTGCACTGGCACTACTGGGGATGCAGTGCAGGGAGTTCGGAGAGTGCACTGGCACCACTGGGGATGCAGTACAGTGGTTCCGGAGAGTGCACTGGCACCACTGGGGATGCACCCCGGTGAGTCCGGAGACTGCACTGGCACCACTGGGGATGCAGTGCAGTGAGTCCAGAGAGTGTTGCACCACTGGGCATGCAGTGCAGTGACTCCGGAGAGTGCTCTGGCACCACTGGGGATGCACTGCAATGACTCCGGAGAGTACACGGGCACCACTGGGGATGCAGTGCAGTGACTCCAGAGAGTGCACTGGCACCACTGGGGATGCAGTGCAGTGAGTCCAGAGAGTGCACTGGCACCACTGGGGATGCAGTGCAGTGAGTCCAGAGAGTGCACTGGCACCACTGGGGATGCACCCCAGTGAGTCCAGAGAGTGCACTGGCACCACTGGGGATGCACCCCGGTGAGTCCGGAGAGTGCACTGGCACCACTGGGGATGCACCCCGGTGAGTCCGGAGAGTGCACTGGCACTACTGGGGATGCACCCCAGTGAGTCCGGAGAGTGCACTGGCACCACTGGGGATGCACTGCAGTGAGTCCAGAGAGTGCACTGGCACCACTGGGGATGCAGTGCAGTGAGTCCAGAGAGTGCACTGGCACCACTGGGGATGCAGTGCAGTGAGTCCAGAGAGTGCACTGGCACCACTGGGGATGCACCCCAGTGAGTCCGGAGAGTGCACTGGCACCACTGGGGATGCACCCCGGTGAGTCCGGAGAGTGCACTGGCACCACTGGGGATGCAGTGCAGTCAGTCCGGAGAGTGCACTGGCACCACTGGGGATGCAGGAGAGTCCGGAGAGTGCACTGGCACCACTGGGGATGCAGTGCAGTGACGTCCGGAGAGTGCCCTGGCACCACTGGGGATGCACTGCAGTGAGTCCGGAGAGTGCACTGGCACCACTGGGGATGCAGTGCAGTGAGTCCAGAGAGTGCACTGGCACCACTGGGGATGCATTGCAGTGAGTCCGGAGAGTGCACTGGCACCACTGGGGATGCAGTGCAGTGAGTCCGGAGAGTGCACTGGCACCACTGGGGATGCACTGCAGTGAGTCCAGAGAGTGCACTGGCACCACTGGGGATGCAGTGCAGTGAGTCCGGAGAGTGCACTGGCACCACTGGGGATGCAGTGCAGTGAGTCCGGAGAGTGCACTGGCACCACTGGGGATGCAGTGCAGTGAGTCCGGAGAGTGCACTGGCACCACTGGGGATGCACCCAGTGAGTCCGGAGAGTGCACTGGCACCACTGGGGATGCACCCCGGTGAGTCCGGAGAGTGCACTGGCACCACTGGGGATGCAGTGCAGTGAGTCCAGAGAGTGCACTGGCACCACTGGGCATGCAGTGCAGTGAGTCCGGAGAGTGCACTGGCACCACTGGGGATGCAGTGCAGTGACTCCGGAGAGTGTACTGGCACCACTGGGGATGCAGTGCAGTGAGTCCGGAGAGTGCACTGGCACCACTGGGGATGCAGTGCAGTGAGTCCAGAGAGTGCACTGGCACCACTGGGGATGCAGTGCAGTGAGTCCAGAGAGTGCACTGGCACCACTGGGGATGCACTGCAGTGAGTCCAGAGATTGCACTGGCACCACTGGGGATGCAGTGCAGTGATTCCGGAGAGTGCACTGGCACCACTGGGGATGCAGTGCAGTGAGTCCAGAGAGTGCACTGGCACCACTGGGGATGCAGTGCAGTGAGTCCAGAGAGTGCACTGGCACCACTGGGGATGCAGTGCAGTGAGTCCGGAGAGTGCACTGGCACCACTGGGGATGCACTGCAGTGAGTCCGGAGAGTGCACTGGCACCACTGGGGATGCAGTGCAGTGAGTCCGGAGAGTGCACTGGCACCACTGGGGATGCATTGCAGTGAGTCCGGAGAGTGCACTGGCACCACTGGGGATGCAGTGCAGTGAGTCCGGAGAGTGCACTGGCACCACTGGGGATGCAGTGCAGTGAGTCCAGAGAGTGCACTGGCACCACTGGGGATGCAGTGCAGTGAGTCCGGAGAGTGCACTGGCACCACTGGGGATGCACCCCGGTGAGTCCGGAGAGTGCACTGGCACCACTGGGGATGCAGTGCAGTGAGTCCAGAGAGTGCACTGGCACCACTGGGGATGCACACCAGTGAGTCCGGAGAGTGCACTGGCACCACTGGGGATGCAGTGCAGTGAGTCCGGAGAGTGCACTGGCACCACTGGGGATGCAGTGCAGTGAGTCCAGAGAGTGCACTGGCACCACTGGGGATGCACCCCAGTGAGTCCGGAGAGTGCACTGGCACCACTGGGGATGCAGTGCAGTGAGTCCAGAGAGTGTTGCACCACTGGGCATGCAGTGCAGTGACTCCGGAAATTGCACTGGCACCACTGGGGATGCACTGCAGTGAGTCCAGAGAGTGCACTGGCATCACTGGGGATGCAGTGCAGTGAGTCCAGAGAGTGCACTGGCACCACTGGGGATGCAGTGCAGTGAGTCCAGAGAGTGCACTGGCATCACTGGGGATGCAGTGCGTGGGTCCAGAGAGTGCACTGGCACCACTGGGGATGCAGTGCAGTGAGTCCAGAGAGTGCACTGGCACCACTGGGGATGCAGTGCAGTGAGTCCAGAGAGTGCACTTGCACCACTGGGCATGCAGTGCAGAGAGTCCAGAGAGTGCACTGGCACCACTGGGGATGCAGTGCAGTGAGTCCAGAGAGTGCACTGGCACCACTGGGGATGCAGTACAGTGAGTCCGGAGAGTTCACTGGCACCACTTGGGATGCAGTGCAGTGAGTCCGGAGAGTGCACTGGCACCACTGGGGATGCAGTGCAGTGAGTCCAGAGAGTGCACTGGCACCACTGGGGATGCAGTACAGTGAGTCCAGAGAGTGCACTGGCGCCACTGGGGATGCACCCCGGTGAGTCCGGAGAGTGCGCCAGCACCACTGGGGATGCAGTGCATTGAGTCCAGAGAGTGTTGCACCACTGGGGATGCAGTGCAGTGAGTCCGGAGAGTGCACTGGCACCACTGGGGATGCACTGCAGTGACTATGGAGAGTACACGGGCACCACTGGGGATGCACTGCAGTGACTCCAGAGAGTGCACTGGCACCACTGGGGATGCAGTGCAGTGAGTCTAGAGAGTGCACTGGCATCACTTGTGATGCACCCCGGTGAGTCCAGAGAGTGCATTGGTACCACTGGGGATGCAGTGCGGTGAGTCCAGAGAGTGCACTGGCACCACTGGGGATGCAGTGCAGTGAGTCAGGAGAGTGCACTGGCACCACTGGGGATGTAGTGCAGTGAGTCCAGAGAGTGCACTGGCACCACTGTGGATGCACCCCGGTGAGTCCGGAGAGTGCACTGGCACCACTGGGGATGCAGTGCAGTGAGTCCGGAGAGTGCCCTGGCACCACTGGGCATGCAGTGCAGTGAGTCCGGAAAGTGCCCTGGCACCACTGGGGATGCACTGCAGTGACTCCAGAGAGTGCACTGGCACCACAGGGGATGCAGTACAGTGACTCCAGAGAGTGCACTGGCATAACTGGGGATGCAGTGCCGTGACTCCAGGGAGTGCACTGGCATCACTGGGTATGCACCCCGGTGAGTCCAGAGAGTGCACTGGCACCACTGGGGATGCAGTGCGGTGAGTCCAGAGAGTGCACTGGCACCACTGGGGATGCACTGCAATGAGTCCAGAGAGTGCACTGGCACCAGTGGGGATGCAGTGCAGTGAGTCCAGAGAGTGCACTGGCACCACTGGGGATGCAGTGCAGTGAATCCAGAGAGTGCACGGGCACTTCTGGGGATGCACCGCAGTGAGTCCAGAGAGTGCACTGGCACCACTGGGGATGCAGTGCAGTGAGTCCAGAGAGTGCACTGGCACCACTGGGGATGCACTGCAGTGAGTCCAGAGAGTGCACTGGCACCACTGGGGATGCAGTGCAGTGAGTCCAGAGAGTGCACTGGCACCACTGGGGATGCACTGCAGTGAGTCCAGAGAGTGCACTGTCAGCACTGGGGATGCAGTGCAGTGAGTCCGGAGAGTGCACTGGCACCAGTGGGGATGCAGTGCAGTGAGTCCAGAGAGTGCACTGGCACCACTGGGGATGCAGTGCAGTGAGTCCGGAGAGTGCACTGGCCCCACTGGGGATGCACCCCGGTGAGTCCAGAGAGTGCACTGGCACCACTGGGGATGCAGTGCAGTGAGTCCGGAGAGTGCTCTGGCACCACTGGGAATGCAGTGCAGTGAGTCCGGAGAGTTCACTGGCACCACTGGGGATGCAGTGCAGTGAGTCCGGAGAGTGCACTGGCACCACTGGGGATGCACCGCAGTGAGTCCAGAGAGTGCACTGGCACCACAGGGGATGCACAGGAGTGAGTCCAGAGAGTGCACTGGCACCACAGGGGATGCACTGCAGTGAGTCCAGAGAGTGCACTGGCACCACTGGGCATGCAGTGCAGTGAGTCCAGAGAGTGCCCTGGCACCACTGGGGATGCAGTGCAGTGAGTTCGGAGAGTGCACTGGCACCACTGGGGATGCAGTGCAGTGAGTAGAGAGAGTGCCCTGGCACCACTGGGGATGCAGTGCAGTGCGTCCGGAGAGTGCCCTGGCACCACTGGGGATGCAGTGCAGTGAGTCCAGAGAGTGCCCTGGCACCACTGGGGATGCAGTGCAGTGAGTCCGGAAGGTGCCCGGGCACCACTGGGGATGCATTGCAGTGAGTCCGGAGAGTGCACTGGCACCACTTGGCATGCAGTGCTGTGAGTCCGGAGAGTGCACTGGCACCACTGGGGATGCAGTGCAGTGAGTCCGGAGAGTGCCCTGGCACCACTGGGGATGCAGTGCAGTGGTTCCGGAGAGTGCACTGGCACCACTGGGGATTCACCCCGGTGAGTCCGGAGAGTGGACTGGCACCACTGGGGATGCAGTGCAGTGAGTCCAGAGAGTGTTGCACCACTGGGGATGCAGTGCAGTGACTCCGGAGAGTGCACTGGCACCACTGGGGATGCACTGCAGTGACTCCGGAGAGTACACGGGCGTCAATGGGGATGCAGTGCAGTGACTCCAGAGAGTGCACTGGCACCACTGGAGATGCAGTGCAGTGAGTCCAGAGAGTGCACTGGCACCACTGGGGATGCACCCCAGTGAGTCCATAGAGTTCACTGGCACCACTGGGGACGCACCCCGGTGAGTCCGGAGAGTGCACTGGCACCACTGGGAATGCACCCCGGTGAGTCCGGAGAGTGCACTGGCACCACTGGGGACGCACCCCGGTGAGTCCGGAGAGTGCACTGGCACTACTGGGAATGCACCCCGGTGAGTCCGGAGAGTGCACTGGCACCACTGGGGATGCACTGCAGTGAGTGCAGAGAGTGCACTGGCACCACTGGGGATGCAGTGCAGTGAGTCCAGAGAGTGCACTGGCACCACTGGGGATGCACCCCAGTGAGTCCAGAGAGTTCACTGGCACCACTGGGGACGCACCCCGGTGAGTCCGGAGAGTGCACTGGCACCACTGGGAATGCACCCCGGTGGGTCCGGAGAGTGCACTGGCACCACTGGGGATGCAGTGCAGTCAGTCCGGAGAGTGCACTGGCACCACTGGGGATGCACACCGGAGAGTCCGGAGAGTGCACTGGCACCACTGGGGATGCAGTGCAGTGAGTCCGGAGAGTGCACTGGCACTACTGGGGATGCAGTGCAGGGAGTTCGGAGAGTGCACTTGCACCACTGGGGATGCAGTACAGTGGTTCCGGAGAGTGCACTGGCACCACTGGGGATGCACCGCAATGACTCCGGAGAGTACACGGGCACCACTGGGGATGCAGTGCAGTGACTCCAGAGAGTGCACTGGCACAACTGGGGATGCAGTGCAGTGAGTCCAGAGAGTGCACTGGCACCACTGGGGATGCAGTGCAGTGAGTCCAGAGAGTGCACTTGCACCATTGGGGATGCAGTGCAGTGAGTCCAGAGAGTGCACTGGCACCACTGGGGATGCACCGCAGTGAGTCCAGAGAGTGCACTGGCACCACTGGGGATGCAGTGCAATGAGTCCAGAGAGTGCATTGGCAGCACTGGGGATGCACTGCAGTGAGTCCAGAGAGTGCACTGGCACCACTGGGGATGCACTGCAGTGAGTCCAGAGAGTGCACTGGCACCACTGGGGATGCAGTGCAGTGAGTCCAGAGAGTGCACTGGCACCACTGGGGATGCAGTGCAATGAGTCCAGAGAGTGCACTGGCAGCACTGGGGATGCACTGCAGTGAGTCCAGAGAGTGCACTGGCACCACTGGGGATGCAGTGCAGTGAGTCCGGAGAGTGCACTGGCACCACTGGGGATGCAGTGCAGTGAGTCCGGAGAGTGCACTGGCACTACTGGGGATGCAGTGCAGGGAGTTCGGAGAGTGCACTGGCACCACTGGGGATGCAGTACAGTGGTTCCGGAGAGTGCACTGGCACCACTGGGGATGCACCCCGGTGAGTCCGGAGACTGCACTGGCACCACTGGGGATGCAGTGCAGTGAGTCCAGAGAGTGTTGCACCACTGGGCATGCAGTGCAGTGACTCCGGAGAGTGCTCTGGCACCACTGGGGATGCACTGCAATGACTCCGGAGAGTACACGGGCACCACTGGGGATGCAGTGCAGTGACTCCAGAGAGTGCACTGGCACCACTGGGGATGCAGTGCAGTGAGTCCAGAGAGTGCACTGGCACCACTGGGGATGCAGTGCAGTGAGTCCAGAGAGTTCACTGGCACCACTGGGGACGCACCCCGGTGAGTCCGGAGGGTGCACTGGCACCACTGGGAATGCACCCCGGTGAGTCCGGAGAGTGCACTGGCACCACTGGGGATGCAGTGCAGTCAGTCCGGAGAGTGCACTGGCACCACTGGGGATGCACACCGGAGAGTCCGGAGAGTGCACTGGCACCACTGGGGATGCAGTGCAGTGAGTCCGGAGAGTGCACTGGCACTACTGGGGATGCAGTGCAGGGAGTTCGGAGAGTGCACTGGCACCACTGGGGATGCAGTACAGTGGTTCCGGAGAGTGCACTGGCACCACTGGGGATGCACCCCGGTGAGTCCGGAGACTGCACTGGCACCACTGGGGATGCAGTGCAGTGAGTCCAGAGAGTGTTGCACCACTGGGCATGCAGTGCAGTGACTCCGGAGAGTGCTCTGGCACCACTGGGGATGCACTGCAATGACTCCGGAGAGTACACGGGCACCACTGGGGATGCAGTGCAGTGACTCCAGAGAGTGCACTGGCACCACTGGGGATGCAGTGCAGTGAGTCCAGAGAGTGCACTGGCACCACTGGGGATGCAGTGCAGTGAGTCCAGAGAGTGCACTTGCACCACTGGGGATGCAGTGCAGTGAGTCCAGAGAGTGTACTGGCACCACTGGGGATGCACCGCAGTGAGTCCAGAGAGTGCACTGGCACCACTGGGGATGCAGTGTAATGAGTCCAGAGAGTGCATTGGCAGCACTGGGGATGCACTGCAGTGAGTCCAGAGAGTGCACTGGCACCACTGGGGATGCAGTGCAGTGAGTCCAGAGAGTGCACTTGCACCACTGGGGATGCAGTGCAGTGAGTCCAGAGAGTGCACTGGCACCACTGGGGATGCAGTGCAGTGAGTCCGGAGAGTTCACTGGCACCACTTGGGATGCAGTGCAGTGAGTCCGGAGAGTGCTCTGGCACCACTGGGGATGCAGTGCAGTGAGTCCAGAGAGTGCACTGGCACCACTGGGGATGCAGTACAGTGAGTCCGGAGAGTTCACTGGCACCACTTGGGATGCAGTGCAGTGAGTCCGGAGAGTGCACTGGCACCACTGGGGATGCAGTGCAGTGAGTCCAGAGAGTGCACTGGCACCACTGGGGATGCAGTACAGTGAGTCCAGAGAGTGCACTGGCGCCACTGGGGATGCACCCCGGTGAGTCCGGAGAGTGCGCCAGCACCACTGGGGATGCAGTGCATTGAGTCCAGAGAGTGTTGCACCACTGGGGATGCAGTGCAGTGAGTCCGGAGAGTGCACTGGCACCACTGCGGATGCACTGCAGTGACTATGGAGAGTACACGGGCACCACTGGGGATGCACTGCAGTGACTCCAGAGAGTGCACTGGCACCACTGGGGATGCAGTGCAGTGAGTCTAGAGAGTGCACTGGCATCACTTGTGATGCACCCCGGTGAGTCCAGAGAGTGCATTGGTACCACTGGGGATGCAGTGCGGTGAGTCCAGAGAGTGCACTGGCACCACTGGGGATGCAGTGCAGTGAGCCAGGAGAGTGCACTGGCACCACTGGGGATGTAGTGCAGTGAGTCCAGAGAGTGCACTGGCACCACTGTGGATGCACCCCGGTGAGTCCGGAGAGTGCACTGGCACCACTGGGGATGCAGTGCAGTGAGTCCGGAGAGTGCCCTGGCACCACTGGGCATGCAGTGCAGTGAGTCCGGAAAGTGCCCTGGCACCACTGGGGATGCACTGCAGTGACTCCAGAGAGTGCACTGGCACCACAGGGGATGCAGTACAGTGACTCCAGAGAGTGCACTGGCATAACTGGTGATGCAGTGCCGTGACTCCAGGGAGTGCACTGGCATCACTGGGTATGCACCCCGGTGAGTCCAGAGAGTGCACTGGCACCACTGGGGATGCAGTGCGGTGAGTCCAGAGAGTGCACTGGCACCATTGGGGATGCAGTGCAGTGAGTCCAGAGAGTGCACTGGCACCATTGGGGATGCAGTGCAGTGAGTCCAGAGAGTGCACTGGCACCACTGGGGATGCAGTGCGGTGAGTCCAGAGAGTGCTCTGGCACCAGTGGGGATGCAGTGCAGTGAGTCCAGAGAGTGCACTGGCACCACTGGGGATGCAGTGCAGTGAATCCAGAGAGTGCACGGGCACTTCTGGGGATGCACCGCAGTGAGTCCAGAGAGTGCACTGGCACCACTGGGGATGCAGTGTAGTGAGTCCAGAGAGTGCACTGGCACCACTGGGGATGCACTGCAGTGAGTCCAGAGAGTGCACTGGCACCACTGGGGATGCAGTGCAGTGAGTCCAGAGAGTGCACTGGCACCACTGGGGATGCACTGCAGTGAGTCCAGAGAGTGCACTGTCAGCACTGGGGATGCAGTGCAGTGAGTCCGGAGAGTGCACTGGCACCAGTGGGGATGCAGTGCAGTGAGTCCAGAGAGTGCACTGGCACCACTGGGGATGCAGTGCAGTGAGTCCGGAGAGTGCACTGGCCCCACTGGGGATGCACCCCGGTGTGTCCAGAGAGTGCACTGGCACCACTGGGGATGCAGTGCAGTGAGTCCGGAGAGTGCTCTGGCACCACTGGGAATGCAGTGCAGTGAGTCCGGAGAGTTCACTGGCACCACTGGGGATGCAGTGCAGTGAGTCCGGAGAGTGCACTGGCACCACTGGGGATGCACCGCAGTGAGTCCAGAGAGTGCACTGGCACCACAGGGGATGCACAGGAGTGAGTCCAGAGAGTGCACTGGCACCACAGGGGATGCACTGCAGTGAGTCCAGAGAGTGCACTGGCACCACTGAGCATGCAGTGCAGTGAGTCCAGAGAGTGCCCTGGCACCACTGGGGATGCAGTGCAGTGAGTTCGGAGAGTGCACTGGCACCACTGGGGATGCAGTGCAGTGAGTCGAGAGAGTGCCCTGGCACCACTGGGGATGCAGTGCAGTGCGTCCGGAGAGTGCCCTGGCACCACTGGGGATGCAGTGCAGTGAGTCCAGAGAGTGCCCTGGCACCACTGGGGATGCAGTGCAGTGAGTCCGGAAGGTGCCCCGGGCACCACTGGGGATGCATTGCAGTGAGTCCGGAGAGTGCACTGGCACCACTTGGCATGCAGTGCTGTGAGTCCGGAGAGTGCACTGGCACCACTGGGGATGCAGTGCAGTGAGTCCGGAGAGTGCCCTGGCACCACTGGGGATGCAGTGCAGTGGTTCCGGAGAGTGCACTGGCACCACTGGGGATGCACCCCGGTGAGTCCGGAGAGTGGACTGGCACCACTGGGGATGCAGTGCAGTGAGTCCAGAGAGTGTTGCACCACTGGGGATGCAGTGCAGTGACTCCGGAGAGTGCACTGGCACCACTGGGGATGCACTGCAGTGACTCCGGAGAGTACACGGGCACCACTGGGGATGCAGTGCAGTGACTCCAGAGAGTGCACTGGCACCACTGGGGATGCAGTGCAGTGAGTCCAGAGAGTGCACTGGCACCTCTGGGGATGCAGTGCAGTGAGTCCAGAGAGTGCACTTGCACCATTGGGGATGCAGTGCAGTGAGTCCAGAGAGTGCACTGGCACCACTGGGGATGCACCGCAGTGAGTCCAGAGAGTGCACTGGCACCACTGGGGATGCAGTGCAATGAGTCCAGAGAGTGCATTGGCAGCACTGGGGATGCACTGCAGTGAGTCCAGAGAGTGCACTGGCACCACTGGGGATGCACTGCAGTGAGTCCAGAGAGTGCACTGGCACCACTGGGGATGCAGTGCAGTGAGTCCAGAGAGTGCACTGGCACCACTGGGGATGCAGTGCAATGAGTCCAGAGAGTGCACTGGCAGCACTGGGGATGCACTGCAGTGAGTCCAGAGAGTGCACTGGCACCACTGGGGATGCAGTGCAGTGAGTCCGGAGAGTGCACTGGCACCACTGGGGATGCAGTGCAGTGAGTCCGGAGAGTGCACTGGCACTACTGGGGATGCAGTGCAGGGAGTTCGGAGAGTGCACTGGCACCACTGGGGATGCAGTACAGTGGTTCCGGAGAGTGCACTGGCACCACTGGGGATGCACCCCGGTGAGTCCGGAGACTGCACTGGCACCACTGGTGATGCAGTGCAGTGAGTCCAGAGAGTGTTGCACCACTGGGCATGCAGTGCAGTGACTCCGGAGAGTGCTCTGGCACCACTGGGGATGCAGTGCAATGACTCCGGAGAGTACACGGGCACCACTGGGGATGCAGTGCAGTGACTCCAGAGAGTGCACTGGCACCACTGGGGATGCAGTGCAGTGAGTCCAGAGAGTGCACTGGCACCACTGGGGATGCAGTGCAGTGAGTCCAGAGAGTGCACTGGCACCACTGGGGATGCACCCCAGTGAGTCCAGAGAGTTCACTGGCACCACTGGGGACGCACCCCGGTGAGTCCGGAGGGTGCACTGGCACCACTGGGAATGCACCCCGGTGAGTCCGGAGAGTGCACTGGCACCACTGGGGATGCAGTGCAGTCAGTCCGGAGAGGGCACTGGCACCACTGGGGATGCACACCGGAGAGTCCGGAGAGTGCACTGGCACCACTGGCGATGCAGTGCAGTGAGTCCGGAGAGTGCACTGGCACTACTGGGGATGCAGTGCAGGGAGTTCGGAGAGTGCACTGGCACCACTGGGGATGCAGTACAGTGGTTCCGGAGAGTGCACTGGCACCACTGGGGATGCACCCCGGTGAGTCCGGAGACTGCACTGGCACCACTGGGGATGCAGTGCAGTGAGTCCAGAGAGTGTTGCACCACTGGGCATGCAGTGCAGTGACTCCGGAGAGTGCTCTGGCACCACTGGGGATGCACTGCAATGACTCCGGAGAGTACACGGGCACCACTGGGGATGCAGTGCAGTGACTCCAGAGAGTGCACTGGCACCACTGGGGATGCAGTGCAGTGAGTCCAGAGAGTGCACTGGCACCACTGGGGATGCAGTGCAGTGAGTCCAGAGAGTGCACTTGCACCACTGGGGATGCAGTGCAGTGAGTCCAGAGAGTGTACTGGCACCACTGGGGATGCACCGCAGTGAGTCCAGAGAGTGCACTGGCACCACTGGGGATGCAGTGTAATGAGTCCAGAGAGTGCATTGGCAGCACTGGGGATGCACTGCAGTGAGTCCAGAGAGTGCACTGGCACCACTGGGGATGCAGTGCAGTGAGTCCAGAGAGTGCACTTGCACCACTGGGGATGCAGTGCAGTGAGTCCAGAGAGTGCACTGGCACCACTGGGGATGCAGTGCAATGAGTCCAGAGAGTGCACTGGCAGCACTGGGGATGCACTGCAGTGAGTCCAGAGAGTGCACTGGCACCACTGGGGATGCAGTGCAGTGAGTCCGGAGAGTGCACTGGCACCACTGGGGATGCAGTGCAGTGAGTCCGGAGAGTGCACTGGCACTACTGGGGATGCAGTGCAGGGAGTTCGGAGAGTGCACTGGCACCACTGGGGATGCAGTACAGTGGTTCCGGAGAGTGCACTGGCACCACTGGGGATGCACCCCGGTGAGTCCGGAGACTGCACTGGCACCACTGGGGATGCAGTGCAGTGAGTCCAGAGAGTGTTGCAGCACTGGGCATGCAGTGCAGTGACTCCGGAGAGTGCTCTGGCACCACTGGGGATGCACTGCAATGACTCCGGAGAGTACACAGGCACCACTGGGGATGCAGTGCAGTGACTCCAGAGAGTGCACTGGCACCACTGGGGATGCAGTGCAGTGAGTCCAGAGAGTGCACTGGCACCACTGGGGATGCAGTGCAGTGAGTGCAGAGAGTGCACTGGCACCACTGGGGATGCACCGCAGTGAGTCCAGAGAGTGCACTGGCACCACTGGGGATGCAGTGCAATGAGTCCAGAGAGTGCATTGGCAGCACTGGGGATGCACTGCAGTGAGTCCAGAGAGTGCACTGGCACCACTGGGGATGCACTGCAGTGAGTCCAGAGAGTGCACTGGCACCACTGGGGATGCAGTGCAGTGAGTCCAGAGAGTGCACTGGCACCACTGGGGATGCAGTGCAATGAGTCCAGAGAGTGCACTGGCAGCACTTGGGATGCACTGCAGTGAGTCCAGAGAGTGCACTGGCACCACTGGGGATGCAGTGCAGTGACTCCGGAGAGTGCTCTGGCACCACTGGGGATGCACTGCAATGACTCCGGAGAGTACACGGGCACCACTGGGGATGCAGTGCAGTGACTCCAGAGAGTGCACTGGCACCACTGGGGATGCAGTGCAGTGAGTCCAGAGAGTGCACTGGCACCACTGGGGATGCAGTGCAGTGAGTCCAGAGAGTGCACTGGCACCACTGGGGATGCAGTGCAGTGAGTGCAGAGAGTGCACTGGCACCACTGGGGATGCACCGCAGTGAGTCCAGAGAGTGCACTGGCACCACTGGGGATGCAGTGCAATGAGTCCAGAGAGTGCATTGGCAGCACTGGGGATGCACTGCAGTGAGTCCAGAGAGTGCACTGGCACCACTGGGGATGCACTGCAGTGAGTCCAGAGAGTGCACTGGCACCACTGGGGATGCAGTGCAGTGAGTCCAGAGAGTGCACTGGCACCACTGGGGATGCAGTGCAATGAGTCCAGAGAGTGCACTGGCAGCACTGGGGATGCACTGCAGTGAGTCCAGAGAGTGCACTGGCACCACTGGGGATGCAGTGCAGTGAGTCCGGAGAGTGCACTGGCACCACTGGGGATGCAGTGCAGTGAGTCCAGAGAGTGCACTGGCACCACTGGGCATGCAGTGCAGTGAGTCCGGAGAGTGCCCTGGCACCACTGGGGACGCAGTGCAGTGAGTCCGGAGAGTTCACTGGCATCACTAGGACTGCACCCCGGTGAGTCCGGAGAGTGCACTGGCACCACTGGGGACGCACCCCGGTGAGTCCGGAGAGTGCACTGGCACCACTGGGGATGCACTGCAGTGACTCCGGAGAGTGCACTGGCACCACTGGGGATGCACCCCAGTGAGTCCAGAGAGTTCACTGGCACCACTGGGGACGCACCCCGGTGAGTCCGGAGAGTGCACTGGCACCACTGGGAATGCACCCCGGTGGGTCCGGAGAGTGCACTGGCACCACTGGGGATGCAGTGCAGTCAGTCCGGAGAGTGCACTGGCACCACTGGGGATGCACACCGGAGAGTCCGGAGAGTGCACTGGCACCACTGGGGATGCAGTGCAGTGAGTCCGGAGAGTGCACTGGCACTACTGGGGATGCAGTGCAGGGAGTTCGGAGAGTGCACTGGCACCACTGGGGATGCAGTACAGTGGTTCCGGAGAGTGCACTGGCACCACTGGGGATGCACCCCGGTGAGTCCGGAGACTGCACTGGCACCACTGGGGATGCAGTGCAGTGAGTCCAGAGAGTGTTGCACCACTGGGCATGCAGTGCAGTGACTCCGGAGAGTGCTCTGGCACCACTGGGGATGCACTGCAATGACTCCGGAGAGTACACGGGCACCACTGGGGATGCAGTGCAGTGACTCCAGAGAGTGCACTGGCACCACTGGGGATGCAGTGCAGTGAGTCCAGAGAGTGCACTGGCACCTCTGGGGATGCAGTGCAGTGAGTCCAGAGAGTGCACTTGCACCATTGGGGATGCAGTGCAGTGAGTCCAGAGAGTGCACTGGCACCACTGGGGATGCACCGCAGTGAGTCCAGAGAGTGCACTGGCACCACTGGGGATGCAGTGCAATGAGTCCAGAGAGTGCATTGGCAGCACTGGGGATGCACTGCAGTGAGTCCAGAGAGTGCACTGGCACCACTGGGGATGCACTGCAGTGAGTCCAGAGAGTGCACTGGCACCACTGGGGATGCAGTGCAGTGAGTCCAGAGAGTGCACTGGCACCACTGGGGATGCAGTGCAATGAGTCCAGAGAGTGCACTGGCAGCACTGGGGATGCACTGCAGTGAGTCCAGAGAGTGCACTGGCACCACTGGGGATGCAGTGCAGTGAGTCCGGAGAGTGCACTGGCACCACTGGGGATGCAGTGCAGTGAGTCCGGAGAGTGCACTGGCACTACTGGGGATGCAGTGCAGGGAGTTCGGAGAGTGCACTGGCACCACTGGGGATGCAGTACAGTGGTTCCGGAGAGTGCACTGGCACCACTGGGGATGCACCCCGGTGAGTCCGGAGACTGCACTGGCACCACTGGGGATGCAGTGCAGTGAGTCCAGAGAGTGTTGCACCACTGGGCATGCAGTGCAGTGACTCCGGAGAGTGCTCTGGCACCACTGGGGATGCAGTGCAATGACTCCGGAGAGTACACGGGCACCACTGGGGATGCAGTGCAGTGACTCCAGAGAGTGCACTGGCACCACTGGGGATGCAGTGCAGTGAGTCCAGAGAGTGCACTGGCACCACTGGGGATGCACCCCAGTGAGTCCAGAGAGTTCACTGGCACCACTGGGGACGCACCCCGGTGAGTCCGGAGGGTGCACTGGCACCACTGGGAATGCACCCCGGTGAGTCCGGAGAGTGCACTGGCACCACTGGGGATGCAGTGCAGTCAGTCCGGAGAGTGCACTGGCACCACTGGGGATGCACACCGGAGAGTCCGGAGAGTGCACTGGCACCATTGGGGATGCAGTGCAGTGAGTCCGGAGAGTGCACTGGCACTACTGGGGATGCAGTGCAGGGAGTTCGGAGAGTGCACTGGCACCACTGGGGATGCAGTACAGTGGTTCCGGAGAGTGCACTGGCACCACTGGGGATGCACCCCGGTGAGTCCGGAGAGTGCACTGGCACCACTGGGGATGCAGTGCAGTGAGTCCAGAGAGTGTTGCACCACTGGGCATGCAGTGCAGTGAGTCCGGAAAGTGCCCTGGCACCACTGGGGATGCACTGCAATGACTCCGGAGAGTACACGGGCACCACTGGGGATGCAGTGCAGTGACTCCAGAGAGTGCACTGGCACCACTGGGGATGCAGTGCAGTGAGTCCAGAGAGTGCACTGGCACCACTGGGGATGCAGTGCAGTGAGTCCAGAGAGTGCACTTGCACCACTGGGGATGCAGTGCAGTGAGTCCAGAGAGTGTACTGGCACCACTGGGGATGCACCGCAGTGAGTCCAGAGAGTGCACTGGCACCACTGGGGATGCAGTGTAATGAGTCCAGAGAGTGCATTGGCAGCACTGGGGATGCACTGCAGTGAGTCCAGAGAGTGCACTGGCACCACTGGGGATGCAGTGCAGTGAGTCCAGAGAGTGCACTTGCACCACTGGGGATGCAGTGCAGTGAGTCCAGAGAGTGCACTGGCACCACAGGGGATGCAGTGCAATGAGTCCAGAGAGTGCACTGGCAGCACTGGGGATGCACTGCAGTGAGTCCAGAGAGTGCACTGGCACCACTGGGGATGCAGTGCAGTGAGTCCGGAGAGTGCACTGGCACCACTGGGGATGCAGTGCAGTGAGTCCGGAGAGTGCACTGGCACTACTGGGGATGCAGTGCAGGGAGTTCGGAGAGTGCACTGGCACCACTGGGGATGCAGTACAGTGGTTCCGGAGAGTGCACTGGCACCACTGGGGATGCACCCCGGTGATTCCGGAGACTGCACTGGCACCACTGGGGATGCAGTGCAGTGAGTCCAGAGAGTGTTGCACCACTGGGCATGCAGTGCAGTGACTCCGGAGAGTGCTCTGGCACCACTGGGGATGCACTGCAATGACTCCGGAGAGTACACGGGCACCACTGGGGATGCAGTGCAGTGAGTCCAGAGAGTGCACTGGCACCACTGGGGATGCAGTGCAGTGAGTCCAGAGAGTGCACTTGCACCACTGGGGATGCAGTGCAGTGAGTGCAGAGAGTGCACTGGCACCACTGGGGATGCACCGCAGTGAGTCCAGAGAGTGCACTGGCACCACTGGGGATGCAGTGCAATGAGTCCAGAGAGTGCATTGGCAGCACTGGGGATGCACTGCAGTGAGTCCAGAGAGTGCACTGGCACCACTGGGGATGCACTGCAGTGAGTCCAGAGAGTGCACTGGCACCACTGGGGATGCAGTGCAGTGAGTCCAGAGAGTGCACTGGCACCACTGGGGATGCAGTGCAATGAGTCCAGAGAGTGCACTGGCAGCACTGGGGATGCACTGCAGTGAGTCCAGAGAGTGCACTGGCACCACTGGGGATGCAGTGCAGTGAGTCCGGAGAGTGCACTGGCACCACTGGGGATGCAGTGCAGTGAGTCCAGAGAGTGCACTGGCACCACTGGGCATGCAGTGCAGTGAGTCCGGAGAGTGCCCTGGCACCACTGGGGACGCAGTGCAGTGAGTCCGGAGAGTTCACTGGCATCACTAGGACTGCACCCCGGTGAGTCCGGAGAGTGCACTGGCACCACTGGGGACGCACCCCGGTGAGTCCGGAGAGTGCACTGGCACCACTGGGGATGCACTGCAGTGACTCCGGAGAGTGCACTGGCACCACTGGGGATGCACTGCAGTGACCCCGGAGAGTGCCCTGGCACCACTTTCGATGCACTGCAGTGAGTCCGGAGAGTGCACTGGCACCACTGGGGATGCAGTGCAGTGAGTCCGGAGACTGCTCTGGCACCACTGGGAATGCAGTGCAGTGAGTCCGGAGAGTTCACTGGCACCACTGGGGATGCAGTGCAGTGAGTCCGGAGAGTGCACTGGCACCACAGGGGATGCACCGCAGTGAGTCCAGAGAGTGCACTGGCACCACAGGGGATGCACAGGAGTGAGTCCAGAGAGTGCACTGGCACCACAGGGGATGCACTGCAGTGAGTCCAGAGAGTGCACTGGCACCACTGGGCATGCAGTGCAGTGAGTCCAGAGAGTGCCCTGGCACCACTGGGGATGCAGTGCAGTGAGTTCGGAGAGTGCACTGGCATCACTGGGGATGCAGTGCAGTGAGTCGAGAGAGTGCCCTGGCACCACTGGGGATGCAGTGCAGTGAGTCCGGAGAGTTCACTGGCACCACTGGGGACGCACCCTGGTGAGTCCGGAGAGTGCACTGGCACCACTGGGGATGCACCCCGGTGTGTCGGGAGAGTGCACTGGCACGACTGGGGATGCAGTGCAGTGAGTCCGGAGAGTGCACTGGCACCACTGGGGATGCACTGCAGTGAGTCAGGAGAGTGCACTGGCACCACTGGGGATGCAGTGCAGTGACTCCGGAGAGTGTACTGGCACCACTGGGGATGCAGTGCAGTGAGTCCGGAGAGTGCACTGGCACTACTGGGGATGCAGTGCAGTGAGTCCGGAGAGTGCACTGGCACCACTGGGGATGCAGTGCAGTGAGTCCAGAGAGTGCACTGGCACCACTGGGGATGCACTGCAGTGAGTCCAGAGAGTGCACTGGCACCACTGGGGATGCAGTGCAGTGAGTCCAGAGAGTGCACTGGCACCACTGGGGATGCAGTGCAGTGAGTCCAGAGAGTGCACTGGCACCTCTGGGGGTGCAGTGCAGTGAGTCCAGAGAGTGCACTAGCAAAAAAGGGGATGCACTGCAGTGACTCTAGAGAGTGCACTGGCACCACTGGGGATTCACTGCAGTGAGTCCAGAGAGTGCACTGGCACCACTGGGGATGCACTGCAGTGAGTCCAGAGAGTGCACTGGCACCACTGGGGATGCACTGCAATGAGTCCAGAGAGTGCACTGGCACCAGTGGGGATGCAGTGCAATGAGTCCAGAGAGTGCACTGGCAGCACTGGGGATGCACTGCAGTGAGTCCAGAGAGTGCACTGGCACAACTGGGGATGCAGTGCAGTGAGTCCAGAGAGTGCACTGGCACCACTGGGGATGCACTGCAGTGAGTCCAGAGAGTGCACTGGCACCACTGGGGATGCAGTGCAGTGAGTCCAGAGAGTGCACTGGCACCACTGGGGATGCAGTGCAATGAGTCCAGAGAGTGCACTGGCAGCACTGGGGATGCAGTGCAGTGAGTCCGGAGAGTTCACTGGCACCACTTGGGATGCAGTGCAGTGAGTCCGGAGAGTGCTCTGGCACCACTGGGGATGCAGTGCAGTGAGTCCAGAGAGTGCACTGGCACCACTGGGGATGCAGTACAGTGAGTCCGGAGAGTTCACTGGCACCACTGGGGATGCAGTGCAGTGAGTCCAGAGAGTGCACTGGCACCACTGGGGATGCAGTACAGTGAGTCCAGAGAGTGCACTGGCGCCACTGGGGATGCACCCCGGTGAGTCCGGAGAGTGCGCCAGCACCACTGGGGATGCAGTGCATTGAGTCCAGAGAGTGTTGCACCACTGGGGATGCAGTGCAGTGAGTCCGGAGAGTGCACTGGCACCACTGGGGATGCACTGCAGTGACTATGGAGAGTACACGGGCACCACTGGGGATGCACTGCAGTGACTCCAGAGAGTGCACTGGCACCACTGGGGATGCAGTGCAGTGAGTCTAGAGAGTGCACTGGCATCACTTGTGATGCACCCCGGTGAGTCCAGAGAGTGCATTGGTACCACTGGGGATGCAGTGCGGTGAGTCCAGAGAGTGCACTGGCACTACTGGGGATGCAGTGCAGTGAGTCAGGAGAGTGCACTGGCACCACTGGGGATGTAGTGCAGTGAGTCCAGAGAGTGCACTGGCACCACTGTGGATGCACCCCGGTGAGTCCGGAGAGTGCACTGGCACCACTGGGGATGCAGTGCAGTGAGTCCGGAGAGTGCCCTGGCACCACTGGGCATGCAGTGCAGTGAGTCCGGAAAGTGCCCTGGCACCACTGGGGATGCACTGCAGTGACTCCAGAGAGTGCACTGGCACCACAGGGGATGCAGTACAGTGACTCCAGAGAGTGCACTGGCATAACTGGGGATGCAGTACCGTGACTCCAGGGAGTGCACTGGCATCACTGGGTATGCACCCCGGTGAGTCCAGAGAGTGCACTGGCACCACTGGGGATGCAGTGCGGTGAGTCCAGAGAGTGCACTGGCACCACAGGTGATGCACTGCAATGAGTCCAGAGAGTGCACTGGCACCAGTGTGGATGCAGTGCAGTGAGTCCAGAGAGTGCACTGGCACCACTGGGGATGCAGTGCAGTGAATCCAGAGAGTGCACGGGCACTTCTGGGGATGCACCGCAGTGAGTCCAGAGAGTGCACTGGCACCACTGGGGATGCAGTGCAGTGAGTCCAGAGAGTGCACTGGCACCACTGGGGATGCACTGCAGTGAGTCCAGAGAGTGCACTGGCACCACTGGGGATGCAGTGCAGTGAGTCCAGAGAGTGCACTGGCACCACTGGGGATGCACTGCAGTGAGTCCAGAGAGTGCACTGTCAGCACTGGGGATGCAGTGCAGTGAGTCCGGAGAGTGCACTGGCACCAGTGGGGATGCAGTGCAGTGAGTCCAGAGAGTGCACTGGCACCACTGGGGATGCAGTGCAGTGAGTCCGGAGAGTGCACTGGCCCCACTGGGGATGCACCCCGGTGAGTCCAGAGAGTGCACTGGCACCACTGGGGATGCAGTGCAGTGAGTCCGGAGAGTGCTCTGGCACCACTGGGAATGCAGTGCAGTGAGTCCGGAGAGTTCACTGGCACCACTGGGGATGCAGTGCAGTGAGTCCGGAGAGTGCACTGGCACCACTGGGGATGTAGTGCAGTGAGTCCAGAGAGTGCACTGGCACCACTGTGGATGCACCCCGGTGAGTCCGGAGAGTGCACTGGCACCACTGGGGATGCAGTGCAGTGAGTCCGGAGAGTGCCCTGGCACCACTGGGCATGCAGTGCAGTGAGTCCGGAAAGTGCCCTGGCACCACTGGGGATGCACTGCAGTGACTCCAGAGAGTGCACTGGCACCACAGGGGATGCAGTACAGTGACTCCAGAGAGTGCACTGGCATAACTGGGGATGCAGTGCCGTGACTCCAGGGAGTGCACTGGCATCACTGGGTATGCACCCCGGTGAGTCCAGAGAGTGCACTGGCACCACTGGGGATGCAGTGCGGTGAGTCCAGAGAGTGCACTGGCACCACTGGGGATGCACTGCAATGAGTCCAGAGAGTGCACTGGCACCAGTGGGGATGCAGTGCAGTGAGTCCAGAGAGTGCACTGGCACCACTGGGGATGCAGTGCAGTGAATCCAGAGAGTGCACGGGCACTTCTGGGGATGCACCGCAGTGAGTCCAGAGAGTGCACTGGCACCACTGGGGATGCAGTGCAGTGAGTCCAGAGAGTGCACTGGCACCACTGGGGATGCACTGCAGTGAGTCCAGAGAGTGCACTGGCACCACTGGGGATGCAGTGCAGTGAGTCCAGAGAGTGCACTGGCACCACTGGGGATGCACTGCAGTGAGTCCAGAGAGTGCACTGTCAGCACTGGGGATGCAGTGCAGTGAGTCCAGAGAGTGCACTGGCACCAGTGGGGATGCAGTGCAGTGAGTCCAGAGAGTGCACTGGCACCACTGGGGATGCAGTACAGTGACTCCAGAGAGTGCACTGGCATAACTGGGGATGCAGTGCCGTGACTCCAGGGAGTGCACTGGCATCACTGGGTATGCACCCCGGTGAGTCCAGAGAGTGCACTGGCACCACTGGGGATGCAGTGCGGTGAGTCCAGAGAGTGCACTGGCACCACTGGGGATGCACTGCAATGAGTCCAGAGAGTGCACTGGCACCAGTGGGGATGCAGTGCAGTGAGTCCAGAGAGTGCACTGGCACCACTGGGGATGCAGTGCAGTGAATCCAGAGAGTGCACGGGCACTTCTGGGGATGCACCGCAGTGAGTCCAGAGAGTGCACTGGCACCACTGGGGATGCAGTGCAGTGAGTCCAGAGAGTGCACTGGCACCACTGGGGATGCACTGCAGTGAGTCCAGAGAGTGCACTGGCACCACTGGGGATGCAGTGCAGTGAGTCCAGAGAGTGCACTGGCACCACTGGGGATGCACTGCAGTGAGTCCAGAGAGTGCACTGTCAGCACTGGGGATGCAGTGCAGTGAGTCCGGAGAGTGCACTGGCACCAGTGGGGATGCAGTGCAGTGAGTCCAGAGAGTGCACTGGCACCACTGGGGATGCAGTGCAGTGAGTCCGGAGAGTGCACTGGCCCCACTGGGGATGCACCCCGGTGAGTCCAGAGAGTGCACTGGCACCACTGGGGATGCAGTGCAGTGAGTCCGGAGAGTGCTCTGGCACCACTGGGAATGCAGTGCAGTGAGTCCGGAGAGTTCACTGGCACCACTGGGGATGCAGTGCAGTGAGTCCGGAGAGTGCACTGGCACCACTGGGGATGCACCGCAGTGAGTCCAGAGAGTGCACTGGCACCACAGGGGATGCACAGGAGTGAGTCCAGAGAGTGCACTGGCACCACAGGGGATGCACTGCAGTGAGTCCAGAGAGTGCACTGGCACCACTGGGCATGCAGTGCAGTGAGTCCAGAGAGTGCCCTGGCACCACTGGGGATGCAGTGCAGTGAGTTCGGAGAGTGCACTGGCACCACTGGGGATGCAGTGCAGTGAGTCGAGAGAGTGCCCTGGCACCACTGGGGATGCAGTGCAGTGCGTCCGGAGAGTGCCCTGGCACCACTGGGGATGCAGTGCAGTGAGTCCAGAGAGTGCCCTGGCACCACTGGGGATGCAGTGCAGTGAGTCCGGAAGGTGCCCGGGCACCACTGGGGATGCATTGCAGTGAGTCCGGAGAGTGCACTGGCACCACTTGGCATGCAGTGCTGTGAGTCCGGAGAGTGCACTGGCACCACTGGGGATGCAGTGCAGTGAGTCCGGAGAGTGCCCTGGCACCACTGGGGATGCAGTGCAGTGGTTCCGGAGAGTGCACTGGCACCACTGGGGATGCAGTGCAGTGAGTCCAGAGAGTGTTGCACCACTGGGGATGCAGTGCAGTGACTCCGGAGAGTGCACTGGCACCACTGGGGATGCACTGCAGTGACTCCGGAGAGTACACGGGCGTCAATGGGGATGCAGTGCAGTGACTCCAGAGAGTGCACTGGCACCACTGGAGATGCAGTGCAGTGAGTCCAGAGAGTGCACTGGCACCACTGGGGATGCACCCCAGTGAGTCCATAGAGTTCACTGGCACCACTGGGGACGCACCCCGGTGAGTCCGGAGAGTGCACTGGCACCACTGGGAATGCACCCCGGTGAGTCCGGAGAGTGCACTGGCACCACTGGGGACGCACCCCGGTGAGTCCGGAGAGTGCACTGGCACTACTGGGAATGCACCCCGGTGAGTCCGGAGAGTGCACTGGCACCACTGGGGATGCACTGCAGTGAGTGCAGAGAGTGCACTGGCACCACTGGGGATGCAGTGCAGTGAGTCCAGAGAGTGCACTGGCACCACTGGGGATGCACCCCAGTGAGTCCAGAGAGTTCACTGGCACCACTGGGGACGCACCCCGGTGAGTCCGGAGAGTGCACTGGCACCACTGGGAATGCACCCCGGTGGGTCCGGAGAGTGCACTGGCACCACTGGGGATGCAGTGCAGTCAGTCCGGAGAGTGCACTGGCACCACTGGGGATGCACACCGGAGAGTCCGGAGAGTGCACTGGCACCACTGGGGATGCAGTGCAGTGAGTCCGGAGAGTGCACTGGCACTACTGGGGATGCAGTGCAGGGAGTTCGGAGAGTGCACTGGCACCACTGGGGATGCAGTACAGTGGTTCCGGAGAGTGCACTGGCACCACTGGGGATGCACCCCGGTGAGTCCGGAGACTGCACTGGCACCACTGGGGATGCAGTGCAGTGAGTCCAGAGAGTGTTGCACCACTGGGCATGCAGTGCAGTGACTCCGGAGAGTGCACTGGCACCACTGGGGATGCACCGCAATGACTCCGGAGAGTACACGGGCACCACTGGGGATGCAGTGCAGTGACTCCAGAGAGTGCACTGGCACCACTGGGGATGCAGTGCAGTGAGTCCAGAGAGTGCACTGGCACCACTGGGGATGCAGTGCAGTGAGTCCAGAGAGTGCACTTGCACCATTGGGGATGCAGTGCAGTGAGTCCAGAGAGTGCACTGGCACCACTGTGGATGCACCGCAGTGAGTCCAGAGAGTGCACTGGCACCACTGGTGATGCAGTGCAATGAGTCCAGAGAGTGCATTGGCAGCACTGGGGATGCACTGCAGTGAGTCCAGAGAGTGCACTGGCACCACTGGGGATGCACTGCAGTGAGTCCAGAGAGTGCACTGGCACCACTGGGGATGCAGTGCAGTGAGTCCAGAGAGTGCACTGGCACCACTGGGGATGCAGTGCAATGAGTCCAGAGAGTGCACTGGCAGCACTGGGGATGCACTGCAGTGAGTCCAGAGAGTGCACTGGCACCACTGGGGATGCAGTGCAGTGAGTCCGGAGAGTGCACTGGCACCACTGGGGATGCAGTGCAGTGAGTCCGGAGAGTGCACTGGCACTACTGGGGATGCAGTGCAGGGAGTTCGGAGAGTGCACTGGCACCACTGGGGATGCAGTACAGTGGTTCCGGAGAGTGCACTGGCACCACTGGGGATGCACCCCGGTGAGTCCGGAGACTGCACTGGCACCACTGGGGATGCAGTGCAGTGAGTCCAGAGAGTGTTGCACCACTGGGCATGCAGTGCAGTGACTCCGGAGAGTGCTCTGGCACCACTGGGGATGCAGTGCAATGACTCCGGAGAGTACACGGGCACCACTGGGGATGCAGTGCAGTGACTCCAGAGAGTGCACTGGCACCGCTGGGGATGCAGTGCAGTGAGTCCAGAGAGTGCACTGGCACCACTGGGGATGCACTGCAGTGAGTCCAGAGAGTGCACTGGCACCACTGGGGATGCACCCCAGTGAGTCCAGAGAGTTCACTGGCACCACTGGGGACGCACCCCGGTGAGTCCGGAGGGTGCACTGGCACCACTGGGAATGCACCCCGGTGAGTCCGGAGAGTGCACTGGCACCACTGGGGATGCAGTGCAGTCAGTCCGGAGAGTGCACTGGCACCACTGGGGATGCACACCGGAGAGTCCGGAGAGTGCACTAGCACCACTGGGGATGCAGTGCAGTGAGTCCGGAGAGTGCACTGGCACTACTGGGGATGCAGTGCAGGCAGTTCGGAGAGTGCACTGGCACCACTGGGGATGCAGTACAGTGGTTCCGGAGAGTGCACTGGCACCACTGGGGATGCACCCCGGTGAGTCCGGAGACTGCACTGGCACCACTGGGGATGCAGTGCCGTGAGTCCAGAGAGTGTTGCACCACTGGGCATGAAGTGCAGTGACTCCGGAGAGTGCTCTGGCACCACTGGGGATGCACTGCAATGACTCCGGAGAGTACACGGGCACCACTGGGGATGCAGTGCAGTGACTCCAGAGAGTGCACTGGCACCACTGGGGATGCAGTGCAGTGAGTCCAGAGAGTGCACTTGCACCACTGGGGATGCAGTGCAGTGAGTCCAGAGAGTGTACTGGCACCACTGGGGATGCACCGCAGTGAGTCCAGAGAGTGCACTGGCACCACTGGGGATGCAGTGTAATGAGTCCAGAGAGTGCATTGGCAGCACTGGGGATGCACTGCAGTGAGTCCAGAGAGTGCACTGGCACCACTGGGGATGCAGTGCAGTGAGTCCAGAGAGTGCACTTGCACCACTGGAGATGCAGTGCAGTGAGTCCAGAGAGTGCACTGGCACCACTGGGGATGCAGTGCAGTGTGTCCGGAGAGTTCACTGGCACCACTGGGGATGCAGTGCAGTGAGTCCGGAGAGTGCTCTGGCACCACTGGGGATGCAGTGCAGTGAGTCCAGAGAGTGCACTGGCACCACTGGGGATGCAGTACAGTGAGTCCGGAGAGTTCACTGGCACCACTTGGGATGCAGTGCAGTGAGTCCGGAGAGTGCACTGGCACCACTGGGGATGCAGTACAGTGAGTCCAGAGAGTGCACTGGCGCCACTGGGGATGCACCCCGGTGAGTCCGGAGAGTGCGCCAGCACCACTGGGGATGCAGTGCATTGAGTCCAGAGAGTGTTGCACCACTGGGGATGCAGTGCAGTGAGTCCGGAGAGTGCACTGGCACCACTGCGGAAGCACTGCAGTGACTATGGAGAGTACACGGGCACCACTGGGGATGCACTGCAGTGACTCCAGAGAGTGCACTGGCACCACTGGGGATGCAGTGCAGTGAGTCTAGAGAGTGCACTGGCATCACTTGTGATGCACCCCGGTGAGTCCAGAGAGTGCATTGGTACCACTGGGGATGCAGTGCGGTGAGTCCAGAGAGTGCACTGGCACCACTGGGGATGCAGTGCAGTGAGTCAGGAGAGTGCACTGGCACCACTGGGGATGTAGTGCAGTGAGTCCAGAGAGTGCACTGGCACCACTGTGGATGCACCCCGGTGAGTCCGGAGAGTGCACTGGCACCACTGGGGATGCAGTGCTGTGAGTCCGGAGAGTGACCTGGCACCACTGGGCATGCAGTGCAGTGAGTCCGGAAAGTGCCCTGGCACCACTGGGGATGCACTGCAGTGACTCCAGAGAGTGCACTGGCACCACAGGGGATGCAGTACAGTGACTCCAGAGAGTGCACTGGCATAACTGGGGATGCAGTGCCGTGACTCCAGGGAGTGCACTGGCATCACTGGGTATGCACCCCGGTGAGTCCAGAGAGTGCACTGGCACCACTGGGGATGCAGTGCGGTGAGTCCAGAGAGTGCACTGGCACCACTGGGGATGCACTGCAATGAGTCCAGAGAGTGCACTGGCACCAGTGGGGATGCAGTGCAGTGAGTCCAGAGAGTGCACTGGCACCACTGGGGATGCAGTGCAGTGAATCCAGAGAGTGCACGGGCACTTCTGGGGATGCACCGCAGTGAGTCCAGAGAGTGCACTGGCACCACTGGGGATGCAGTGCAGTGAGTCCAGAGAGTGCACTGGCACCACTGGGGATGCACTGCAGTGAGTCCAGAGAGTGCACTGGCACCACTGGGGATGCAGTGCAGTGAGTCCAGAGAGTGCACTGGCACCACTGGGGATGCACTGCAGTGAGTCCAGAGAGTGCACTGTCAGCACTGGGGATGCAGTGCAGTGAGTCCGGAGAGTGCACTGGCACCAGTGGGGATGCAGTGCAGTGAGTCCAGAGAGTGCACTGGCACCACTGGGGATGCAGTGCAGTGAGTCCGGAGAGTGCACTGGCCCCACTGGGGATGCACCCCGGTGTGTCCAGAGAGTGCACTGGCACCACTGGGGATGCAGTGCAGTGAGTCCGGAGAGTGCTCTGGCACCACTGGGAATGCAGTGCAGTGAGTCCGGAGAGTTCACTGGCACCACTGGGGATGCAGTGCAGTGAGTCCGGAGAGTGCACTGGCACCACTGGGGATGCACCGCAGTGAGTCCAGAGAGTGCACTGGCACCACAGGGGATGCACAGGAGTGAGTCCAGAGAGTGCACTGGCACCACAGGGGATGCACTGCAGTGAGTGCAGAGAGTGCACTGGCACCACTGGGGATGCAGTGCAGTGAGTCGAGAGAGTGCCCTGGCACCACTGGGGATGCAGTGCAGTGCGTCCGGAGAGTGCCCTGGCACCACTGGGGATGCAGTGCAGTGAGTCCAGAGAGTGCCCTGGCACCACTGGGGATGCAGTGCAGTGAGTCCGGAAGGTGCCCGGGCACCACTGGGGATGCATTGCAGTGAGTCCGGAGAGTGCACTGGCACCACTTGGCATGCAGTGCTGTGAGTCCGGAGAGTGCACTGGCACCACTGGGGATGCAGTGCAGTGAGTCCGGAGAGTGCCCTGGCACCACTGGGGATGCAGTGCAGTGGTTCCGGAGAGTGCACTGGCACCACTGGGGATTCACCCCGGTGAGTCCGGAGAGTGGACTGGCACCACTGGGGATGCAGTGCAGTGAGTCCAGAGAGTGTTGCACCACTGGGGATGCAGTGCAGTGACTCCGGAGAGTGCACTGGCACCACTGGGGATGCACTGCAGTGACTCCGGAGAGTACACGGGCGTCAATGGGGATGCAGTGCAGTGACTCCAGAGAGTGCACTGGCACCACTGGAGATGCAGTGCAGTGAGTCCAGAGAGTGCACTGGCACCACTGGGGATGCACCCCAGTGAGTCCATAGAGTTCACTGGCACCACTGGGGACGCACCCCGGTGAGTCCGGAGAGTGCACTGGCACCACTGGGAATGCACCCCGGTGAGTCCGGAGAGTGCACTGGCACCACTGGGGACGCACCCCGGTGAGTCCGGAGAGTGCACTGGCACTACTGGGAAGGCACCCCGGTGAGTCCGGAGAGTGCACTGGCACCACTGGGGATGCACTGCAGTGAGTGCAGTGAGTGCACTGGCACCACTGGGGATGCAGTGCAGTGAGTCCAGAGAGTGCACTGGCACCACTGGGGATGCACCCCAGTGAGTCCAGAGAGTTCACTGGCACCACTGGGGACGCACCCCGGTGAGTCCGGAGAGTGCACTGGCACCACTGGGAATGCACCCCGGTGGGTCCGGAGAGTGCACTGGCACCACTGGGGATGCAGTGCAGTGAGTCCAGAGAGTGCACTGGCACCACTGGGGATGCACACCGGAGAGTCCGGAGAGTGCACTGGCACCACTGGGGATGCAGTGCAGTGAGTCCGGAGAGTGCACTGGCACTACTGGGGATGCAGTGCAGGGAGTTCGGAGAGTGCACTGGCACCACTGGGGATGCAGTACAGTGGTTCCGGAGAGTGCACTGGCACCACTGGGGATGCACCCCGGTGAGTCCGGAGACTGCACTGGCACCACTGGGGATGCAGTGCAGTGAGTCCAGAGAGTGTTGCACCACTGGGCATGCAGTGCAGTGACTCCGGAGAGTGCTCTGGCACCACTGGGGATGCACTGCAATGACTCCGGAGAGTACACGGGCACCACTGGGGATGCAGTGCAGTGACTCCAGAGAGTGCACTGGCACCTCTGGGGATGCAGTGCAGTGAGTCCAGAGAGTGCACTTGCACCATTGGGGATGCAGTGCAGTGAGTCCAGAGAGTGCACTGGCACCACTGGGGATGCACCGCAGTGAGTCCAGAGAGTGCACTGGCACCACTGGGGATGCAGTGCAATGAGTCCAGAGAGTGCATTGGCAGCACTGGGGATGCACTGCAGTGAGTCCAGAGAGTGCACTGGCACCACTGGGGATGCAGTGCAGTGAGTCCAGAGAGTGCACTGGCACCACTGGGGATGCAGTGCAGTGAGTCCAGAGAGTGCACTGGCACCACTGGGGATGCAGTGCAATGAGTCCAGAGAGTGCACTGGCAGCACTGGGGATGCACTGCAGTGAGTCCAGAGAGTGCACTGGCACCACTGGGGATGCAGTGCAGTGAGTCCGGAGAGTGCACTGGCACCACTGGGGATGCAGTGCAGTGAGTCCGGAGAGTGCACTGGCACTACTGGGGATGCAGTGCAGGGAGTTCGGAGAGTGCACTGGCACCACTGGGGATGCAGTACAGTGGTTCCGGAGAGTGCACTGGCACCACTGGGGATGCACCCCGGTGAGTCCGGAGACTGCACTGGCACCACTGGGGATGCAGTGCAGTGAGTCCAGAGAGTGTTGCACCACTGGGCATGCAGTGCAGTGACTCCGGAGAGTGCTCTGGCACCACTGGGGATGCAGTGCAATGACTCCGGAGAGTACACGGGCACCACTGGGGATGCAGTGCAGTGACTCCAGAGAGTGCACTGGCACCACTGGGGATGCAGTGCAGTGAGTCCAGAGAGTGCACTGGCACCACTGGGGATGCAGTGCAGTGAGTCCAGAGAGTGCACTGGCACCACTGGGGATGCACCCCAGTGAGTCCAGAGAGTTCACTGGCACCACTGGGGACGCACCCCGGTGAGTCCGGAGGGTGCACTGGCACCACTGGGAATGCACCGCAGTGAGTCCAGAGAGTGCACTGGCACCACTGGGGATGCAGTGCAATGAGTCCAGAGAGTGCATTGGCAGCACTGGGGATGCAGTGCAATGAGTCCAGAGAGTGCACTGGCACCACTGGGGATGCACTGCAGTGAGTCCAGAGAGTGCACTGGCACCACTGGGGATGCAGTGCAGTGAGTCCAGAGAGTGCACTGGCACCACTGGGGATGCAGTGCAATGAGTCCAGAGAGTGCACTGGCAGCACTGGGGATGCACTGCAGTGAGTCCAGAGAGTGCACTGGCACCACTGGGGATGCAGTGCAGTGAGTCCGGAGAGTGCACTGGCACCACTGGGGATGCAGTGCAGTGAGTCCAGAGAGTGCACTGGCACCACTGGGCATGCAGTGCAGTGAGTCCGGAGAGTGCCCTGGCACCACTGGGGACGCAGTGCAGTGAGTCCGGAGAGTTCACTGGCATCACTAGGACTGCACCCCGGTGAGTCCGGAGAGTGCACTGGCACCACTGGGGACGCACCCCGGTGAGTCCGGAGAGTGCACTGGCACCACTGGGGATGCACTGCAGTGACTCCGGAGAGTGCACTGGCACCACTGGGGATGCACTGCAGTGACCCCGGAGAGTGCCCTGGCACCACTTTCGATGCACTGCAGTGAGTCCGGAGAGTGCACTGGCACCACTGGGGATGCAGTGCAGTGAGTCCGGAGAGTGCTCTGGCACCACTGGTGATGCACTGCAGTGAGTCCGGAGAGTTCACTGGCACCACTGGGGATGCAGTGCAGTGAGTCCGGAGAGTGCACTGGCACCACAGGGGATGCACCGCAGTGAGTCCAGAGAGTGCACTGGCACCACAGGGGATGCACAGGAGTGAGTCCAGAGAGTGCACTGGCACCACAGGGGATGCACTGCAGTGAGTCCAGAGAGTGCACTGGCACCACAGGGCATGCAGTGCAGTGAGTCCAGAGAGTGCCCTGGCACCACTGGGGATGCAGTGCAGTGAGTTCGGAGAGTGCACTGGCATCACTGGGGATGCAGTGCAGTGAGTCGAGAGAGTGCCCTGGCACCACTGGGGATGCAGTGCAGTGCGTCCGGAGAGTGCCCTGGCACCACTGGGGATGCAGTGCAGTGAGTCCGGAGAGTGCCCTGGCACCACTGGGGATGCAGTGCAGTGAGTCC